>NC_036860.1:28221001-28367896 GCF_002910315.2 Salvelinus sp. IW2-2015 | reverse complement strand
CGAACTGCTTTGCTTTATCTTGGCCAGGTCGCAATTGTAAATGAGAACGTGTTCTCAATTTGCCTACCTGGTTAAATAAAGGTGAAATAAATAAATAAAAATTTTATAAAGTGTTTTCTTGCGTCAAACACCATAACATTTTCAGTCACCTCCTTGTCTGAAAGACAAGTGGATAAACAGGTTAATGTCAATCCCGGCATATTTTTTTTCTAAAGTCCTATGGAATATAGGACTACATTGAACACCACACATTGGCTGCTACTATAGCCTCAAGGATAGAGCAGCTATTTACATGTTAACATGTTACAGGGTGCATTTTCTCCATTGTTTTTGATGGTAGGCCACTCTGGCAGGCCTACATTATGATCTAAAAGCCTACTTGGCCACTGTTAAAACTAACTTAAAGTGGGTGCAGCCTCAGTGTTCACAGTAAACACGCGCTGGAAGTTGCACAGAATTTTCAAAGTTCAAGTTTGCGGTCAGCAGACCTGAAATTTGCTCAGTGCCGGAAAAAAATTGAGAGAACATTGCTTACAGGAGCAATTAGGGTTAAGTGCCTTGCTCAAGGGCACAGCGACATTTTTCACCTAGTCTGCTGGGGTATTCCAACCAGCGGCCTTTCGGTTACTGGCCCAATGATCTTAACCAGTAGGCTTGGTGACGGGGAAGATGGATGAGAATACTGACATGAGGGGAAGGCGCATGTCCAATCCCGCATCTGTATCTCTTGGCCCATCTGAATGGTATGATTTCAGTCAGAAAGAATCTTAGGATAGTGGCAAGCCTCGTTTTTGTTACTGCATCGATGGAGCAAAAGCCTGCATGCACACTTGCCCGGAGTAAGATATGCTCACCCCAGACTCAGTGTGTTAATGAGTGAGTGGTGTGTGTGTGTGTGTGTGTCTACCTGTATCCCAGGGGGGATGCTGTAAATTATCTGGATAGTTCCACAGTCTGGGTGGCCGGGGAGGGACTGTGCGATACTATAGATCTCCATCTTGCCCTTGGGCTGGGTCCCCGTCTTCTCCCCATAGATTGTCTTGCATGACGGGCACTGGAGGCTGCCATCCTGGAAGGGGATAGAGTCAGAAACGCAGATTTTCTTTAAAAATAACCCATGTTAGTGACTGCTTACACTCAAATGATAAGGTACACCAATCTAGTACCATTTCCTCCAGAACAGCCTGAATTCATCGGGGCATGGACTACTAGATATGGCGTTCAAACGTTTCACAATTTGTATCAAGGGCCCTAACATGTGCCAGGAAAACATGGCTCATAGCATTACACCACCAGCCTGTACCGTTGACACTAGGCAGGATGGGGCCCATGAACTCTTGTTGCTTACGCCAAATCCTGACTGCCATCAGCATGACGGAACAGGAACCGGGATTCATCGGTACAGGCAATGTTTTTCCACTGCTCAGTAGTCCAGTGTTGGTGATCACATGTCCACTGGAGCCGCTTCTTGTTTTTAGCTGGTAGGAGTGCAACCCGGTGTGGTCGTTTACTGTAATAGCCCATCCGTGACAAGGCCCAACGAGTTGTGCGTTCCGAGATGCCGTTCTGCACACTACTTAGTTGCCTGTTTGTGGACTGCCTGTTAGTTCGCATGATTCTTGCCATTCTCCTTCAACCCCTCACCTCAACGAGCTGTTTTCACCCACAGGACTTCCGCTGACGGGATGTTTGTCTCACCATTCTTGGTAAACCCTAGACACCGTCGTGCGTGAAAATCCCAGGAGGCCGGCCGTTTCTGAGATACTGGAACCAGCACACCTGACACCAACGATCATTCCATGCTCAAAGTCGCTTAGGTCACTTGTTTTGCCCATTCTAACATTCAACCAAACAGTAACTGAATGCTTCGATGCCTGTCTGCTTTATGTAGCAAGCCACAGCCACGTGACTCACTGTCTGTAGGAGTTCACCATCTTCTTGAACATTCCAACTGGCCAATGAGTGTATAAGAATATCACCATAAACTAAAATGTTAGCCTGAGTTCACCATATGTAATAGTGTTTATGATATGTTGTGGGTAACACTTAACTTTTAGCCTGCAGTTATAATGCTTCATTACTGTAACTATTCAGTCTGTTTAAAATTTAAAATAGTCGTTGCTATAAATGAGAATGTGTTCAGTCAACTTACCTGGTAAAATAAATAAAAAGCAAGTACATGCCTTTATCGTTCCTTAAGTCATATTTTACTTAATGTCTATTTAGGACAATATGTGGGCTCATGTCATCCAAGCAAGCCATTGAATTACAATTGAAAGTCATTATTAGGATCTCTGTGGCGCCCACCTTGGTTCCATTGTTGTACATGGCAAGCATGCAGAGCATGTGCAAGGTGTGTCCACACTTGGTGAACTTTCCCACAGCGCCGGGTGGGATGGATTGTGCTCCCTCGGACGCCACGGCGTAATCCGACGGACACGAGAGCCGGTCCATACAGATGATGCAGTCCTAAAACCACAGAGACATTATATTAAGGTGTGAAAGTAGATTTAATTTCTTCCCGTTACACGGAGGTCTGTACGCACACTTGCACGGGCATTACATTTATGGTCTTAAAAGTAAAAGATTTGCCATTTAAGAGTTAGATTTAAATGTGGCATAAACAACCAGTCATGTTGTCATCAGTTTGTCAAACAAATCACTTCAAAAGACTCCTGTAGGCTACCTGTGCACGTTCATCCACTCAAATAACTCAAGCATCCAAACATTGCACTGTGCAACCGCCATTTGATAAATGGAAAGAGACATTGTTATAAAACATCAAAAAGTGTAGGCCTAATTACATTCAGCGATTGTCATTAGGCCTTCACTTGTAGCCTTAATTGATTGATGCCTCCACTGCTGTCCCTGCTCGCCTCAGTCAGTCATTGCTGCCTTAGCAAAAAATTCGGTGTTCTCGACAAGCCACACCGCATTGAGTCCATAAGCACATTTTTCACATGGTAGTAATACATGAGGGTGTAATAGCATCTTAGTTCATTTTCCACTATTTCATTTGCCGAGAATCTGTACCAGACCATACCTACTGTCACCCCAGGTTATGCTGTACATGTAATTACATGATAACAAGAATGACAGGATCTGTATATGATATTATATCATGAGTCTATAAATTGAGGTTGGGATGACTTGGTGTTATGGATGGAGTATTGTTTATTTCTATGCAAAACTGCAGTTGTCTTGTTCAAACTACTTTAGAAATAACCTGTGTTCATTTTAGAGCAATCATATTTCTTCCAACTTGCATATTGCACTTTCTCTGAAAAATAAATGTTTAGTATAAAAAATAAATAATTTAAAAAATAATACATTTAAAAAATCACCTGTGTCATACGAATGAATCATCTTCACAAAATGGTTTCAAAACATCTGAGATGAACTATACCTGCTTTTGTTTGCATATAGTTTATTTCATGCCTACCGTGATTCAGTGTACCAGAACGAGGAAACATGACTGATTCTCCTGCAAGAGCCCTTCTTCCGTGAGTGTTGAGTAAAGAGGGCGGGGAGAAGTTTTCCTAGGTACAGATCTAGTGGAAACCTAACCTTAACCATTAGTGGGGAAAATGCTAAAATGACCAAAGATAAGCATCTAGGGGCAACTTCACCCCACACCAATAGAAAGAGGCGAGGGAGGAGGGGGTCTTTGACATTGAAATGCGTACCTCGTCTTGAGCAGAGGCCACTTCCTCCATGTAGCGGTGAATGACATCCTCTGGTTTCTGTGCTGGGGCTGAGGGAACAGCGGACAATGAACAGAGTTGGAGACACCCACCAGACGACAGACAAAAACCACACTCAGGCCCTCAATTTACAGACAGGACATACAACACAGGAGGGATTATAATAAGAAATTAAATAGAAAATGTGGTCTTTAGTATTGCTTTTTTAAAACCATTTCAGTGGAAACTAGTGGTAGCTTAGTTGTTTTGCAGTTTGCTATTGAACACATTATGTTCACCCCCCCAAAAATTGCGATTTTATAGCATATAGTTAATCCTAAAACATTTTAACTGACAATTTCACTTTGTTGTATTTTATATTACTGCAGAAATAACCGACTCATCCTGCAGATGTAGCCTACACATCTTCACTGCAGCTCAAACTTTAGGCCGGCTTCGTTGGCAAATCTGTACCATACAAAAGCACTGCTCGAAGATGTAACATGAGTCGACAGATTGAGGCACACAGTATTAATGCATGACAGTTGTGGATGAACGGGAGAGAAAAGGGTTAGAGATTGACACTTATCCACCAATGTACCAAAAGCACCCTCTTCCTTCGTTAGGGGCTGATGTGTCCCAAATGCCACCCTATTCACAACATAGGGCTCTGTTCAAAATGTGTGCACTATGGGGAATAGGGTGCCATTTGGGATGAAGCTTCATTGTTAGATGATTTGTGAGTATCAGTCTGTTCTGGAACAGCTACAGGGTGTCAGCAACTCAGCGTTGAGTTTAGGGGTTCTGTTGTGAGCTGCAACCTTTGTAACCAAATAGCAAGATTAGGGCCTAGTTCACACCCCTGTTTGTTAGCTAATGAACACTGTCGACTGCCAAGCAACATCACAACACTGATTTGTGGATAGGATAGAAATGATTGAGTCACAGATTGGCAAATGATTCTTACAGAGAAAGTGAGCATTGGAATGCGATAGAGAGCATACGTAAAAGGAAAAATAAAAGGAAGCTATACAAGCCTGCAGAAAATCTAAACACTGCCTTTGATGCCATTCAGGTTAAGAACACAATATTTGATTTTAAAAGGATAAGTTTGATATTTTTACAATTTATTGATAGATTGTTCCTTAACCTGAAAGTAGTGTGAGCCAGGAGAAAATGTAAATCGATGGTTCAGGACCAATTTTAGCCACCGTTAGCTGAAAGTCAATGGGAGTGATAGGGACACAGTGCAATGTCCATGTTTTTAGGCAAATCACCTTTAAGTCAAACCAAGTAGAATTCAGTTTCCCCCCACCACTCCCATTGATTCTAAGAATTGTGTATTGAATAGTGAGATCCTAACTGAGTGAGAATAGGAATTACTGGCTCGGATGTCTCCAAGGTTTCACAAGGCAGGCATTTGTTTTTAACCACATGGCACATACAAAATATCAACATACATAACAAGCCAAGTATTCCAACTTATGGATTTGGGATGACAACAATGGAAAGCATTGGATGTGACGAAGCACAGAGCTGGATGCAAGCCAATAGGGAGTTGGTGGGGGAAGGTGGCGTAGCTACCTGTCCTGTGCTGCCTCTTTTCCCTCCTAACCGAGCTGCGACTTTTGGAGCCCGCGGGCCTGCTGCTGCTGCTGGGGGGAGGAGGAGCGGAGGAGGGGGCACTCATGAAGCGCACGCCGAGTCCCACTGCTGACATCAAAATGGAGGCCATGCCTGGAGTGGGTGGCCAGGGGAGGACCGGTGGAGACATGCAGAGGGGGTGGGGGTCGGAAGGGGATCGGGACCAAAGGGATGCGACATGGTGGATAAAGCAGTGACTGACTGGTGGGAAAAGAGGGCGTGTATTGGGAAGTTTGGGAAGCTTCCAGACCAATTCTGCTTGGTCTAAATAGAGAACATCGGATTCAGGAATAAGAAGTCATTTGGATTCAATGTTTGTACAGTAAAGAAAATGTGTTTGACTAACATTCAGACGTAATAAATGTGGGCTGATGTGATAAATGCACCGATTTCCTTTTTAAAGCCATATTGTAAGGTTCTGCCTCGATTCTGGACAGCATTTAGCCAGGTGGTTAAGAGCGTTGGACCAGTAACTGAATGGTTGCCGATTCGAATCCCTGAACCAACTAGGTGGGAAAAAATCTGTTATTTCATTAAGGGTACGTTTTAAAAAGAGGAATACCAGCACACAAACAAATATTTACAAATGTGACAAGAAAATCTTCAAAAATGATCTCTACATTGGCTCTCTTCAAAACATTTTAGCTAAAGCCCAACTGGACCAAAAGCGTTCACATGCAAAGGAAGCGGAATTGCTGTTGGTCACACATGCAGATATATGCTCAGTCTGTCTCTGGAGGCCTCTCTGCTGGCTCAACGGGAATGAGATTTTTTTTGCGTAAAAAGATAAACTGCTAGCTAGGACATTTTGGACATTGCGAAATAACCATATAACAAATAAAATAAACGGTTTGGATAAAACGACAACACCCTTAAGTGTAACGAAAATAATCTAACAAGAAAAAATKTAACTTTTGCTTTAACTATCCCTTTTCATTAAGACCACAAACCTCAGACTACCCTGGAAAATAAACGACATCATGGGCTGGGCAACTGACAAGAACCAAGCCTGGTTGGAGCACAACAGGGCCTGGTCTGTGGAGATTGTACACAGCGATAAACTGAGATGCTAGGCTAGTTGTCTAGAGAGACACAATGGCTTTCACACCATAGACAGTGACAGGCCATTGCCATGAAATCACAAAAGAGTTCTCTGTATCACTGCTTTAATGACTGGTCAACAAAAGCTGTGCCTCTAAAATCTGTCAGGTCTATCAGATAAGCTTACTAAAACACACAATTGCTGAACAGTGCTGTCAAATGTGTAGCCTGTTTCTGGTGTATCAGCCATCTTTGTTAMGACATTAGCTTGCCATAGGCTACACATTTGGCTGAAACAAAGTACGTCAACGAACATCGATTTTAGAACTTATGGAGTGTGAAAACGCAACACTTTTTCACCCTCTTACTTTCAAACTGAGACGTAAACTCATGGAGCAGACAGTTCTGCCATCGTCAACAAGAAAAACAATGCTTCACCSAAACCGCTAGAATTCACATGGATGGGGACTAAGAATACAGGTAGTACCACCCATGGGGGAAGTGAAAATTGGATGAATTACTTGGGACCTCTTTACCTGCCAGGGCTGAGCTCACACTGGTGGATCCATTCAGTTGCACAGGGATGGCGGGGATACTGTGGCAGAGGAAACAGGAAAACAGACATTAACGGAGCATGGTGGAGGCCAAAAGGCACACATACGAATCTGTACACACCATTGCATAAGCAATCAAGTGAAAAACTGATGTGGTGGTTTCTTTTTTTTTCTCTTTACTCTAGACACTGCAGAATCCATCCACGATATCATCTATATTGAATAGTTCTGCGGCCTGTCACTGCAGGTTAACAAGTATATCAATTATAATACTAAAAGGTTACGATTTGAATTTCTCAACTTTTGAGATTCTAAACTAAAAAGCTAGGAAATCCACAGAAGATAAATGGCCTTCCTCTGATTAATGATGGATGGAAAGCTAGCGTGGCCTTGCTAAAACATGCCTGCCTGTGTTCAGAATTGAACCTGCCCCCATGAGGAGGAGAACAATGGACCCCCAAAAATCTGGCTTTCCTGCTCCACGTCAGACAAAGGCCAGGGGGACTGTGGTGCACTGTGYAGTATTTCCTCCTGGTTTCCAAAACTGTCATGTTGTTCCACTGAGGCCTGTGTTCAGTGGTGCCCAAGAGAGAGCAGAGCAAAAGCAGAGAAGTCCTGCTGMAAGTATTCCAGAACACATGCAGAGAGGGCCTACCGCAGTTACGCATATCTAGTGTAGCGATACCTAAAGTGTGTATATGTATATAGTACCAGTCAAATATTTGGACACACTCATTCTAGGATTTTTCTATCTTTTTCTACATTGTAGAATAATAGTGTAGACGTCAAAACTATGAAATAACACATATGGAATCATGTAGTAAGCAAAAAAGTGTATATTTTAGATTCTTCAAAGTAGCCACCATTTGCCTTGATAACAGCTTTGCACACTCTAGGCATTCTCTCAACCAGCTTCGTGAGGTACTCACCTGGAATGCATTTCAATTAACCGATGTGCCTTGTTAAAAGTTAATTTGTGGAATTTATTTAGCATAGTGGTTAGAGCGTTGGGCCAGTAACCGAAAGGTTGCTAGATCAAATCCCCGAGCTGACAAGGTAAAAATCTGTCGTTCTGCCCCTGAACAAGGCAGTTAACCCACTGCTCCTAGGCCGTCACTGTAAATAAGAATTTGTTCTTAACTGACTTGCCTAGTTAAATAAAWWAAAATTAAACGTCATTCTTAAAGCAACACAGTTGTGTTGTGACAAGGTAGGGGTGGTATACAGAAGATAGCCCTATTTGGTAAAATACCAAGTCCATATTATGGCAAGAACAGCTCACATAAGCAAAGAGAAACGACAGTCCATCATTACATTAAGACATGAAGGTCAGTCAATCCAGAAAATGTCAAGAACTTTGAAAGTTTCTGCAAGTGCAGTCGCAAAAACCATCAAGCGCTATGATGAACCTGGCTCTCATGAGGACYGCCACGGGAAAGGAAGACCTTGAGTTACCTCTGCTGCAGAGGATACGTTCATTAGAGTTACCAGCCTCAGAAATTGCAGCCCAAATAAATGCTTCAGAGTTCAAGTAACAGACATATCAACATCAACTGTTCAGAGGAGACGGCGTGAATCAGGCCTTCATGGTCGATTGCTGCAAAGAAACCACTACTAAAAGACACCAATTATAAGAAGAGACTTGCTTGGGCCAAGAAACACAAGCCATCAGACCAGGCTAAATCTGTCCTTGGTCTGACGAGTCTAAATGAGATTATTGGGTCCAACACCGTGTCTTTGTGAGACGCAGAGTACGTAAACGGATGATCTCTGCATGTGTGGTTCCCACCGTGAAGCACAGAGGTGGTGTTGTAATGGTGCTTTGCTGGTAACACTGTTARTGATTTATTTAGAATTCAAGGCACACTTAACCAGCATGGCTACCACAGCATTCTACAGCGATACGCCATCCCATCTGGTTTGTGCTTAGTGGGATTATTATTTGTTTTTCAACATGAAAATGACCCAACAGGCTGTGTAAGGGCTATTTAACCAAGGAAAGTGATGGAGTGCCGCATCASATGACCTGGACTCCACAACCACCCGATCTCAAGCCAATTGAGAAGGTTTGGGATGAGTTGGAAGGAAAAGCAGCAAACAAATGCGCAACATATTTACATTTTAAAAATGTATTTAACTAGGCAAGTTAGTTATGAAGAAATTCTTATTTTATAATGACGGAATACCCCAGCCAAACCCTCCTCTAACCCAGACGACACTTGGCCAATTGTGCGCAGCCCTATGGGACTCTCGATCACGGCCGGATGTGATACAGCCCGGGATCGAACCAGGGTGTGGTGATGCCTCTAGCACTGCAAGGCATTGCCTTAGACCACTGCGCCACTCAAGGAGCACAAAATATATRGGAACTCCTTCAAGACTGTTGGGAGAACGCCAAGAGTGTGCAAAGCTGTCATCAAGGCAAAGGGTGGCTCTTTTAAAGATTCTAAAATATATTGATYTGTTTAACACTWTTTTGCATCCTACATGTTTCCAAATGGTTTATTTCATAGTGTTGATTTCTGCTCTCTTATTCTACAAAGTAAGTAGACAATAGTAAAAATAAACTTGTGTGGTACTGTATATACAATTGAAGTCGGAAGATGGACATATCAGTCTTAGTTGGTGTCATTAAAACTCGTTTTTCAACAACTCCACACATTTCTGTGATAACAAACTATAGTTTTGGCAAGTTGGTTAGGACATCTACTTTGTTCATGACAAGTCATTTTTCCAACAATTGTTTACAGACAGATTATTTCACTATCACAATTCCAGTAAGTCAGAAGTTTACATACATTAAGTTGAACTATGCCTTTAAACATCTTGGAAAAATCCAGAAAATGTCATGGCTTTAGAAGCTTCTGATAGGCTAATTGACATAATTTGAGTCATTGGAGGTGTACCTGTGATGTATTTCAAGGCCTACCTTCAAACTCAGTGCCTCTTTGCTTGACATCATGGGAAAATCAAAAGAAGTCAGCCAAGACCACAGAAAAAACATTGTAGACCTCCACAAGTCTGGTTCATCCTTGGAGCAATTTCAAACGCCTGAAGGTACCACGTTCATCTGTACAAACAATAGTACGCAAGTATAAACACCAATGCGACCACACACGCCGACATATCTCGCTGAGAAGGAAAGTGAGAAACATGCGTTCCGTCTCCTAGAGATGAACGTACTTTTGTGCGAAAAGTGCAAATCAATCCCAGAACAACAGCAAAGGACCTTGTGAAGATGCTGGAGGAAACAGGTACAAAAGTATCTATATCCACAGTAAAACGAGTCCTATATCGACATAACCTGAAAGGCCGCTCAGCAAGGAAGAAGCCACTACTCCAAAACCGCCAGACTACGGTTTGCAACTGCACATGGGGACAAAGATTGTACTTTTTGGAGAAATGTCCTCTGGTCTGATGAAACAAAAATAGAACTGTTAGAACATAATGACCATCGTTATGTTTGGAGGAAAAATGGGGATGCTTGCAAGCCGAAGAACACCATCCCAACAGTGAAGAACAGGGGTGGCAGCATCATGTTGTGGGGGTGCTTTGCTGCAGGAGGGACTGGTGCACTTCACAAAATAGATGGCATCATGAGGGAGGAGAATTGTGTGGATATATTGAAGCAACATCAAGACATCAGTCAGGAAGTTAAAGCTTGGTCACAAATGGGTCTTCCAAAAGGACAATGACCACAAGCATACTTCCAAAGTTGTGGCAAAATGGCTTAAGGACAACAAAGTCAAGGTATTGGAGTGGCCATCACAAAGCCCTGACCTCAGTCCTATAGAAAATGTTTGGGCAAAACTGAAAAAGTGTGCAAGGGGGACTACAAAACTGACTCAGTTACACCAGCTCTGTCAGGAGGAATGGGGCAAAATTCACCCAACTTATTGTGGGAAGCTTGTGGAAGGCTAACTGAAACGCTTGACCAAGTTAAACAATTTAAAGGCTATGCTACCAAAAAGGCTATGCTACCAAAAACAAATTGGGTTTATGTCAAGTTCTGACCCACTGGGAATGTGATGAAAGAAATAAAAGCTGAAATAAATCACTCTATTATTCTGACATTTCACATTCTTAAAATAAAGTGGTGATGTTAACTGACCTAAGACATTTTTACTAGGATTAAATGTCAGGAATTGTGAAAAACTGAGTTTAAATGTATTTGGCTAAGGTGTATGTAAACTTCGACTTCAACTGTAATATATATATTTTTAATACTGTASGTAGCGTTAGCTACCGGTAGTCRTCTGTACCTGCTCCAAAACGGCACTATTTTTCATCCTATAACTTTTGTTCAGCATCTTTTTAAATAGTGAGCTAACATGTTTATCATCACTTTTATTTYCCTGACTGATCAAAACTCATTCTCTCATCCCTCTGCAGCAGATATATAGTGAGCAATATTTGGGGCATCAAATAGCAATACATATAGAACCCTGAGAATTGCAATACAAGCCTATGTATTGCGATACTATCGTATTGTGAGGTCCTTGGCAATTCCCAGCCCTAATCCAGTGCGTCAGATACAGTGCCTTTGGAAAGTATTGTGACCCATTGAACCTTTTCCMMAAWWWWTTACGTTACAGCCTTATTTTAAAATGGATTAAATCGTTTTTTCACCCCCCTCATCAATATACACACAATACCCCATAATGACAAAGCAAAAACAAGTTTAGAAATGTATCAAAAATAAAAACTGATATCATATTTACATAAGTATTCAGACCCTTTACTCAGTACTTYGTAGAAGCACCTTTGGCAGCGATTTCAGCCTCGAGTCATCTTGGGTATCACGCTACAAGCTTGGCACACCTATATTTGGGGAATTTCTCCCATTTTTCTCTGCAAATGCTCTCAAGCTCTGTCAGGATGGATGGGGAGCGTCGCTGCACAGCTATTTTCAGGTCTCTCCAGAGATATTAGATCAGGTTCAAGTCCGGCTTCTGGCTGGGCCACTCAAAGACATTCAGAGACTTGTCCCAAAGCCACTCCTGAATTGTCTTGGCTGTGTGCTTAGGGTCGTTATCCTGTTGGAAAGGAACATCGTTGCCCCAGTTTGAGGTCCTGAGCGCTCTGTAGCAGGTTTTCATCTTTTCCTTGATCCTGACTAGTCTGTCAGTCTCTGCCTCTGAAAAACATCCCCAAAGCATGTTGCTGCCACCACCATACTTCACCTTTGGGATGGTTCCAGGTTTCCTCCAGAAATTATGCTTGCCATTCAGGCCAGAGGTCAAACTTGGTTTCATCAGACCATCAAATCTTGTTTCTCATGGTCAGAGTCTTTAGATGCCTTTTGGCAAACGCCAAGTGGAATGTCATGTGCCTTTTACTGAGGAGTGTCTTCCATCTCGCCACTACCATAAAKGCCTGATTGGTGGAGTGCTRCAGAGATKGTTRTGTTTSTAGAAGGTTCACCCATCTCCAYAGAGGAACTCTGGAGCTCTGTCAGAGAGAGCATTGGGTTCTTGTGACCTTTCTSACCAAGGCCTTTCTTTCCCGATTGCTCAGTTTGTCCGAGCGGCTAACTCTAGGAAGCGTATTGGTGGTTCCGAAACTTCTTCCATTTAAGAATGGAGGCCACTAAGTTCTTGGGGACCTTCAATATTGCATACATTTTTTTGGTACCCTTCCCCAGATCTGTGCCTCGACACAATCCTGTCTCAGAGCTCTACAAACAATTCCTTCAACCTCATGGCTTGGTTTTTGCTCTGACATGCACTGTCAACTGTGGGACCTTATACAGACAGGTGTGTGCAGTTCCAAATCATGTCCAATCAATTGAATTTACCACAGGTGGACTTAGGGCTGGGCGATAAATCAATAATTAAAGGTAATTACTTCCCTCAATAACGATATAAAAACGTTTAGATTCATTTTCGATAAGGTCGATATAGAATAATTAGGTACAGCAGTCCATTTCACCTCTGACGCAGCAGGAACGTGCGGAGAAGTGACAATATGCACGTGGAGAGGTATACGCCCACAAAAAAACACTTAACACCTCAAGTGATGGATTAGCCACTATTAACCACAAAAAATGAGTGATGTAGGCGAAAACAGTGATAGCCATGGAGAAGGAGCAGCTTCAAACGAAGAAATTATTGATAAAAAGGGTTAAACTGTTTCAGTAATTTGGAAGTGGTTTGGCTTTTTGAAGTCCGACAAAGAGCAGAGCAATGTTCGGTGGAAATTGTGCCGTAGACAGATGGCTACGAAGTCTGGTAATACGACAAACCTTTTTCAACATCTGAAGCAAAATCACTCTTTGGAACATGCAGCGAAGTTTGAGTTTGCGCCACGGTATTGATGAATGTCCCTTAAGCACCAGCCAATCTAGGAATGTTTGCCCGAAGCAGTCAACACTGACAGTGTTTATGCCTACAAGCAAACATCGAAAAGACAAAGACATCCCAAATGCTATTATGCATTGCATTGCTAAGGACATGCTACCAATTAGCACAGTCAAAAATGAAGGTTTCAAGAGGCTTATCAATTTAATTGACCCCAGGTACATGCTCCCTGGCCGCAAACATGGAAAATGTTCCTTAAAGTATCATTTTATGTGTAGCTCACATCATTTACATTTTATGGAACCTTTATTTAACTAGGCAAGTCAGTTACGAACAACTTCGGGGAACAGTGTTTAACCGCCTTATTCAGGGGTAGAACGACAGATTTTTAACGTATCAGCTTGGGGATTCGATCTAGCAACCTTTTGTGGCCTGCTGGAGGTCATTTTGCAGGGCTCTGGCAGTGTCTCCTCCTGCTCAAAGGCGGAGGTAGCGGTCCTGCTGCTGGGTTGTTGCCCTCCTACGGCCTCCTCCACGTCTCCTGATGTACTGGCCTGTCTCCTGGTAGCGCCTCCATGCTCTGGACACTACGCTGACAGACACAGCAAACCTTCTTGCCACAGCTCGCATTGATGTGCCATCCTGGATGAGCTGCACTACCTGAGCCACTTGTGTGGGTTGTAGACTCCGTCTCATGCTACCACTAGAGTGAGAGCACCGCCAGCATTCAAAAGTGACCAAAACATCAGCCAGGAAGCATAGGAACTGAGAGAGTGGTCTGTGGTCACCACCTGCAGAATCACTCCTTTATTGGGGGTGTCTTGCTAATTGCCTATAATTTCCACCTTTTGTCTATTCCATTTGCACAACAGCATGTGAAATTTATTGTCAATCAGTGTTGCTTCCTAAGTGGACAGTTGATTTCACAGAAGTGTGATTGACTTGGAGGTTACATTGTGTTGTTTAAGTGTTCCCTTTATTTTTTTGAGCAGTGTATATATTTTTAGAATAAGGCTTTACATAAATTGTGAAAAGGGTGCTGTATCACTTTTCTGAATGCACTTTGTGTGCTTTCTCTCCAAGTTGATAAGGATCTGGAGTAATGTGAATGTTTATGTTCAACATTGCTTAATGCTGCCACTTTTCACTCAAGTTATTTTAAGAATATTTGGCAGGCGCTGTGGGGCATCAAGTCTGCTTCAAAACATTCAGAAATAGTGCCACTAAGGTATTACTGAAAACAAAAGTGCTATATAACCATCACGCGCTTTCGTCCGCGTGCTTTGTTCGTCACATGGTGTGACATAGCCTAGGCCGGCCTACTACAACCAGGGACCACATGGTGATACAACAATTGGAGGAAGTGTGTGTGACACGCAACAGTTGATGTATTGTAACCCTTTAAACATCAGCRGGCGTATTGACCAAGCAGAGCTTTGGGTCACAAATCTTGTTTCCTATCCTGCGTAACACCACTTCCTCTTTAGTGGAGGTCAACAAAACAGCTTATCCTGGTGTTTTCGCACAGTGTTTGTGAATCTTTCAGATTCAGCACTCTATGACATACTGCAGTTTAACCCCAAAACATAACAATATGTCACTCAGCTCAAAATGAAATTATAGATCATAGAAATAAATTGGTTCAAAACAACAATTTGGTCTAAGACTGCGTTTACACAGACAGTCCAATTCTGATCTTTTGCCACTAATTGGTCTTTTGAGAAATCAGATCTGATAATTTGCCAATAATTGGGGAAAAGATCAGAATTGGGCTGCCTGTGTAAACTCTGCGTAAATGTCAATCAGACCATCTATCAGTAGGCTATGCCTTACTCAACTCAAAGATTATTAGTCTAAATGGATAAGCTCCTAAATGAGTCGACTATTACTTTTCAAACAATGTCAACAAAGCCGGTTGAAAAGGCCATAAGATGGACCTGAGGACCCACCTTAAGCCATTGGCACTGGTGGAGAAGGCMAGTTGAGCTCCAGGGAGTTGACTAGCGGAGGGTGCCAGTGGCCAGGGGCCTCCCCACGCCATTCCCCCCACAGAAAGAGGCCTCCTGGGGTAGGGTGAGTACACTGAGGTGGGGTGAGCTCCAGTCGCCCTGCTAGGGACCTGGAGGCTAGGCCGGCTCAGCTGCCCYGACGAGAAGGAGTGGCGCGAGCGGCTGGACATGGGGCCAGTGCTGCTGTGGCTCAGACACTGCTGGCAGGAGCAGGCCGGGCCCGAGTGGATGACGGATGCACCAGATGCCAGTGGGTAGGGGAGRTTACCCTGCCGTCGTACCTGCCGCCGGTAGCCCGTGGCCTTGTTGACCTGGGCCAGCGCCGTGAGGTCCACTATGTAGTTATAGCCGTGTGAGACAATGTCCGCCGTGGCCTGCCGTGCCTGGTAGCTGTGTTCTAGTAGGATAGAAGTGCGAGTCTCGTATGGAGTCCATCCTCCTTCGTCATTCACCCACTCCCAATATACTCCGCTACCCAAGCCTGAGGACTGGGCAAACAATTGACGGCGTACAGACCGCGTTTTCCCTAGAGAGAAAAGAACAAAACTGAATTAATAATGTACTCATGAGGCAAAAGTGCTTTGCACAGAAAACTATGCAATAGACATCAGTGAATGCCAAACTATTTATTTATTATAGTCTTAGTCTAGTAGTAGTGTGGTTCATGATGTCAACTAAGTACACTGAACATCCATTAACACCTGAGCACCGGAGCAAGCGGAGCATCTGCACCCCCACTTTTTAACAAGAAAATKATCATGAGCCATTGGGTAATTTGTCATTTTCAATGATTAATGTTTTGATCTAGTCTGCATTAAAATGGATTGTCCATTTTATATAGAATATGTATGTGGACACCCCTTCAAATGAGTGGACTCTGCTATTTTAGCCACACCCGTTGCTGACAGGTATAAAATTGAGCACACAGTCATGCAATCTCCATAGTCAAACATTGGAGCTCAGTGACTCCCAACGTGGCACCGTCATAGGACGCCACCTTTCCAACAAGTTAGTTCRTCAAATTTCTGCCCTACTAGAGCTGCCCCGGTCAACTGTAAATGCTTTGATTAAGAAGTGGAAACGTCTAGGAGCAACAATGGCTCAGCTGCAAAGTGGTAGGCCAAACAGACTCACAGAACAGGACCGCTGAGTGCTGAAGCCCGTAAAAATAATCTGTCCTTGGTTGCAACACTCAGTACAGAGTTCCAAACTGCCCCTGGAAACAACGTCAGCAAAATAACTGTTCGTCAGGAGCTTCATGAAATGGGTTTCCATGGCCTAACACAAGCCTAAGAWCACCATGAGCAATGCCAARTGTTGAGTGATGGAGTGAGGAATCACACTTCACCATCAGGCAGTCCAACAGACAAATCTGGGTTTGGCAGATAACAGGACAATGCTACCTGCCCCAATGCATTGTGCCAACCATAGAGTTTGGTGGAGGAGGAATAATGGCCTGGGGCTGTTTTTATTGTGTCGGGCTAGGCCCCTTAGTTCCAGTGAAGGGAAATCTTAATGCTACAACATACAATGACATTGTAGATGATTCTGTGCTTCCAACTTTGTGGCAAGAGTTTGGGGAAGGCCCTTTCCTGTTTCAGCATGACAATACCTCTGTGCACAAAGCAAGGTCCATACAGAAATGGTTTGTTGAGATCAGTGTGGAAGCCCTGACCTCAACCCCATCAAACACCCTTGGGATGAATTGATACTCTGACATCAGTGCCCGACCTCACTAATGCACGTGGCTGATAGGAAGCAAGTCCCCGCAATGATCCAACATCTAGTGGAAAGCCTTCCCAGAAGCACAAGCATTTCACTACACYCACAATAACATCTGCTAACCATGTGACCAATAAAAWTTGATTTGAGGAGTGGAGGCTGTTACAGCAGCAAAGGGGGACCAAATGCATATTAATGCACTTGATTTTGGAATTAKATGKTCGATGAGTAACTTAAGTGTCCACATAGTTTTGGTCATGTAGTGTATATCCCTGGCTAATATAATMTCTGTGACATTGCAGTTACAGTTAGCCAGCCAACTAGTTAGCCTAAGAAAACGTTGCCATCGCTGGGAAATAGACAAGCAGCTGACTCTTCGCTATAGCTGTTATCAAGCTAAGCAATGCGATTATGTTTGGTTTATGGTAGCTAACACATGATCACAACAACAGCTAGCTATCTAGCGCTAGCTAGGGCATAAACTAAAGCCAGAAGGCTTCAGTTGAGTTGTAATGYAAAGCATACATAGTAGTGCAGTGGCTTAATTTCCTTACCTGTATCTTGGCGGAACTGCTTCAAGCTTGGTATGTCTATAAGATAAGGCGACAAACTGGGATCTGATTGTCCGAGCCAGATACTGGTGGAGCCAGGACCCCCACCTCTGTGTCCCCGCGAAGAAGAGWAACATTGTTCTATGTAGCCGCTCACCTGGCCGCTGTACGGCCGCCAGACGCCAAGATCATCCTGCCATTCCCATACAACGACCATAGGCTGTGATTGTCCAGGTGCTCCCGAGGTCGGGGTCGAGACAGAGGGTCCATTTCTAGACACATTTCTCCCCACACAGGAGCTAGAGGCAGTGGCCATATCTTGCAGCTACTAGCCAGTGCCAGCTAATGTTACGTCAAATCCAGTAAACGAAACGATAGTTAAAGGAATAAAGCRGAGGCTGGTAAACTAACGTTAGCTAGGTTTAGGAAGTCAGATGGACAAACTACAGGACACCTTGCCAGCTAACGTTATCCCATCAATAAAATGYAACGTTAGCTAGCAAACCAAAATAACAAACGTTTACACGATTAGTCCGCTAACGGTTAGCTAGCAAATTGGCTAACGTTACGCTAGCAAAGCATATTGACTTTACAAGATGGAAWGCTAGCTAGACAGCTAGCTTGGATTCTTAAAATGCCTCATTTTTACAATAAGACTGATTCCAGGTCAGGCGGTAAACGTTCAAGCAAACGTATAAAAAACATTTTGGCGAAGCAATTAATCCTTCGATTCGGAAATGTATGTATCTATGCTAATCATACATTGCATACCAACCCAAACTGGCTAGCCACCAATCTGTCTGAACCACAGAAATAGCAGGGCCTTCACCATTCAACACAATAATAGATACACACTGCGAGGCATAGCTTTACATGACCACGCCCCCGATTAAGGGTACTGTATTGTACTCCCATTACTGTAATTAGCCTAACTTGGGCGTTATCCTAAGTGAACTACTGACGCTTTTTTTTGTCGTTTCAATAAACATTTTCAGCTTCCACAAATTATTTGCATGATACTTATTCAGCCACTAATTTGTTACCCGACCTTCTAACGCTGACAGTAAAGCCGTCGCGTTATACTTATGTCACCGTTTGTTTACTTCTAGCCTTTTCGCCTGTTAGCTGGCTGGCTATCAAGATACATTTATCTAGATCTAATTCGCTAGATGTGTTGTGTAACTACTTCCATGTTTTTGCTTTCCTTGGAAAGGTCGAGGTATTTAGAAAAGTTGATTATTGTTGGCTTGCCTATATATGATGTCCTTTCAACTTGCCAGAGACCGACAAGCTGGGGAGACAACCCTACCAAATGGCCCAAAGTAGCCTATGGYGATAACTMCACCTACTTGGTGGAATCTGCAGGTTTGCATAAATAWCCAAATGCAGAGGAAAATTATAKATGTTATTTTGACCGATACAGCYCACTAGTCTTACTACAAGCTAACGAGCAAGCTTTGTGCAATACACATAGCTAGTCAGATACAAACAAGTGATGAAGTGGTTCGAACAMATAAATGTGTCGAGTAACCGGATCCCACAGCTTTCCATCATCATCGTGGCATAATAGCCTAACCATGAGTTTAGCCTAATCTGGTCCTTGGGCAGTTGATATCATTTAATTTAGTGGTCTTTTCTCCTACTATTGTTCAAACAAAGCGGTATGTAACAGCTTTTCGGCATCTTAAAAGCAGGGTTAGTTATCTACACTGAACAAAAATATAAACAACATGTAAAGTGTTGGTTTCATGAGCTGAAATAAAAGATCCCAGAAATTTTACATATACACAAAAAAGCTTATTTCTCTCACATTTTGTGAACAAATTTGTTTGCATCCCTGTTAGTGAGCGTTTCTGCTTTGCCAAGAAAATCCATCCACCTGACAGGTGTGGCATATCAAGAARCTGATTAAACGGCTTGATCATTACACAGGTGCACCTTGTGCTGTGGACAATAAAAGGCATCTCTACAGATGTCTCAAGTTTTGAGGGAGTGTGCAATTGGCATGCTGACTACAGGAATGTTCACCAAAGCTGTTGCCAGAGAATGAAATGTTAATTTCTCTACCATAAGCCACCTCCAAAGTTGTTTTAGAGAATTTGGCAGTACATCCAACTACCCTCACAACCGCAGACCACATGTAACCACGCCAGCCCAGGACCTCCACATCCGGCTTCTTCACCTACGTGACCGTCTGAGAGCTCATCTGCTTCCTCGTAACCCTGCCCAGGGTGACCTGACTGCAGTTTGGCGTCGTAACCAACTTCAGTGGGCAAATGCTCACTTTTGATTTTTTATTATAATATCTATTTTTTAAATGTAACCTTTATTTAACTAGGCAAGTCAGTTAAGAACAAATTCTTATTTACAATGATGGCCTACACCGGCCAAACCCGGACGACGCTGGGCCAATTGTGCGCCTCCCTATGGGACTCCCAATCACAGCCGGTTGTGATACAGCCTGGATTTGAACCAGGGTGTCTGTAGTGATGCCTCTAGCACTGAGTTGCAGTGCCTTAGACCACTGTGCCACTCAGGAGCCCATRTATGGCCACTGGCACACTGGAGAAGTGTGCTCTTCACAGATGATACACGGTTTCAACTGTRCCAGGCAGATGGCAGACAGCGTGTATGGTGTTGTGTGGGCGAGCGGTTTGCTGATTTCAACGTTGTGAATGGATTGAATGCCCAATGGTAGAGTTTGTTAGGAGAATTAAGTTCTCATGTTCTTTAAACAATTAAATTAAATTACTCAGTCTGCTATATCAGGATTTGTAGGCTACTGATAGAAATAAAAACAGAGGACCAGTCTACAATAGTCAAATGTTTATTTAYGGGAACGTTCTGCCTATCATTTCCGGTACATTGGTCTATATACCTCACATTTCGTCATAAACGTTCCTCCTCCTCTCAGATACAATGGCAACATAGTTCACAAGTMTTCTTCTCATACATTGTCCGCCACCTGTTATACAATCTACTACAAGCCCAAGGTCTCTCCCCTCCCTGGGTGGGGAGACTTCCWTCCCTGTTATCAGTTYCACAGTGGTCACAMGTTGTCTGCCACAGTTCCTTGCTTACCAACAGTCCCTCTTTCTTATGGACAAACATTCTTCATCAGACAGGATATAATTCTGTTAGTTATAATTCTACGTTAAATGTATACATCATTTAGTCATTATTCATAAAATTCCCATAAGTTATGGTATGGGCAGGAATAAGCTACGGACAACAAACACAATTGCATTTTATTAATGGCAATTTGAATGCACAGAGATACCGCRATGAGATCTTGAGGCCCATTGTCGTGCCATTCATCCTCCACCATCACCTCATGTTTCAGCATGATAATGCACAGCCCCATGTCGCAAGGATCTGTACACAATTCCTGGAAGCTGAAAATGTTCCAGTTCTTCCATGGCCTGCGTACTCACCAGACATGTTTGGGATGTACTGGATCGACGTGTACGACAGCGTGTTCTAGTTCCCGCCAATATCCAGCAACTTTGCACAGCCATTGAAGAGGAGTGGGACAACCTTCATTCCACAGGCCACAATCAACAGCCTGATCAACTGTATGTGAAGGAAATGTATCGCGCTACATGACGCAAATGGTGGTCACACCAGATACTGACAGGTTTTSTGATCCACGCCCCTACAGTGGGGCAAAAAAGTATTTAGTCAGCCACCAATTGTGCAAGTTCTCCCACTTAAAAAGATGAGAGAGGCCTGTAATTTTCATCATAGGTACACTTCAACTATGACAGACAAAATGAGAGAAAAAAATTCCAGAAAATCACATTGTAGGATTTTTAATGAATTTATTTGCAAATGATGGTGGAAAATAAGTATTTGGTCAATAACAAAAGTTTATTTCAATACTTTGTTATATACCCTTTGTTGGCAATGACAGAGGTCAAACGTTTTCTGTAAGTCTTCACAAGGTTTTCACACACTGTTGCTGGTATTTTGGCCCATTYCTCCATGCAGATCTCCTCTAGAGCAGTGATGTTTTGGGGCTGTTGCTGGGCAACACGGACTTTCAACTCCCTCCAAAGATTTTCTATGGGGTTGAGATCTGGAGACTGGCTAGGCCACTCCAGGACCTTGAAATGCTTCTTACGAAGCCACTCCTCCGTTGCCCGGGCGGTGTGTTTGGGATCATTGTCATGCTGAAAGACCCAGCCACGTTTCATTTTCAATGCCCTTGCTGATGGAAGGAGGTTTTCACTCAAAATCTCACGATACATGGCCCCATTCATTCTTTCCTTTACACGGATCAGTCATCCTGGTCCCTTTGCAGAAAAACAGCCCCAAAGCATGATGTTTCCACCCCCATGCTTCACAGTAGGTATGGTGTTCTTTGGATGCAACTCAGCATTCTTTGTCCTCCAAACACGACGAGTTGAGTTTTTACCAAAAAGTTATATTTTGGTTTCATCTGACCATATGACATTCTCCCAATCTTCTTCTGGATCATCCAAATGCTCTCTAGCAAACTTCAGACGGGCCTGGACATGTACTGGCTTAAGCAGGGGGACACGTCTGGCCCTGCAGGATTTGAGTCCCTGGCGACGTAGTGTGTTACTGATGGTAGGCTTTGTTACTTTGGTCCCAGCTCTCTGCAGGTCATTCACTAGGTCCCCCCDTGTGGTTCTGGGATTTTTGCTCACCGTTCTTGTGATCATTTTGACCCCACGGTGTGAGATCTTGCGTGGCGCCCCAGATTGAGGGAGATTATCAGTGGTCTTGTATGTCTTCCATTTCCTAATAATTGCTCCCACAGTTGATTTCTTCAAACCAAGCTGCTTACCTATTGCAGATTCAGTCTTCCCAGCCTGGTGCAGGTCTACAATTTTGTTTCTGGTGTCCTTTGACAGCTCTTTGGTCTTGGCCATAGTGGAGTTTGGAGCGTGACTGTTTGAGGTTGTGGACAGGTGTCTTTTATACTGATAACAAGTTCAAACAGGTGCCATTAATACAGGTAACGAGTGGAGGACAGAGGAGCCTCTTAAAGAAGAAGTTACAGGTCTGTGAGAGCCAGAAATCTTGCTTGTTTGTAGGTGACCAAATACTTATTTTCCACCATAATTTGCAAATAAATTCATAAAAAATCCTACAATGTGATTTTCTGGATTTTTTTTCTCATTTTGTCTGTCATAGTTGAAGTGTACCTATGATGAAAATTACAGGCCTCTCTCATATTTTTAAGTGGGAGAACTTGTACAATTGGTGGCTGACTAAATACTTTTTTACCCCACTGTACCTATTTTTTTWAAAGGTATCTGACCAACAGATGCATATCTGTATTCCCAGTCATGAGAAATCCATAAATTAGGGCCAATGCATTTATTTCAATTGACTGATTTTCTTATATGAACTGTAACTCAGTAAAATCTTTGAAATTGTTGCATGTGTATATATTTTTGTTCAGTGTAGTTGAAGAAAGTCCGTTGGAATCGGCTCTTTGGCTGATACACTGATGTACATTCCATGCGGACAGCTCGATTTCCGTGCACCTGTGGAAAATTAATTAGCATAATACAAAACTCCCCATCAAAATCCGTCAGTTTAAGCTAGAGATATTCTCACAAAGTCGTCTGTAGCGTCCGAACGGTTTGGCTTAACTATTATGACCCTTCTATGGAAAGGCGAGACTCTCACGAACAGTATGGTGTTTTTCTCTATGAACYCCACAAGCATCTTGGGACTTGTCTGAATTCGGTACAGCCGATCTGCCAATTTATGTCTGTAGCGTACAAACAGTTTTGGCTACACACTAATATGACCCCTTTGTGGAAAGGTGAACAAGTCTCTGTTTTGCTCTAGGATGCCTACAAGCCTCACAAGACTTGTCTGAAGGTCCCCCATACCAGTTTAAAAAAGGAATGTTGTATACTGTATATGGAGATAGTTTAGTGCCAAAAATAAGGGGTTAAATACATTTAAWWWWTKTTWATATWATATAAACTCAGCMAAAAAAGAAACGCCCTCTCATTGTCAACTGCGTTTATATTCAGCAAACTTAACATGTGTAAATATTTGAATTAACATAAGATTCAACAACTGAGACATATACTGAATAAGTTCCACAGACATGTGACTAACAGAAATGTAATAATGTGTCCCTGAACAAAGGAGGGGTCAAAATCAAAAGTAACAGTCAGTATCTGGTGTGGCCACCAGCTGCATTAAGTACTGCAGTGCATCTCCACATGGACTGCACCAGATTTGCCAGGTCTTGCTATGAGATGTTACCCCACTCTTCCACCAAGGCAAGTTCCCGGACATTTCTGGGGGGAATGGCCCTGGCCCTAGCMCTCACCCTCCGATCCAACAGGTCCCAGGMGTGCTCAATGGGATTGAGGTCCGGGCTCTTCGCCGGTCATGGCAGAACACTGACATTCCTGTCTTTCAGGAAATCACGCACAAAACGAGCAGTATGGCTGGTGGCATTGTCATGCTGGAGGGTCATATCAGGATGAGCCTGCAGGAAGGGTACCACATGAGGGAGGAGGATGTCTTCCCTGTAACGCACAGCATTGAGATTTCCTGCAATGACAACAAACTCAGTCCGATGATGCTGTGAGACACCGCCCCAGACCATTTACTATCTGTTAAGCTGTATTCAATGCGTTTCAATACTTATTTTTTTTATATCTTAAGGGGTCCTAACATGTGAGTAACGGKAGTGCGCTATGGCTGTACCCTCCTCGGGTGCATGCCTCGCTGTGTGTAGCTATGGCATAATGGATGGACTGGCAGACATTTTGAGTGTACCCATGCCAAGAAGTGAAAGCTAGGTAAAAAAAATACAAGGTTAAGACAACACAATAATTCCATGCGGAAGCATTTGAAAATAAACAAATTCATGGGACTACTACTAACGCCATTAATTGCAAGGAGTTATGGAATATTAGAACCCTGTTGTCTTAACCTTGTAATCTTCAACCAAGACATTAGCTTGCTGGCGAGATGGTTTTCTTGTTTCTGGCATTATCTTAAAATGCTTCTTTTTTTTTTCACCAACCTTATATGCTTCAGACCGCTTGCCTTCTGCCTAGGCAGCGTAGCTACAACACTTGAGCTGGTCCTATTGTTGATTCGGAGCGGTAGAACCTCTGCATTATTGTGATGCTGYTGTCTTCAACCTAGAGTTAAAGCAGGACGTGTACCTTTCAATATGTGCTGTGAATTGTTGAGTCAACTCAACTGACATTACAAAAAATACATTCCATTGCATGGCCCACATCAGTTAGCATCTTTTGAATGAACATTCTACATTACCATGGCAATTCAGCATCAGCTGATAGAACATTTCAAATTACCAGGGAAATTATTGCACCACAATACCAGTCAGCCATTTTGAGTGCACCCAAGAGCTTCCATGTCCTTTCTATTTCTGTGTCTGAACAACAATAGTTGCTTGGCAAATGAGGACATGTGAATGCAACCGAAAATATAAACTTATCTTAAGTGAGTCAAATATGCTAAAGTTACTTGTATAGTGTTTGACACAGGATTTGCTTTTTTTTGTGGTATAAGYGTCTATATTAACCTTGTCATCAGCTACTGACAGCCAGATGTTTTTTTTAATGTAATTTAAAATGTTTAAGCCTCTAAGTATTAGGTAGTTAAAAGCACTTAGATGTCAATTGTCCTGTCAAAGCTCCATCATATACTTTTAATTTCTCTAATGATACCATGACAGTTAATGACACAATACAAATACAAAAGTAGTAGGTTTAAACTTCCTTTCGAATAATTTTTATTTTTTTTAACTTGCATTCATCACACACAAAGTCACTGCAGTCCAATGAAAGTGCAAGGCAACACATTTTATTTCAAAGGCCTAAATGGCATTAAGGTACAGCATATAAATACTGGTGAATCCAGAGACAATCGTTACAGGATAACACAGACCATTCTTTCTTTTACACACGTTACATTCATGTTGACTTAATGAGACATTTCAACTTAGCGCAGATGTGGAACAAACATAAGAAAAGCCGAGTTGAGAAATCTCAACTCCATGTACAAGTACTGTGATAAAAGAAAAGCCATGTAGTTATACAAAATATGTAATGTTTTCTTAGATATAATGCTATCACCTTGGGTTATTCCTACCACGGAGAATACCGGAACGCACACCTGAAGGCAAACATATTTCAATTGATATACTTTTTGAGTTACATACAGTAGTAGTTAGCGTTGTAGAGACATTTGATTCAGTACTTAGATTACTGAACATTGTAATTTACATCCCTGCACATGTTTTTTTTTTTYCATCTTCAAAATAAATAAATAAATAATCATACAAATATCTGAATGTTGTAAAACCAGATTGATCCAATACATTTGTGCCGTAGTTACACCCCAYAACGAAAGTCTCCATGTTGGATCTGATAAAAATTATTTAAAATAGTGAGTACTTCAGTAATTGTGAGTTCCATAAGCTTAGTGCCATAACATAACCCCAGTCGGATTGAATAGCGTTTTTTGTAATCACTTTTGAAATAGKTGTATCAAGAAAGCCCCATCAGGACTTGTGGGGGAAGACAAAAGAAAAGAAAGCATCCTGCAACAAATTATGCACAGATTCTATAGTTCCTCCTCACCTTTCCACCCAAGCCACCTAATATTGGCAATCGCCACCAYTCCAAAACACACATCCAAACCTATATTTTCAGTTAGAAGATTATTTAAGCAACAGCACACGGGCAAAGCTGAAACTTGGAGATGTGGTTATAAGTACAGCTTTGATAAAGTCCTCTCATGTCTATTCTCTTCCTGTAGCATAGCATCTTTTTCCTCTTCTAGTATTTCACCTTCCCATGGACTTGCACATTCACTCCACTGTAGTCCACCATGTACATGGGCCATTGCTACAAGCAGAAAGAGACAAAGCAATAGAAGGATCGTTAGAGAGAGGACGAGGGAGACTAGTTATGCTGTTGCAGAAGCAAATTCCTGTCCAATTACACAACCTTATTAGTGCCTTTTACAAATGCCTTTAATACCTACAAATGCAATATAAATATAAAGTAAACTGCATCAAAGTATCAAATCAGAGTATTTCAGTCATGTATTTTTGAGAATGATCACGTAATTACCACGTACCATCACTGGAATCTGATTGGTTGATACCCCTGACTCGGAGGGTAAGGACACCCGGCTGCTCTCCAGGACTCTTTTGCGTTTGCGTCGATTGGTAGAAACCGCTTTCTCTTCTTAAAACACAAAAACAATAATGCCGTTTTGAACATACTGCTAAAGCACGTGTTCTTATAGACTGCATTGCTTTTTAAAATATTTATAAATAGGTTACTGTAGAACAATCCTTACCTGTGTTACATGTTTGGGTGCATATTTCTGCAAAAGGCCTGTAGAAGAGAAAATTAATTAAATATGAATTTAATTTCCGTAAATGACCAGAGGTGAGCCTGGCTTTGCCCAAGAGTGAGTCTCTCTACTATAATTTCAACGTGTACAGTTCTTTCATGTCCTTCTTTCACATTTTAGACTTTGTATCCATAATCTGGGATATTTCCACAAACTTCAGATTGACGCTATTATCACAATTACACAGRTACTCACTGTAGCTGGCTTTTGATGTTGATGTTGATCTCATCTCGGGCTTGAAGAATCTTTTCCAGGCGGACTATGTCGTAAGTGTTGGGATTTCGGAAGCGAATATCGTCCGGAAGGCCACTAACCTCCACAGACTCGGGACTGGCACGGATCAGCTTGTATGGGACCAGGACAGAGTGGTCCAGGCCCAAAGCATCACCTTAACAAGAATCTTTTCAGTCAGTTTTGGGCGGATCTTAACTTCAACTTAGGTTGAATTTTCACTAAGTCATGCATGGATATCAATGAGAGACTAAGTGAATATTAAACTTAAGTTAGGATCWTTTTTTTCACTAAGGCTTGTATAGATAAAGCATACAGTATGAATGAAGGATATACACTGACCATATTTCTGGTTGAAGAGTTCTTTCACTTGCTCGCGAAGGATCACTTTCTCACCGATGGAGTTGACCTCTTCCTCATCTGTCATTTCAGGAGGAGAGGAGTCAAACAGAATTGGTGGGAAAATAAAATAAATACATRTACGCAGTTGACTCTGATAAGTACACTGTTTACTTTGTTTTTGCTTGCTCTGGGTATCTGAATGCTCCTATTTAGTGCATGCAATCATGACAGTTTCAAACCAAGTGTTCTTACTGCATCAAAATGAACATGCAACACAATTATAATGCTCACCACTTATTGAGGCGTAGGCCTTCTTCAATAAAGTGATCCGACGAGGTGCTTAGAGGGAGACAAATGTAATGTCATTATACAACCGAGTGTACAAAACATTCTTGCTCATGCTCTTTCCCTGACATAGACTGACCAGGTGAATCCAGGTGAAAGCTATGATCCCTTATTGATGTCACTTGTTAAATACACTTCAAATCAGTGTAGAGGAAGGGGAGGAAACGGGTTAAAGAAGTATTTTTTAAGCCTTGAGACAATTGAGACATGGATTGTGTATGTGCGCMATTCAGAGGGTGAATGGCCAAGACAATATATTTAAGTGCCTTTGAATGGGGYATGGTAGTAGGTGCCAGGCGCACCGGTTTGAGTGTKTCAAGAATTGCAACACTGATGGGTTTTCCACACAACAGTTTCCTGTGTGAAGCAAAAGGAGGTGCAACTAAATATTAGGAATGTGTCCCTAATGCTTTGTACACTCAGTGTTTATTACTACTATACTATCTATGAGTTCACAGTTGACACGGGACATTTCCTAACAAGTCATGCACCGCCCCAATAGGTCCACAGACGACGCAATCACAATCACACTGCCCTAACCCATCTGGACAAGAGGAATACCTATGTAAGAATGCTGTTCATCGACTACAGCTCAGCATTTAACACCATAGTACCTTCCAAACTCGTCATTAAGCGCGAGAACCTGGGTCTCGAGCCCCGCCCTGTGCAACTTGGTCCTGGACTTTCTGACGGGACGCCCCCAGGTGGTGAGGGTAGGAAACAACATCTCCACCCCGCTGATCCTCAACACTCGGGCCCCACAAGGGTGCGTTCTGAGCCCTCTCCTGTACTCCCTGTTCACCCATGACTGCATSGCCATGCACACYTCCAACTCAATCATCAAGTTTGCAGACTACACTACAGTGGTAGGCTTGATTACCAACAACGACGAGACGGCCTACAGGGAGGAGGCGAGGGCCCTCGGAGTGTGGTGTCAGGAAAATAACCTCACACTCAACGTCAACAAAACAAAGGAGATGATCGTGGACTTCAGGAAACAGCAGAAGGAGCACCGTCCACATCGACGGGACAGTAGTGGAGAGGGTAGTAAGTTTTAAGTTTCTCGGCGTACACATCACGGACAAACTGAATTGGTCCACCCACACAGACAGAGTTGTGAAGACAACCTCAGGAGGCTGAAGAAATTTGGCTTGTCACCAAAAACACTCACAAACCTTTACAGATGCACAACTGAGAGCATCCTGTCGGGCTGTATCACCGCCTGGTACGGCAAGTGCTCTGCCCACAACCGTAAGGCTCTCCAGAGGATAGTGAGGTCTGCACAACGCATCACCGGGGGCAAACTACCTGCCCTCCAGGACACCTACACCACCCGATGTCACAGGAAGGCCATAAAGATCATCAAGGACAACAACCACCCGAGCCAATGCCTGTTCACCCCGCTATCATCCAGAAGGCGAGGTCAGTACAGGTGCATCAAAGCTGGGACCGAGAGACTGAAATCTCAAGGCCATCAGACTGTTAAACAGCCACCACTAACATTGTGTGGCTCCTGCCAACATACTGACTCAAATCTCTAGCCACTTTAATAATAAAAAATTGGATGTAATAAATGTATCACTAGTCACTTTAAACAATGCAACTTTATTTAATGTTTACATACCCTACATTACTCATATGTGTATACTGTACTCTACACCATCTACTGCATCTTGCCTAYGCCGTTCGGCCATCGCTCATCCATATATTTATATGTACATATTCTTATTCATTCCTTTACACTTGTGTGTAAAAGGTAGTTGTGAAATTGTTAGATTACTTGTTAGATATTTCTGCATGGTCGGAACTAGAAGCACAAGCATTTCGCYAMACTCGCATTAACATCTGCTAACCATGTGTATGTGACCAATAAAATTTGATTTGAAATGAAAATTCAAAAATATGAATTAAATATCTGCTTCATAAAATATATGGAGAGTTACCTGGTTTAGGGATGAGTCCTTGGAAAGGTCTGCAAGAGATAAACAAAGATGGAATCTTAACATCAATCAACCAACTACCAGGGAGAAAAGAAAAGTAGCAATAGTTTGTCCCAAGGGCCAGTAGCTGAAGATCCCTGCCATATGTCTTATTTCCACAACCCCATGAAAACGTGAAGGAGAACTACCCACCTGGTGATGGTGAAGCAGATCTTGTCGGCAACTGCCAGGATCCTCTCCAGGTTCTGCGAGCCAAAGGTACAGGGTTTTCTGAAGGGGATGCCAGGGGGCAAGCCCTCGATGATCACCGAGCCCGGGTTGCTCTTGATCCTCTTGTAAGGCACTTGGACGGGATATTTGATGCCAAGTGCCTCCCCATACTTCCGGTTGAATAGGTCCTGGACCTGCTCTCTCAGGGTGTTGGCCAGGTCAATCCTAGACAGCTTGGCCTCTAAGCTATCTGTCAACAGAACCATATGACAACATCAGATGAATGGAGTAGTTTTGTTTAATATATTTCATATACACCTTTGCAGCTTGAAGCTAAATTGCGGCATATAAATAGTGCTTCTCATTTTAGAGAAAAAGTGAACAAGCAAGAGGAAAAAAACAATCCTAACCAGGCTCCATATGATATCCACTATGTATTACTCAAAGTATAGGAGGGCAAATTAATGTACCGATATTGAATCAAGTATTTGGTCTCCTTATTACCTGGGAAGCTTGGTCTCTGCATTGCAGCCCCTACGTCTTCTGACAAAGCATCTTTGGAGTCCAGGTCTGTGGAAAAAAAGTCTAAACTTGCAGTGAATACAACCAGTTCACCAGAACTATTTGGAAATATGGATCCAAACCACTGCCTTAAATGTGGAATTACCAGCTCATTTTAATTAATTACAGAGTTAATTCTAATTTATGGGCTCAACATTTTGAACTRATCATGTGTAGAATAATAGTTGCTTTAAAAAGGGCCTAATGGTAACGGACACAGTGGAGAACATTATAAGAGGGCTGGGCCCATTTACACTCAATCAATTCAGTAATGAATCGACATTGAACCAAAATTCWAATTTATTTCAAACTATTGAGATATTGGCCATTATATTAAGTGGGGATGTTTAATCTAGTTTGTAAACTTAGTGTTTTTGAATGTTAAAATTGTTMAAATCAACTGTGATACAATCATTAAATCAGCTGGCATTTAGGATGAAGATGTATTCACCTGAATCACAGGCTGGGAGAGGAGGCGGTTCTAGCTTGACTTGATCTGTTAACAGTTCTGGCCTGGATAGTATACCACAACAAAACATGGTTAGAACTTCATAAAGAGAAGCTTGCACACAAATAATGCTTTTGTGCTTCATTCCTGCACCAACATATACAACGTTTTACCTATATCCTCTTCATACAACAACAATAATAATATACAAACAAGGATTGTGTTCCAGGCTGACTACATTGCAGATGCCTTCTATATCTCACAACGCCTGGATAAGTGTTTTACACATCAGTTAAACACATCATATGATATAGCAGTCTGATGCCCGACTGGGCAGTCGATGATGCAACCGTTGGTTGATGTAATGCAACATCTGCAATGTAATCAGCCTGGAATGCGACCAAGACCTTAGTTGCATTCCAATAATCCTATTGAAGTGTGCACTTGTTCACTACTCCCCACAAAAGCATTAGATTGGTGTTGGCATGGGCTAGAGGGTTTCCATATACCAGTCATTTCCTTTCAAATCAATGAAGGGATGTGAACAACTGCAAACTTCTGGAGAAAGGAGATATTATTGGGATGCACCCTGCCCCGTGACAATGTATGACCTCTGACCTTTTGATAACAAAGTGGATCTGGCTGCCAACGGCCAGGATCTTGCGCAGCTTTGCCGCTCCGAAACAGTTGGGCCTACGGAAAGTCATGCCCTCTGGGAGCCCTGTGACACACAGCTCCTCTGGGTACATCTGAAACTTGGAGTAGGGCACCTTTGCAGACTCAGGTAGTCCAAGGGCCTCGGCTACAGAAAGAGAGGGGGATGGGAAATGGAGAGGAATATGGGTGATTCATTTTATGCAAAAGCTCTATGCTGTTCAATATTTAAAGTGGCACTCCAGTCTCCTTTTCACCTCATTAAACACCGGATTYACTTAACAAAAGGCACATCTCAATAGGTGGTACAGGTAAGTCATGACATAGCACAAGTGGGAGGGTGGACCTTTCCTCTTTATTTCTCCTCTATTGTTCCTCAAGCAAGGGGGGAGGCTGATGACATCACGGATTCCGATCAGACTAACTMMMMMMAWTTTTTTTTTACCCTTTAGTGTTTGTACTTTACTGTTTACACTTGGGATATCGCTTTTCAACAGTATAAGTTCAAAAATCGCTGGAAGACATCTTTAAAAGGCAGTGTAGCACCTACTTCTCAATGCCAGAAACACATATAATAATAGCTTAGAGAACCAAAARAAAACATACCCAAATTACAAACTCTTAAATCAGTTATAATATTGTAATGTTTTCCTAAAGTTGGGTTTGAGGCTTTCTCCACGTCAGCTCTAACTTCAGAAACAGTCCCATAACGCCCCTCGATCAGCGTCACAAAGTGGGATACATTGGTGAGAATGAGGCGTGCAAATTGGGTGTCTATGGTCAATCTGCATGTCATATTTAATCCMTGGGAACATCCACRGCTATCAACAATGGAAGGAGGGCAWCAGCAAGAACTTGCTTCTCAAAGTGAATGCTGTCCCTACCATCAACGTGACTTCTAAAGCATCTCAAACAGCCAGCAGCATCAGCAGACTGAGCATTATCACAGGCTTCAGTGAGCATGGAAGTGAGCAGGGTAAGTGAAAGAGCTAGCTTTCTACCTCTATACTAACATTTACTAGCTATAGAGCTACCACATGTAGTTCACATCTTCCATCTAAATAACACAGATAAAACTAACCAAATGTAAACATGTCTGCCAGCTGTTGGTAGCTAACTGTTTGTACTGTCCTACTATAGATAGTACAAGCCTATGGGAAAGAGTAGGTTTGACCGCTATGGAGGTCATGGTTACTGTATAGAGCCCTACGGCTGGGGCTGAAACTGTGTGTGGATGGCTCGTCTTATGGATCCGCGCGGGTTGATGCATCACCTGCAGCAGAATTKTATTCTACCATCTTCTATGGGCTACTCGAAGATATTCCCTACACCGTACTGATGGCAGATTTTAGGAACGGAATATGGAATATGYGGGGGCTGCGCGTTGCAGTAATTAGTCCGTTCTGTAGCTCTAGGGGAGTTTTCTATATGGCCTGCCGAGTGCGAGCTAAACTGGAATGCTACTCATACTAAAAAGTGAAGTGCCACTTGGTGCGTGCCAGATAACCATGTAGAGGAGTCTACCAGCAATATATTCCTCCACTGTGCGAGTCAGAAATTACGATCTTGTGTTCGGGGCTTTCCCGGTAGTCTTCGTGGTATTTATATGCACGGAGCATAAATTGTACAATTGTAAACKAACAAATAATTGTTCAAGTTAGAACCCATGTATGTTAGTTCATATACAGCACCAACTTGAATTATTCCCAGGATAGTTAAATATTTTTTTTTAGAGAATCATTGCTTTCTCTGTGACATCTTAACAAGGATAGAAAATTATGAGCCTGTGTAGAAACGGTTGATGAAGTCTATAATTTATKATTTATTGCTCGAGTCAGTTGCTCTCGCTTGGCCAGAGTCTGAACATTGAGTGTGCAGGTAAGTGTATTAGGCAGCTTACCATACTTAGTGCTGAATAGGCTTTCCACTTGCCTCCGAAGCTGGAGGATCATTTCACCTATGTCCTCAGCTAGATTTCCTTTCCGGAAAAAAAGCAAATGAAGAGAAATGTTCACGAGTGTTTTATTCAGAGCTGAAGAAAACGACCTGATTAGTGAAAAAGAATGTGATACATGTAAAAGTTACAACAGATTCCAATGCATTAAATCTGCAGTCTGAATAAACAATGGCCTGAAGGRGTAAAACAGTTGAACTAAACTCATGAGGCATTTATACATTATATTAATCCAGAATCAATTTAAAAGTGCAAAAGTGGAAAAATCACAGATTACACCTTTAACAATCAATCATTTGAAATTAATTTGTTAKGCTTTATCCAATGTAAGCATAGAGTGCATCCAGCTGAAAGATCTTAGAGATCTTTCATCCCATTTTTACCTTCAGAAGATCTTCTGAGGCCTTGAGAAGCTGGTTTAGATGAAAGTGCTTCAGCTGAAAGGAAGACGGCAAAGAGGTGAGCAGGGTTGGCAAGTCTAGTTAAAAAGGTTTCACATTGGTACTTACAACTCATGCTACTGTTTGTCAAGCTCAAACAACAGTAGAACCTCAAAGATACAAACCTCAGAAATACAGACTGACCGGTCAACCGAAATGGCGTATTAAATTAAAAAACAACTTTTACAGGCTACCGACAAACATAAATGTTCCTTACATTTGCTAAAAACACATCAATATTTACGATGACATGAAAAAATAATTTWATATATATACACAGTACCAGTCAAAAGTTTGGACACACCTATTCATTCAAGGGTTTTTCTTTATTCTTTACYATTTTCTACATTGTAAGGAAGACATCAAAACTATGAAAAAACAAATATGGAATCATGTAGTAACAAAAAAGTGTTAAACAAATAAAAATATATTATATATTTGAGATTCTTCAAAGTAGCCGCCATTTGCCTTAATGACAGCTTTGCACACTTTTGGCATTCTCTCAACCAGCATCATGAGGGAGTCACCTGGAATGCATTTCAATTAACAGGTGTGCTTTGTTAAAAGTTAATTTGTGGAATTGATTTCCTTCTTAACGTGTTTGAGCGCATTGTGTTGTGACAAGGTAGGGGTGGTATACAGAAGATAGCCCATTTTGGTAAAAGACCAAGTTCATTTTATGACAAGAACAGCTCAAAAAGCAAAGAGAAATGACAGTCCAGCATTACTTTAAGACATGAAGAACAGTCAATCCGGAAAATGTCAAAAACTTTGAAAGTTTATTCGAGTGCAGTCGTAAAAACCATCAAGTGCTATGATGAAACTTGCTCTCATGAGGAACGCCACTGGAAAGGAAGACCCAGAGTTACCTCTGCTGCAGAGGATAAGCTCATTAGAGTTACCGGCCTCAAAAATTGCAGCCCAAATAAATGCTTCAGAGTTTAAGTAACAGACACATCTCAACACACAACCACACTGCACTAACCCATCTGGACAAGAGGAATACCTATGTGAGAATGCTGTTCATCGACTACAGCTCAGCATTTAACACCATAGTACCCTCCAAACTCATCATCAAGCTCGAGACCCTGGGTCTCGACCCCGCCCTGTGCAACTGGGTACTGGACTTCCTGACGGGCCGCCCCCAGGTGGTGAGGGTAGGTAACAACATCTCCACCCCGCTGATCCTCAACACTGGGGCCCCACAAGGGTGCGTTCTSAGCCCTCTCCTGTACTCCCTGTTCACCCACGACTGCGTGGCCATGCACGCYTCCAACTCAATCATCAAGTTTGSGGACKACACTACAGTGGTAGGCTTGATTACCAACAACGACGAGACGGCCTACAGGGAGGAGGCGAGGGCCCTCGGAGTGTGGTGTCAGGAAAATAACCTCACACTCAACGTCAACAAAACAAAGGAGATGATTGTGGACTTCAGGAAACAGCAGAGGGAGCACCCCCCTATCCACATCGACGGGACAGTAGTGGAGAGGGTATTAAGTTTTAGGTTCCTCGGCGTACACATCACGGACAAACTGAATTGGTCCACCCACACAGACAGCGTTGTGAAGAAGGCGCAGCAGCCTTTTCAACCTCAGGAGGCTGAAGAAATTTGGCTTGTCACCAAAAATACTCACAAACTTCTACAGATGCATCCTGTCGGGCTGTATCACCGCCTGGTACGGCAAGTGCTCCGCCCACAACCGTAAGGCTCTCCAGAGGGTAGTGAGGTCTGCACAACGCATCACTGGTGGCAAACTACCTGCCCTCCAGGACACCTACACCACCCGATGTCACAGGAAGGCCATAAAGATCATCAAGGACAACAACCACCCGAGCCACTGCCTGTTCACCCCGCTATCATCCAGAAGGCGAGGTCAGTACAAGTGCATCAAAGCAGGGACCGAGAGACTGAAAAACAGCTTCTATCTCAAGGCCATCAGACTGTTAAACAGCCACCACTAACATTGAGTGACTCACCACCAACATACTGACTCAACTCCAGCTCACTTTAATAATGGAAATTGATCAAAAATGTATCACTAGCCACTTTAAACAATGCCATTTTTATGTTTACATACCCTACATTACTCATCTCATATGTATATACTGTACTCGATACCATCTACTGCATCTTGCCTATGCCGTTCTGTACCATCACTCATTCATATATCTTTATGTACATATTCTTTATCCCTTTACACTTGTGTGTATAAGGTAGTAGTTGTGGAATTGTTAGGTTAGATTACTCGTTGGTTATTACTGCATTGTCGGAACTAGAAGCACAAGCATTTCGCTACACTCGCCTTAACATCTGCTAGGCATATGTATGTGACAAATAAAATTTGATTTTATTTGCAGGAAATTAGCTTTAAAACTGCAACATGTCCTCTCAACTCCATGGAGAATTGCAGGAAATAGAGGGAAAAGTTTCCCTCTAAAATTCAGCCGTGCAGACGGGCTGAACGCACACCCTGCCACGCCCACCACCTATGCYACCTATTGATTCAGAAAAAAACCTGACATTGTGTCTCACCATTGATCATAAGGCAAAGATATTGTTGTACATMATTTGTTTATCTGGTAATATGAAGTAGAAAAAAATAGCATGACATTTTTCTGCACTTACCCGTGGTTTTTTCCTTCATGATCATCGTTGGAAAAGAAAACTTGAACATAACATCACAGCAACCAAATAAAACAAACACGTCTAAGGATCTAGACAAGAGGTTAGCGTGGACACTTGAGTACAATTCCTTTTCTTTCCTCTTCTCTACGAATCTTCAAATAATGAGCCAAACATGACAATGAGTGACATGATAGCACAAACAGACTGGCACTCAGGCTAGTATAGCTCCACAACTATAGCACAACTTAGAATTGAGGTTCAGAAAGAGAATGTAGTGTACTCAAGTGTCCTTAGTTACCTCGTGCTACTCGACTACAATCAGGGCTTGGGGATGGATGTTTAGGCCTAGGGCGTGGGTGACTAGGGTTGGGGGTTGGGCTGCAGRGGCTGTTGGCCGGGGTTGAGACAARAATTTGTGTATGGTGCATGAACTGTACCGTCAAACCTGAGACAGAGTCCAAATTAAAAACATATAGCTTTAGTGAAACTCAMAAACTGGACAAAATAAACCCAGTTTTGGTCAATTGTCAAWTTAMATTTGTTTATAAATAGAGGTTTTCYATTGCARTTATTATATTAGGAAACTAAAACCGATCTGGATGTTTGCAAAAATCTTGTCATTTGTTGACCAATCTTTCTTTGAATATGTTTTATGGGAACACAGGCTTTACTGTGAAAACTGTGTTTATCTGAGGTATTGCTTATGGATACTAGCTCAAATACTGGATCTCCGCACCATCCATCAGATTCTAAAATCAAAACGACACGTTCTTAAAGTCTGATTTTCAATGATGAAAGCCAAATTCATCGATACCATAAAAAAATGGGATAAAAAATAATAAATAAACCGATGGACAGTGTGTGTCCAGAGCAGGCGGCCTATTACTTACTTAGTGTGTTACAGGTTTGGCAGAGAGTAGGTGGGAGGTGGGGTGTAAGAGATAATACTGGGTACTAGTGACTCGGGGTGGGGTAGGAAGTGTGAGAGGGGGGAAAGGAGGCAGGGAGTATCTGTGAAAAGTCATTCCATACGTGTGCTGGTAATCTAGCTCCCTAACAGAGGGAGAGACCGTGTTGGCGGTAGTAGGCCCAGTGGCGCCGGGTCTGTGCTGTCCTGGTGCAGCCGTGAGGTGGRGAAGGAAGGCGAGRCTGCAGTTACCTGCGTGGGTCTCCAAAGGGCGGCAGGAAGAAGCCTGCGCCAGGGTGGCCACTGCCAACACTGCTGCTGCAACTGGGTCAGCCTGAGGCTCACTTGGCTCCTCCACTGAAACACTGGCATCTGGGGGAGGAGAGACGGCACATGGTTAGGGTACTTAATAAAGACATGCAGCAGTGTTAGGGTACTGGGTAACTTAGGGACAGACAGCAGTGTTAGGGTACTGGATATCAGGACAGTCACGTGAGAGAGGAGAGACAGTAYTAGCCTGGTCCCAGATCTGTTTATGCTCTKGCTAACTCCACTGCTTTCATTGTCATGCAAGTATAAGTACGGTAAGTGTAAAGGGGAACAGCCTTCCTGTCTTAAAGTATTGATGGACTCTCGTTTCTCTTTGCTTATTTGAGCTGTTCTTGTCATAATATGGACTTGGTCTTTTACCAAATAGGGCTATCTTCTGTATACCACCCCTACCTTGTCACAAGACAACTGTTTGACTCAAACGCATTAAGAAGGAAATMAATTCCACAAATTTACAAGGCACACCTGTTAATGKAAATGCCGTCCAGGTGACTACCTCATGAAGCTTGTTGAGAGAATATCAAGAGTGTGCAAAGCTGTCATCAAGRCAAAGGGTGRCTACTTTGAAGAATCTCAAATATAAAAAATATTTTGATTTGTTTAACACTTTTTTGGTTACTACATAAATAAAAAKAATCTGGAATAAGTAGGTGTGTCCAAACTTTTGACTGGTACTGCAATTCTCCACTATATTGACTTGCYGCTCCTCCGATGCTATCTGGTTTAACAGCTAAAGCTATTTCAAAAGGTACTATAATGACAGAGGCGCACCACTTACCTGGTACAGTCACCTGGATGATTTCCCCATCTGGGGGTTCCGTTTTAATCTTTTTCAAGGKAATACAATCTCCTGAAGGCCCTTAAAGAGTAACAGTAAAAACAGTTCATATAGCAGTGCTGCCTCCCAAATGGCACCCTATATAGTGCATTACTTTGACCTGGGACCATAGGGCTCTGGTCAAAAGTAGTGCACTATATAGGGAATATGGTTCCATCTGGGGTAAAGCTAGATCTTTCTCCCAGAATGTGTGACATTGGATTTTTATAGATGTGTTTCAAATGCTTTAAGTAAGTATGTTCTGTATCAGATGGCTTAAGTTTTCATCTGCGAATCCCAAGGGACAGTTAAAGAGTGGATATGCAAAATGTAACTTAATAGACTACTGTAAAAAGGAGTGCTAACCTCAGAGTTCACGTATTGGGTTTGCATGAAAGTATTACTATAGTAGGCTATAGCATTGCCTTGTCACTAACCTGCTTCGCAGTCAGCCAATGGACTCACACAAGAGCTTGTAGATCTGAAAAGGAAAACAAATGCACAATTTCGAATTATAACATAAATKAATTGGCATAGATAAATTGTGGTGTGTCAGGGTATGGCCTTCCATTACCAAGTGATAGACATGTAGCATTCACGGAATGGCTCTATCAATATATTACAACGGGTTGAAACGTTTGTTTGTATTGTCTTCTGATCTAATTGTCTGTTATAGCTCTGGATGCAGATTGGCYAAATCAGGTGCGGAACAGATTTTTCTGATGATTTCAAATAACATCTTGCGTCACTACACCCTCTACATTACTGACTCGGTCCTAGGATTTGCGTACAGACCTGCTGCTGTGAGGATTGGTGACCAGCTCCAGTGCAGCCAACGGGACCTGGAAGTTGTCAGGGAAACCATCCTCAAAGGTGGAGTTTATGTCATGCTTCCCCTCCTCCTTGGCCACCTTACCAGCAGCTTTGTGACACAACATAACARAATCAAKCAGATCAATCAATCAGATCAGCCATGATGGACTACAAGCTATTACAGCTAAACATCCATGGTATCAGAAGAAAAATAAGGACATGCCATTGCTAAAAGGCATGCTAAGGGCTTCTTTAGAAATCAACAATGCAAGATGAAAAAGTACTCAGTATTACCTGTGAAAATCCTTTCGTCAAACATTCTGGAATGAGAACAGAGGGTTGTTATTGTTTATAAATGTGATTATTGGTCATTGATAACAGTCAAGTAGGGAGGGCACCCTGTTGGCGAACAACAGTGCACATGTCAACAAGGGAACTGAACTGTTCTGTTATAATCTCCACCCGGCACAGCCAGAAGAGGACTGGCCACCCCTCATAGCCTGGTTCCTCTCTAGGTTTCTTCCTAGGTTTGGGCCTTTCTAKGGAGTTTTTCCTAGCCACCGTGCTTCTACACCTGCATTGCTTGCTGTTTGGGGTTTTAGGMTGGGTTTCTGTACAGCACTTTGAGATATCAGCTGATGTAAGAAGGGCTATATAAATAMATTTGAACAGACAAYATCTCACGAGATTAAACAGACATCGCTGCACGGTCTATATCTGGGCCATCTTGAATAAACAGCAATAACAACAAAAAATATCAAAAACAAAGTCAGGAGTGTATCACTCTTGGATAAAAATATGATCTTCAATCTGCTCTAATTGTATTAACATTWATGACATGCCCATGCGCTGATACCGGTGTTGACTCAAACTAAGCCTGTAGCCCAATCTACATTTATTTCATCAAATGGGTTGAATGACAGCGAGACGTTGGCTCAATATGCCAGAGAGCAGGAGGCACCATGCTGTGTGGTGTGAAGTGGGGGTTACCAGTCAGCGGGGCATTGTCTATTGGAGGAGGGCAGGGTATTTAACCGACAGATGGCCTGGTTTGACACTTCTCCCTTCATTGATTCAGTTTTCCAAATAGGAAATTACAGATAGATGAGATGCTGTGCATGCTTTTGTAGCTCATCAAACAGGGTTGTTTTCATTAGGGCATGTTTCTTATTGGACAACTGCATTAGTTGTAGTTCTTCCCTGTTTCAGTAAAAAATATATATTTTGGAGCCTAATGAACACAACCCTGGTATGATGTGTTATGTAGCCCTTATATGGGTGCACTACACACTACAGTGCAATCTCTTATTTTTGGAGGGAAGAATGAGAGAGAAAAATGACAGACTTTCCCAGACTGATCTCAGATCAGTGTTTACCGTTTCACTACAAAGCGGACCCCGTGGCGCTCCTCCAGGATGCGTTTGAGTTTGGGTACTCCGTAGGTACAGGGCCTCTTGAAGGGGATTTTGTCTGGGATGCCAATGATCTCCATAGCCTCTGGGTCGCAGGCTATCTTTCGGTACGGCACTGGAACCATGTGGTCCAACCCCAGGGCCTCCGCTGAAAATAAGGGGGTTGTCAGAAATCATTGAAGGATTTCAATCATGAGGCCCTACAATGCTGTCTTCATAAGGGTATAATGTATGGATGGATGGATTTATATGCAGTAATGACAGCTGGAAACTGACTAAACAATCATTCTATAGTAAAACCATTTTTTAAATAAATTGTATAAGGGACGTTTTCGCAGAGAATCTCCACTGAAAGTACTTTTTGGACTAGGACTAACCTTAATCTGGGTCCGGGAAACTGGAAGGTTGTTAAAACCCTAAAAGTGTTTGYTGCTAATGCYCTACAATAGGAAACCATGCTGAGAAATAGTGGTTAACCATCTCACCATAGCGACTGTTGAACAGGATCTGCACACATTCTCTCAGCGTGTTGATGTCCTCTGTCTCTCGAATGAACGAGTCCCATTTTTCTGTTGAGCGCAAAAGAGAATAACGTAAACATAAAAAATAGGTGAARAAAGGGAGGATGGAAAAAATAAAGTTCTTCAATCGGTATGTCTACTTTCCACATGTACACAGGGGCTTTGGTGGTGGTTATCAAGGTTGTGGTCAAATCCAAATCAATTTGAAATCCCTATTCAATTATTGAATTCAATCATGAAGTGGAAAATTTACGTGGAAATCAATTCGAATTTCAAAAATGTTCAAGTTATGGAATTGAATTGGAATTCTATTTGAATTGTAAAAAATGTAATCTTTGGGATTGAATTGGAATTCAATATTTGTATTTTTCCCAGTTAATGGAAATAATGCACTTAGTATCAACAATTGACTACAGGATTTGTTTTGATCATTTTAACTGCTATTCCTATATTTCCAGTTTAGCTAGGCTGTCTGAACAATTACATTATCAGCCTGACGGAATTGAATTTGAATTTGTGGAATAATATTGAATTGGGAATTACATTTTACCTAAACATTGGAATGGGATTTACAGGGATAAGGAATTACATTAGAATATAATTTGTGGCTCTGGGAAAGTAGATAAAGGGCCTCATTGCCAAAAYGCCGAAGTATCCCTTAAAGTTAACACTGAATGCGTTTTACCAACTCCAAAATGTATTTCTAAAAATATACTGTATGGCCTTAGACGGCCCACCCAATAATTTACTATGTAGAATAAACCCTGACAAAGTAGAATGAGAAAATAATTAAAATCAGCATAAACTTCACACTGTTTTGGTCCGGCAGCTATCATSTTCCAGCAGCATGAAGCACAACTGTGCACATGTGTAGATACTCTGTGTGAGTGCACTGTTTTGCTTCACTGTAATCTGCAATATCTTGTGGTAATGCCATATCACTGAGTCAAATGTAAAAAATTATATGAAATCAAAGTAAAAAAATTTAAAACTATAATTTTCAATCATGTCATACAACACAAAGGAGAGGAGTCTATAGCGTGAGGCAAAAACCATTGGTTGATTGATATGCTCCCCTTTAATTAACTACAATGCGGGATTCACATGAAAAAAAGAGCCATTAAGTGAGCTGACAAGTCATTMTCTAAGACTGAGTCCACATTTGAGAGATTGTCTATACCCAGATGTAGAGTATATGCATTGTCTGGCAGGGGGGTGGGGTGAGATGCCTAAAGACTCTGACCCCTTTTCACACTACTGAGCCGAGTCAAACTGAGCTAAGCTGTACCTGTTACACATCCACCATAGACGCTGCATCCATGAACAATGTGAATGGAAAATATCTGAGACAGCACAAACGGGTTGGTGAGAAATGTATGTGGCCTACAGGTCTACTGTCTGTGTCCAGTTCCAGTTCAAGCCTACCTGACTTCTCATGTACGAGGGAAAACAGGAGGCGCTTGGAGACGTGGATGCTGGGAGGACTCTGGCCCAACTCCCCTTGGAGTACTATCCGCAAAATGCCAGAAATTAAACATTGATAAACATACTCACRAGCGTAGCATTAAAAGCCTATTTTAAAGCCTATTTAAAGCCTTTAAATCATGCTTTCAAGGCTAAGCRAATCTTGAAAAATGAAAATTGCCATAATCAAAAGTGATTCTCGATCAAATAAGCTATGTGAAATGACAGCCAGTAGTATAACCACTAGCAAAAATGACAGGGAGAATTGTAACCACTCCCCTGCCAAATTAATTAAATTACAGACACAAAAAATGAACGGTGACTCAAAATGGTGAAGGGTTTGTCAGAAGTAACCTGGATCTCCATCATCTGCTACCTCAGCAACAGCTTCTTCCTGTGGGGTCACGTTATACATCTTACCATTGTCGGAACTGTCCTTGGCGGCCGTCCCTTTCTCCACCCCTGCCACCCAGGCCCCCAGGCGGTCTCTGTCCAGGTTGAGGAGGGACGTGGGGTTGCCGTCAGGGTGCGGCAGGGAAGACATGGGCATGCCATACAGGAAGCTGGAGAGCATGGAGTTGCTGGCCGAGACTGATGCGGTGGACAATTCCTGGGCGGTGGAGGCAGGCTTGGAGGCTGGGCCGTGTTTGGCTAGGATCTTGGTGTTGCCCGAGAAGGAGTTGTGGTTGCTGACGTTGCCGGCACTGGACTTAGTCTCACGCAAAGGCTCCTCTGTTCCCCTATACACAGATGATGAAGAAGAAGGAAACAGGAGAAGATAAAGCTGTGTGTCAATAACAAGACCGGCCCTGGATCAATCCTAATTATGCTGCTATATTTCTGCCATTTATGCAGGTACGTCATGGAGTACTGTATGGAGTGAGATCACCTTTTGACAGTGAAGTAGATGCGGTTGCTCTGCTCCAGAATCTTCATTAAGGTCTTGGTGTTATACTCAGCAGGTTTCCTCAGGGCGATCCCTTCAGGCAGGCCGTGGGCCACCACAGAGCTGGGGTCCTTCAGGATCCACTCATAAGGCACAGGGACCAGGCTATTGCTCTTTCCAACAGCCTCACCTGGAATATTATCACATATCACATCGTATGTTGAATGACTGTAAATGGCAACATTCCATGACTTGTCAGAAACATGCTTTCTGTTGTGAGATGCTAAAAATTAGAAAAGGACATGTCAAATGACTGTTTGACACATGCACACGCACGTTCACCTATAATATATACACTGCTGCTTCTATTGTTATTATTACTGGGTCGTTCCACTAATTCGGTGCCTTTTGAGAWGTGTAACTTGGTCAAATGTTTTTGGGATTTCACCTCATTTTAAAATTATGTCAACGTCATAAAAACTATTAGTTTTCCCCATCTCAAAAAATACTATATTAAGTTCCTATTATGTGCCAAATAAAGTTACATGGTTGACAGTAACAAGGTTGATGATTTCATCTTAAATCAGCCATAAAAAACCTTGTGGCAGGAGGAATGGAAGCTTGCTGTGTGCAACAGGAAGTGGCAATTGAACGCAAGCTCCACCTGCTTTTACACTATGATTTGACTATTAGATGTACAATGTTTCTTTAGATTAAWTTTTTTWTTTTTAAGGAATAGTTTCACAATAATAAATGAGAGTTCAGTTCACATAAGAGGGTTGACCTTAAAATGAGGGACAGATGTAAATTAATCACTAATCACATGAAAAAATAAATAATAATCAACATGTGTAAAACAGTCCAGCGAAATGMTTACTTACAAGCTGCATTATTGAGAAACAGCTTGTAAGCAACCATTTCACTGGACTGTTTTACACCTGTTGCATCCTATACACGAGACAAGTAAAGTTTGATTTGACAATGTAGACAACATTCAATCACGTGTCAGAAATAGGATTTTAGTTATGAGATGGTAGAGATTAGAAAAGGAACGTTTCATCTGAAACTTCGTTGCATGTCAAATTACTGTAAATATTAACATTCAATCATGTGCTTGACATTTGATTTAAATGAGAAGGTAGAAATTAGGAAGTTAAAATAGAAAATAGATATAATTCCGATAAAAATGATATCTTTGTTTGGTGAGGTATGTTGAAGCCCTTACTGTAAAGCACACTGAAGACTTCCTCCACCATTTTCCTCAAGACAAAGATGTTAGAGTGGGCATCTGTTGATGCCCTTTGTTTGCCGTGCCCGCCCTCTTTGCCAAGCTTGCTGGATTCACTCTCCTGGACTTTGGCATGGGAATTCACTGTGGTCAGCCCTTGCAGACAGGGCACCCCTGAAAGAATCAAGCATGAGAAACTAAACTAAATCTCCACTTTTCACCTTGCCAGTTTCACTCAAACTTGCGCTATTCTGGTTCTCAATTGCTTTAGAATTGATTGATAGATTTATTTATCAGTAAAAAAAATACATATTTACACAGTACATTTTTTTTTTTTTTTTACTTGACTGGGATTGCACAATAAAGTCAGGGACTTATTTCCATTGTGGTCCCCATTTTTTAAAAAGTATATAGATACATTCAGTATACAGTTGCATGGATAGAGACACATTACAGAGATACAAACAATAAAAATGGTTCTACACTCCGGATAAGAGCAAATGCTAAATGACTCAAATGTAAATGTAAAACTTGAGATTGAATTACTTAAATAAGACAAAACCTTTTTAGGCTCAGATAAAAAAAATAACTAAGTTCAACTCCAAAACAAAAGCAGGACCTGTGAGGAAAATGTTTTCCAATTTTGCTCCAAGTGAAAAATCTAGCCTAATCGTGTTATGTGATTTGGGCAAATTATACCCGATTCAGATTTTTTGCCCAGTACACAGCGAAGCACTCACTGCAAAACTTGTGGAATTCTGTTTGTATTTCCCTCCGTGAGTTGAGAAAAGCTCTTCCCTTCTCTGTTCCCACGGCGATCACGCTGTCCTCATGCACTGTGACACAAGCCACTTCGGCATTGAGCTTTGACATGGCCGTACACTGGAACACAGGTTAAAAGACAAGGTCATAGGTCACCTCTCAAGCAAGACTAAAGCTGTGTTCRAAAACCCATACTAACATACTGGATACTACGTATTTAATGAGTATATACTACATACTATTAGTTCATTTTAGTATACTGTAAATGAAAGTTATCCTTTCAGTTGAGTGTACTAGCACTTCRCCTTGCTATGCAACTTCTTGCTAGCTTGTTAACATAGCTAACAAATTACTAGCTAGACCTCTTACGACTTCATTAACAATGTCCATTGAGAACGCATAACGACTATACCACTTAACTATGCTAAGAATGACGTGAATAATCAAGTCAATAAATGTTGGGTCATTAGATAGCATATAGTTAATATACTGTCAAATGTGATGTGTTAGTAGCCAACTAACGTTAGTTAGCTAGCTAACATACCGGTATATACAAGCAACTGCAGTAATGATATGCTATGTGGTTAGTAAGGCTAGCGTAGCTAACAAATTGTCAGCCACCATAACGTGTAACTTATTTGAAAAGTCATTACATTGCTCAACAGTTGTCATAATTGGTTAAAGCAATGAATTTTTCAATGAATCCGCTCTCGTCGGACTTCGGCTGTATATTTTCCTCAATTTTCTTCAAATCTGAAAATGTTGTGAATCCACACCCATTTTCTGGATAATTACATTATGGGCCCTAAGAGCCCGGAAATAGCGTCCACTCCTTGAATACTTCGTATTTTGGCAAATGTARTACATCTTTTGGCATACTACCTATATCCATACTATGACCAATAAGCATACTACACACTCAATTTACGTCACAAATAGTACAGTTAGTATGAGTATTCGAACACAGCTTCAGAGTGAATAAAGTAAAACATTTGCCAGTGTTACTGTGAGGCTCAAAGTACACTTAATCAACATTTAGAATATTGTTCTATTCATTGACTCTTCTTCCGACTTCTTACAATCCCTAGCCATTTTTGCTGTATAAATACTTTGTTGTATTGGCATGTACACATATTTTACAATATTACAGAGTGGTACACTTCACAATGTTTTCTGAGGCCAATTTGTTTTTAAAYATATATATACACAGTACCAGTCRGAAGTTTGYAWAMACCTTAGCCAAATACATTTAAAATCAGTTGTTCACAATTMCTGACATTTAAWCCTTGTAAAAATGCCCTGTCTTAGGTCAGTTAGGATCACCACTTTATTTTAAGAATGTCAGAATAATAGTAGGGGAAATTATTTATTTCAGCTTTTATTTCTTTCATCACATTCCCAGTGGTTCAGAAGATTACATACACTCAATTAGTATTTGGTTGCATTGCCTTTAAATTGTTTAACTTGGTTCAAACGTTTCGGGTAGCCGTCCACAAGCTTCCCACAATAAGTTGGGTGAATTTTGGCCATTCCTCCTGACAGAGCTGGTGTAACTGAATCAGGTTTGTAGGCCTCCTTGCTCACACATGCTTTTTCAGTTCTGCCCACAAATGTTCTATAGAATTGAGGTCAGGGCTTTGTGATGGCCACTCCAATACCTTGACTCKGTTGTCCATAAGCCATTTTGCCACAACTTTGGAAGTATGCTTGTGGTCATTGTCCATTTGGAAGACCCAWTTGCGACCAAGCTTTAACTTCCTGACTGATGTCTTGAGATGTTGCTTTATTATATCCACATAATTTTCCTGCCTCATGATGSCCTCTATTTTGTGAAGTGCACGAGTCTCTCCTGCAGCAAAGCACCCCCAGAACATGATGCTGCCACTCCCGTGATTCACGGTCGGGATGGTGTTCTTCGGCTCGCAAGCCTCCCCCTTTTCCCTCCAAACATAGTGATGGTCATTATGACCAAACAGTTCTATTTTTGTTTCATCAGACCAGAGAACATTTCTCCAAAAAGTACGATCTTTGTCCCCATGTGCAGTTGCAAACCGTAGTCTGGCTTTTTTATGGAGGTTTTGGAGCAGTGGCTTCTTCCTTGCTGTCGATATCAGACTCATTTTACTGTGGATATAGATACTTTTGTACCTGTTTCCTCCAGCATCTTCACAAGGTCCTTTGCTGTTGTTCTGGGATTGATTTGCACTTTTCGCACCAAAGTACATTCATCTCTAGGAGACAGAATGCGTCTCCTTCCTGAGCGATATGACGGCTGTGTGGTCCCATGGTGTTTATACTTGCGTACTATTGTTTGTACAGATGAACATGGTACCTTCAGGCGTTTGGAAATTGCTCCCAAGGATGAACCAGACTTGTGGAGGTCTACCATTTTTTTCTGAAGTCTTGGCTGATTTCTTTTGATTTTTCCATGATGTCAAGCAAAGAGGCACTGAGTTTGAAGGTAGGCCTTGAAATACATCCACAAGTTCACCTCCAATTGACACAAATTATGTCAATAAGCCTATCAGAAGCTTCTAAAGCCATGACATTTTCTGGAATTTTCCACGCTGTTTAAAGGCACAGTCAACTTAGTGTATGTAAACGTCTGGAATTGTGATACAGTGAATTATAGGTGAAATAATCTGTCTGTAAACAATTGTTGGAAAAATGACTTGTGTCATGCACAAAGTAGATGTCCTAACCGACTTGCCAAAACTATAGCTTGTTAACAAGAAATTTGTGGAGTGGTTGAAAAACAAGTTTTAATGACTCCAATCTAAGTGTATGTAAACTTCCGACTTCAACTGTATATATATATTTTTTTACTATTTTCTACATTGTAGAATAATAGTTAAGATTTTAAAACTATGAATTAACACATATGGAATCATGTAGTAACCAAAAAGTGTTAAACAAGTCAAAATATATTTGAGATTTTTCAAAGTAGCCAAAGTAGCCTTTATGACAGCTTTGCACACTCTTGGCATTCTAGTGAAACATTCCAATTCTGTTCTTCATTTTGACAGTTCGTTAAAAAAGTGCAATTTTTTTAGTATTTTAGTAGTAAATCTAGCTCCTTTTGCCCCTTTCAATGGTTCAACTCTACCATTGAAATCATGATGTAGAGAAGCACCTTGAGAAGGTCCCTCTACGTCATCTCAAGGGAGGGGTTCGGTATGAAATAAACTCTTCTGGGTGGTACCACCTCAAGGCTTATTATAAAAGCAGGTGACAGTGCGCCTTATTTGGCAATGGTCCTGGTAAGTGGAGTGTAAGGAACATTTCCGCATATGACCAAATTCAATGTTTTTGCTTACCGTTTCATACACATCGGTGCTTTTACGAAAAGAAAGAAAAAACGTAGGCTATGAGGACTATACGTTTATATTCGTAGCTACATCCATCGTAACAATGAAATAGATGACAATGGTGGTCATGTTAACTTGTTGTATTTTTTTTACCAACCACTATTATGATTGGTGGCACAATCCACTAAGACAGTTAGCTCATAGTTCAATGGTTGTGAATGCTCATCCCTTATTTACAACATTCATACAGTGCCCACACACAAACACTTCTAAAACGTAAAATTATACCTGTGAGAGGGGTCACATTGGCAGCAGTTGTAGTTTTTTTTATTTTTTTACAGTACCCAAAACCAATCTGTGAGTTAATTTGACCATTGGAAAAATAGCTACTGCATAAATATTGCAATGCGGGCTGGATTGAGCACCTAATCTTCATTTTCAAGGTGACGATTGCACTTTTCTTCCCAACACAGTACCAAAAATACACATTTCAAAAGATGTATTTTGTGTCCCCATGGGGTATTCGAACTCACACCGCAAGTGGCAATAGATGGGGCGACAGCTAGCCTAGCGGTTAATTGCGGTGGGCCAGTAACCGAAAGGTCTCTGGTTTGAATCCCCAGCAGACTAGATGAAAGATCTGTCGATGTGCCCTTGAGCAAGGCACCTAACCATAATTGCTCCTGTAAGTTGCTCTGGTTAAGAGCGTCTGCTAAAATGACATGTCAGAAACTTGGTTGGTACCTTACCACTGTGAGCTAACTGTACAGAGCCGTAACTGCTCGCGTTGCACATAATTTTATTATCAGAGCGTGCCAGTGAACTTCTGGTAAGTACGCTTTAGTGAGAAAGTGTTGGGATCAGGTACAACTATGTTTACCCACACCCAAAATGAATGTTTATGAGCAATTTCCCCCACCCACAACTTCTCCCCTGAATGCATTTTCTATTTGAAGGGGTTGGGCAAAGGCTAAAATTGGGGTTGAGAGTTACCCTTTCATAATATGACCCATTTTATACATATAAATTAACATTAACCCCAATCAGAGTCTCCTTTAGGATTGCACATTCAGCAAGTGACCAGCAGCGGGAGTTCCCTTTGAATCTATTTTCCCATTCACTGTGTTGGTGGTGCTCATAAAATGTAGCATATCTTCAGAATTAGCAGAGCGCCCACTCTGGCAATTTGATGTAATTGTAGAGTATATTGTTCTAAACAAAGTCTTAAAATGGGTCGTTTTGAGATATTAATATTTTTTATGTTGAATAAATTAATGTGACATTTTATTTTGGAATCAATACATATATTTGAGAAAACACCATAAGGAGTATAATGACACCAAGATGCTGTCTGTATCATGTAGTTCACAGATCATAGGGTCTTACAGGAGGCATGTATATTTAAAAAAAATAGCCAAAAATGGCCACTTGAATCATGATATAATTTTTTTATGGTTTGTAATACAAATGTAAAAAGCATTTCAAACATCCATTCTCCCAATGTGAGAATTGCCAGAACAATCCAAAATACCAAAAATATTTTCAGCTCCCGTGGAATTGTCAAATTTGCTTTTGTAAGGAGTCATTGAAATAACACTGCCTGACTAATCAATCTTTCATGTTTTTTCCGTGGCAAAACTAATAACGTATGTGTATGTGTGTGTGTTAGTGGTCCTACCACTGAGTCCAGCGCAGACACTAGGCTGGTGAGGATCTCCTGTCTAGCCGACACCTGTGGGACCCGCAGCTCAGTCCGGGAGTTAGTCCTTATCCCGTCACATCCCGACTTCCTCATCTGTGCCATTCCTCTTCTGAGGGGACACAAAACAGAGGGCTTTCAATAAGTTATCAAGAAGATGAACCGAAACAGTTATTTGTGTCTGCCTGTGTAGATTACATAAATGTGGATGGTACCTCATTYGCATCCCATCAGTCACTTCTGGGAGTAGGATGAAGTTGCTCCTACACTGATCTTGGGTCAGTTTAGACTTTTACTCACTAATGGTTGATGTTGTGATTTTTGATCCCAGATCTGTACCTAGGGGAAACTTCACCCCAGAGCTCGGTTCTGAGTAAAACACTGAACAATGATTCAGTTTTACCCACGTCTGCAGAAAAGGAGGCTGTGTATACATGGTCTAAGTATATGGCATATGCTAGGTAGACAAAGTCATGTCCTGCCATTTAAGGTAGCTAAAGCCTACAAATTAATGAGCAGTAACCAAAAGCACATGACGTTGATCTGGAGTGAATAAGGTGTCTCTGCCATTCATCGCACCAATAAAAGAACAAGAAGCCCACACTGATTTGACAACAGGGTTTGGCTGCATTTTGAATAGTGATAAAACATGGCAGTTGGATGGGGGTCATTTGGGTGGAGGGGGAGGTTTATTCACATTAAGAGGCTTTTAAAAGTGGCGGTAATAGCCTCCATGTAATATGCTAATACCCAAATCCGTCACACACATGCGAAAGTAGCAAATTACGATACGCCTTTGTCAGCCAATTAAAGATAGCTCTGAATATTTATTTGAATCTCTTCATCCTTCATTTGCTCTCCTTAGAAGGTARCTCAGCAAATAACTGTAGAGGTTGGAATTGTCTAGGAATTGAAAGAAAAATTTACCCAAATTCTGTTTGCTCCCGATTAGGCCTCATTTCAAATTTAGGGCTGGCACGGTAATTGTATAATTGKATAATAATTGGATGAAGATCATCATAAATGCTTATTTTATTTTTGTGTATGTGAAACGAACATCTGACTGAAGACGGGGACCTTAAAAATAGTATGGTCATGCTACACTGAGTGTACAAAACATTGGGAACACCTTCCTAATATTGAGTTGCACCCCTTTTCCCCCCTCAGAACAGCCTCAATTCGTCGGGGCATGGACTCTACAAGGTGTCGAAAGCGTTCCACAGGGATGCTGGCCCATGTTGACTCCAACGCTTCCCACAGTTGTGTCAAGTTGGCTGGATGTGTCAAGTTGGCTGGATGTCCTTGGGTGGTGGACCATTCTTAATACCCATACGAAACTGTTGAGTGTGAAAAACCCAACAGCGCTGCAGTTCTTGACACATTCAAACTGTTCCACCTGGCACCTACTACCATACCCCGTTCAAAGGCACTTAAATATTTTGTCTTGCACATTCACCCTCCGAATGGCACACATACACAATCCATGTCTCAATTGTCTCAAGGCTTAAAAATCCTTCTTTAACCCATCTCCTCTCCTCCATCTACACTGATTGAAGTGGATTTAACAAGTTCCTAATGTTTTGTACACTCAGTGTATATCTATRGATGGGGTAGACAGGMATTCCTGCGGTTGAGTCCGTTTCCAYGGTAACAGTGTGATGAAACTTTCTTGTTCTTTGCGGAAACAAGCAAGGTGTTGTAGCAAACAAGTCTACGGTTGAGCCCCCAGCATTCAGGAGCGGTGGAAAAGAGAAAAAGTGCATATTTTATACCAATGACCGCAGTCATTTGGCTGACAAATAACAGTCACCCAAAATCCCATGACCATAACAGCCCTAAATGTCCAATGTCATTTGGAAAATGGACAGCCGTGTAGGAGAGAACTCGTAATCTGCCCGTTCGCTACACCCCGCCCCAGAATTTTGGGCAATCAATCACAGGGCTCCATTGGATGGCAACTGTTACAAACTGTTAGCTAGCTGCATTGGCCACCATTGAAAATGCTGCTAATGCTAGTTAGCCAGTTAATTATACCTTGTTTTCTCCAAATGTATGTTAGCTAGCTAAGTTAGCTATATTATGTATATAACCCTCATCTGCTGTCGACATCAGGATATGATTTGAGAGTATTAATTAGCTCCAAAAGTGGTTAGTAGCTACATGCTGACACAGTGCATTCAGTCATCCAGTGGCTAGCCACACTAAAAACAATATTTTACCAGGTTCCAGTGAAGCAACAGTCCACCACAACATACCCGAGAGGCTCCTGATTAGCAAAGGTTAGTTTGTGTTTTATCTTCACCGAGTATTAAAAACACAGTTTGAAATCATTCTGAGGGGTTTTCTCCACTAGTTTGAACGGGGAATTGGGCTTCCCAGAAAAATGTTGTCCGAGTTGTCATAGGGCAATGTTCCAATGACGCTGATATTCCGATTTTTCACTTTAAAAGAATGTCAAACAAAAACCATTGATTGCAAAGTTAAACAAACCATACAATTCCATGCACACTGATTACTTTTAACGATTTCCACTGAAAATGTAACATTTACTCGAAAAACTGTGCAGATGTATAGTTTGATAACAGAATGATGGTAMAATCTCCCTCAGTTTTTTATGTGACCACATTATCCAAAAACTCTTAAATATCTACTCCAAATTTAAAGATGTCTGTAGAAAGAATGGAGTGTCAGCTATGATATGACAACTTGAGTTTGAAAAAAAWATATTTTGTTTATTGTAATACAGTAACTGAAGTAGATTAACACCCAGTAACAAAATGATGGTAACAGAATGACATCATGGGTCTCTGACTATACAGAATTGCATAATTATGAATATCATTCTCTTCATGGTGATGTATCCTAAATAGGTACACAGAAGGTAGAAACATTTCCTACTTTCCTTTGCATGTTTGGGTATTATTCTACACACTGGCTATTATTCTAAATTAGCGCCTCCCCCAAACAAGACCAAATGTGGTTGGACCGGAACAAATTTGTACCAATCATAGATGTCTGTTTCATAAGTTTGTACATCACAGTACAGCACAGTAGAGTTCAACACAGTATATTACAGTACAGTATTATACTGTACTCTAGTGTTCTACTGTACTGTTCTAAACTCTACTGTACAGTACTGTCCTATACTCTACTTTTCTTTACTGTACTCTATCTACTGTGCTGTCCAAACTTGTGAAACAGTCATTTATGATTGGTTCAGATTTTGACTGATCAAATTTCAACTACTTCTCATCGTCTGATGTTGGTCGGTGCTCAGTGGGTGAGAGGGCTGGTTACAGTATGGAAAGAGAGGGGGCTCATGGGTAGGTGTCAGTAAAAGACCGGGAGAGCTGACATTAACTGGAGAGAGAGATAGAAGAGAGATAGGGGGAGAGAGAGAGGGAGGGGTTGTCCAGACGGTTTTCACACTCTTGCTTTGACCACCACAGGACAGAAAGAGAACGGAAACATTGTGCAGAGCATAACAGTATGCTAGTGGAAGGGAGGATAGTAGCAGGTGACGCAACTGGTTTGTGACTTCTATRAATTCCCATTGTAGCCTATTCAGTTGCAGTCATTMTGTTACAGATTTTTAAGAGTYTATGTTACCAATTTGGTAACAGAATGACTTGTTTAAATCACTTAATAAATCGAAAAACAAATTGTTATCACAAAAACACAAACTAATTGGTAGGTCTACCTTTACTTGTAACTTCTGTGAACTTTCATTATCTTCCCTCATGAAGGAGAGTAACTATAAAATATCTTAAAGATATGTAGATTTTTGGTAACACAATGACAAGACACTAGGCTATATTTTTTTTTTTACTTACAAAAAACAATATAAAATGTTGATATTAGTTGCCAGGGTCTTTAACATAATTGTGTTTTGATGTATTTCTAATACATTTTAAGACTTTTCCTGCTAGATGTTTTCTAAGACCACCTTWCCGTCTGTTTGACCAGAAATCAAAACCTTTACTTATTCCACATTTTTTGGATGGAACATTTATGAAAAAAGTGTATACAGTATATGTCTTAAAATAAATAGACTCAGCTGTCATCTGACACCAAATTTGATGTGCACCTACGAACTTCACGTTGCTCAACAGTAACCAAGGGGGTRGGGCTTAGAAAAGGGTCAATTAGCCTATTTGCAGGGGAGTAAGCCTAACATTTTCATCACAAACATGTTAACTGGACAATATAATCAGTGTCAATACAAAGTCAAGGAAAKAAAGGGTAAATAAAAGTGGGAGGGAAGAGTGGGGCATATAAAAAKAAGAATTTCCCCTCCGATCCTGATTCCAGGCGCCGCGTTCTCATGGCAACAGCAATCTGCTCCTTGGAAACTAATCTCGAGGCATTTGAACAATGCAGCTCCGGCCTTTAATCTCTCCAGACACTGGGAGTCATTATCCTAGCCTCTCAGGGCAGCCCCAAACCATAGACTCCACAGTGAGGGAGGGCAGAGACAGAGACAGTCTGAATAGGGCCTCCCCTGAACCAACAGCAAACATAGCCCCTTGAAAACTATTACACCACCGAAATAGATGGCCTCTTTCACTCCCATCTATAAGGCAAAAGAGGCACAAAAAAAATTAGAAGGGGGGGCACCGTCATTTTGTTCGCAGCCAGAGAAAGCCACCACCAGTGAACTCAAATKAAGTGTTTTCTGGCTGGCAGTGGTTAGGCTACTTCAAATGCAATGTCACTCCTTCACAAGTACAAATGTCAAAACAAAGAGCATGGAAATTGACAAAGCCACTGATGTTGAGATGAAAAAATGCAAATGAACCAATATGGTTCCGGTTCCAATTTCACTTGTAGATGTCAAACACAATTATTAATGTAGGTGCATGTGACTGAAAAAGCTTTAGGTTTGTTGCTTTGGTAATTTATAATATATATAGGAATACAAAAGGGCTATTCTAAAAAGAAACATTGCCATCTTTGACCTTTGGCAAGGACAAAACAAAAACAATTCAACTGTTTGCAATAGTAGCCTCTCTTGCCTTACAGCAAATCATTTCAGACTGTAGCCCAAATATAGCTTGGTCTTACAACATTTATGATACCACCAGGCTACAKTACCCAAAATGTTTTGCCTGTGCCTTGTGAGATAAACTAGCCTCTACCTAAGAAACAAAAAAGAACCACAACAGTATGGCTACACTTCAGAACACTTCCCTGGTATGAGAGTACGCCTTGATCTTAAAACGATAAAATGCTGCTCTAGCTGCCATGCTTAAATGCTCCAGCTAATGACATCCTAACCCATTTGAGTCCCCCCGGGAAGCTGGCACTGTTATTTCCTTCATGTCATGTAAACCTCTGCAGGCTACAGAGGGCTGAGCTGATCCTTTACTTGTTGAATAATTGCCCAAGCATTATTTAGCCAGAGTTATTAGGCTACAATGTACTCAGAAGGAGTATAAGGGTTTTCTGAGCTGGTTTTGCACTAAGAGGCTTGTGGCTCTCGCTGCCATTGATACACAACACTTTGCTTATACCCCTTAACAAGCCATTACGGCCRGAGACCTTTTGAAGACCACAACTGTATCTAAATTGTTAGGCTCAGTGCTGATCATTGACTTTTAATTAATTATGTTGATCTTCGGGCATGCCAGGCATGATCCCAGAGGCTGTAGCAGGCCTACTAGGCTGTAGACATGCATTAGCTAGGCTATTATGCCTGCGTTGTGGGATAGGCATATCCATGAGTCATTCTAGCCATTCCTCTGCTCAGACGTTGCTGACGCATGCCAGATCTTATAACACCTGGATAAGTATTTTACGTATCAGCTTACCACATCATCAGTTTGGAGATCCAGCTAATTCTGGATTAGTTCAAATACACGGAACAACTGAGGTTCATAGTTCACAGGTTCATCTTATGGTCATGATGCAGCAGTGTGTAGGAGGRAGATTCGAAGATGTGAGAAGTGTGCAGGAGGGCATGAGACAAAGGAATRTGTAGTATTGGTGGGGAAAGCTGTGCATGTTAACTGTAGGGGTACCCATGTTGCTGGAGATCAAAAGTGTCCAGCGAGARAAAGACAGGTCAAGTTTGCCAGGGTCAGAGTAGCAGGGCTCTATGCTGGACTTTTTTACAAGGAGCACATGAGCACCTAAGTTGAAAACTGTAAGCGCACACAAAGAMATTTAGGAGCACAATGACAAATATTTGTGGTAATAAAGCTAGAATTATTCCTTTTTCTTTGGGCAACTAAATAAAAAATTCCAGGTTGCACAGCTAAAATATGTAGGTACATATGCGAGTAAAATGGTAGCACTATATAGCCCCAAGTAGTACAGGTGTCATATGATGAGGCAGTGACGAGAGTAGTGGAGGAAGATGGGTCCAGGGAGAGGGATCCTAAGAGGTTCCCTGTGAGTAAGGGGAGGCCAATTGAGAGTAGTAGGAATAACGTACTTCAGTAAGGTTTCCACTAGTTACCACAGCCACAATGTCAAAATTGGCTATATCATAAAAATGCATGAAAAGTAAAATTTGTTTTTTGGTSTTCATTTAAAGGTTARGCACAAAGTTATCARTGTGATTAAGGTTAGGTTTAAAATCACATTTTAAGAAGAGAAATTGTAGAAATAAGCTGGGTTTATGACTTTGTGAGTGTGGTAACTAATGAAGACACTTTAGTAAGGTTGGCTTCTTACATGCTGACCAAACCGACGCACGCATGCATGTTGATTTTGTACACCCACACCAGACACGCAGATTGAAATATCATAGACYCCGAAACAATTATATTAATTTGGTGACAGGTCRAAAAGCATGAATAACATTTATGGCAATTTAGCTAGCTTCCTGTTGCTGGCTAATTTGTCCTGGGATATTAACATGGGGTTGTTATTTTRCCTGAAATGCACAAGGTCCTCTACTCCGACAATTAATMCACAGCTAAAACAGTAAACCAAATTCCTTTCTCGTCATCTCTCCTCCTTCAGGATAATTTTTTACTTCTTTGGACTTTATATGGCGGTTGGTAACCATCTTTACGATGCATTACTACAACCGACTGGAGTGCGGACGTCAGTTCATCTTTCAATGGGTATATACTCTTARAAACCAATGAGGAAATGGGAGAGGCCGGACATGCAGCGCATTGAGCGTCACAAATAGAACCTATTTMTATTTTAGCGCTYGGCCACGCAGACACTCGTTGAGGCGTGCGATCAGTGTGGGTGCAATGATTGAATAACACGTATGTGTAAATATATTTTGCAGCGCTCGCGAGCAGTGTGGTCAGCATGTGAGTCAACATACCTGGTAAAATAAAATACAAAAATAAAAGTAACATGCACATTCAGTGGCACTTCGAAACTATCTCCTGAGAAGGTCATACATAGAGGTCGACTGATTATGATTTYYCAACGCCGATACTGATAATTGGAGGACCAAAAAAAGCCGATACCGATTAATCGGACGATTATTATWWATATTTGTAATAATGACAAATTACAACCATACTGAATGAACACTTATTTTAACTTAATATAATACATCAATAAAATCAATTTGGTCTCAAATAAATAATGAAACATGTTCAATTTGGTTTAAATAATGCAAAAACAAAGTGTTGGAGAAGAAAGTAAATGTGCAATATGTGCCAAGTAAAAAATCTAATGTTTAAGTTCCTTGCTCAGAACATATGAAAGCTGGTGGTTCCTTTTACCATGAGTCTTCAATATTCCCAGGTAAGAAGTTTTAGGTTGTAGTTATTATCGGACTATTTCTCTCTATACCATTTGTATTTCATATACCTTTGACTATTGGATGTTCTAAATGGTACTTTAGTATTGCCAGCCTAATCTCGGGAGTTGATAGGCTTGAAGTCATAAACAGCGCAATGCTTGAAGCACAGCGAAGAGCTGCTGGCAAATGCAGGAAAGTGCTGATTTAATGAATGCTTACGAGCCTGCTGCTGCCTACCACCGCTCAGTCAGACTGCTCTATCAAATCATAGACTTAATTATAATATAATAACACACAGAAATACGAGCCTTAGGTCATTAATATGGTCAAATCTGGAAACTATTATTTAGAAAACAAAACGTTTATTCTTTCAGTGAGATACGGAACCGTTACTTATTTTATCTAATGGGTGGCATCCCTAAATCTAAATATTGCTGTTACATTGCACAACCTTCAATGTTATGTCATAATTATGTACAATTCTGGCAAATTAATTACGGTCTTTGTTAGGAAGAAATGGTCTTCACACAGTTCGCAACAAGCCAGGCGGCCCAAACTGCTGCATATACCCATACTCTGCTTGCACAGAACGCAAGAGAAGTGACACAATTTCCCTAGTTAAAAGAAATTCATATTAGCAGGCAATATTAACTAAATATGCAGGATTAAAAATATATACTTGTGTATTGATTTTAAGAAAGGCATTGATGTTTATGGTTAGGTACACATTGGTGCAATGACAAAGCTTTTTTCGCAAATGCGCTTGTTAAATCACCCGTTTGGTGAAGTAGGCTGTGATTCAATGATAAATTAACAGGCACTGCATCATTTATATGCAACGAAGGACAAGCTAGATAAACTAGTAATATCATCAACCATGTGTAGTTAACTAGTGATTATGTTAAGATTGATTGTTTTTTTATAAGATAAGTTTAATGCTAGCTAGCACCTTACCGTGGCTCCGTGCTGCACTTGTATAACAGATAGTCAGCCTGCCACGCAGTCTCCTCGTGGACTGCAATGTAATCGGCCATAATTGGTGTCCAAAAATGCCGATTACCGATTGTTATGAAAACTTGAAAATCGGCCATAATTAAATCGGCCATTCTGATTAATCGTCGACCTCTAATACATATGTAATAGAACCATTATTCTGCATTGTGAATTGATGTGGAATTGWATGTTTATTTTCTTATTGTTTAAAAGGAAAACCGATTTAAAAAAAAGTTAACATTAAATGGAAGATCGGTGAATTACAACCTCACTAGGCTGCATTCAAAACAAATCTCCCTCATCCCCCGCAATTTGGCGGAGACTCGCGCCTTTAACTTTCAGTTTTGGTCCACCAGCTTCAAACAGCTGTAAAAACTATATTGTTTGTTATTGAAATCGAGAAGACATTTCACAGCAATGTTTTCTCACGCAAATGGCAATTGAGCAAACCGTGTAGAATATTTAGCAACCAGGAAATGACAGAGCGCTTTCTACAYTGGCCACTTGACCCGATTTCCCTAGACAACACAGCCACAAAGTCAAAACAGTTTTCCCCATTTTGGGATGCCAGACCAGCGGCAGAAATCAATAGATGAATATCACAACACTGGTGGGTAAGTAAGACTGTGAAACACTACCATTCCACTATTGATGCAGATATATTATGGACATTTTTWAAATTACAATCCAAAAATTCCTAAATATCCTATATGTAGCACCTTTAAGTAAAATTGTCCATTTGTCACATCCCTACTTGTAACATTTACTGAGGTAAATTTACTGAGGTAGCCTAGCGGTTAAGATCTTTGGGCCAGTAACCRCAAGTCCTCTGGCAAGGCATATAGCGATTTACAGGAGCAATTAGAGTTATGATAAGAGTGTCTACTAMATTAATACAATTTAGAAAATTTGGGCATGGCATAGGTTACTGTAGCTTGCTGCTTTTATATCATGTCTCAGGTAATGCATGCATTGGGTAAACTGCATGTGAAGCTTGTTTGAGGTGAACTTCAGTGATATGTTCATGACATGATAGTAAACTAGCTAGCCAGCAGATTACGACCCTACCGTTACACTTGTTTACACTGAGCTGCACTCGGTCGAAAAACATACCTCAATCCAGTGATTAGAAATTGCATTGTACTCCGATTTGTCCCATTATCCTAACTGTTACACACAAGATTGAACGACTGCTATTTTTTCCGGAAAGCTACCTTTCATCCTCGTGCTAGCTAGCAGTACCCACAGCAGCCATTGTGTGCCATTCCACAMCAAAGGAGYTGATTGGCTGGAATGGCAGTGGTGGCTTCTACAATCTAGCCTGAGGACAAGGGCAGTTTTCCAGTAAAATAGCAGTATTTCAATCTTCTTAATGTATCAGTTTGGATATAGGTCAAATGTGGATAACAGTGGCACATCCCATCCCTGCAGGTACCCGACCTATATCTCGTGCCTGCTCCGCTTTGTCTTAATCTAACCATTAATACCGTCGACCCCAGTGCAGCTCAGTGTAAACAATCATAACATCAGTTGGGTCAGAATCTGCTGGCTATAGTACACTAGCTAGCTATACGCCCTACTCCAGTTTAGCTACAATGGGGAGTTTTGAATCCTGACTGTAGCTACCTAACTAGCTATGTAGTCTAACTACCTAACGATAGCTACAGAAGAGTAGTTAGTATCAATGCAAAAATAGTGGATGAGATTGGGAAGAGAAAACTGTGCATGACAGTTGTGAAAGTGTTTTTCAACCAATGTCTATGTGGGCTGCCTGCTAGCTCGCTGGATCATGTTGACAAGATTGAACAAAACGCTTGAGTCTAATTTAATTAGCTAGCTAAACTAGCTAGGTAGCTACCCAGTAAGCTTTCACTAAAATAAAATGGTTGACGTGCTCTTGAAAAATGTCTTAATTTATACTCAACACACAAAATGTAATATGCCATCCGTTTTAGCTAATAACAGGCAACAAAACAATGACCGGATAGCTGGCTAGCTAGCTAAATTAGCTTTCTTGCTAACGTTAGCTAAACCATCCGTGCGCACACCCAACCAAGACTCGTCGTACATCGTATCATTCTGTGAAATGTTGTTGCTCAGTTMGCTGTACACATATAAAATACACAATTTAGCAACATAAATATAATTTTGCCCATACCATTGTCCGCATCTAGCTAGCTAGCTATGGAAATAGCGAGATCTTTCAATCGAGCTGGCCCATYTCCTCCCCCAGAATTCTAATCTGTAATTTCACAATTTGTACAGTCATAAAAAGTCACGTGTGYACAAAAGACACGGTTTTATGTTTGAATGTTCATAAATGTTACAATAGCATGATGCATACCTTACCAACATCAACGTTTAAATTGTTTTACACTGTCAATCCCGGAATATGGTTATTCCCCGTTTAATCCAACCGAAATTGTTGGGTAGAATTCCCATCTAAAATCTAGCATTAATATCGAGGTTTCGAARCCTTGTAATCTGAAGCATTGTTGCACAAAATTCGTTAGCAAACCGTTATCACCGAGATTATTTTTCTATTTCCCCCGTTTTTTCTATTTTCTTTAACAGTGGAGTGTGTCCCGTTTCTTTGTTCTGTAGCTAATCCAGTAAAATTGAAACTCATTCGCCTCCACTAATCCAGGTCCAACTCAACAACAGCATCTATTGGCTGTAATTTACATATAGCTAGGATTAAGGAACCTCTGGGAAACCATGGGGGGAAACTCGCCTGGAGAGGGTCGTGAGTTAAACCTGTTGTAAAAACAAACAAACAAATATCACACTCGCATTAAACATTTAACTAAATAACTAAACATTTAGATGTGACTGCACAAAAACTGRTCTTAAAACTAATTGGGACTAATATAATGTATTATAAAGGATTATTATATATAATGGACAATGTATTATTTGGTAGGTTAATTTAGGTGCTTTTAAGAATTGACTCTCAACTATAGTGAAAAAGGAACACCTAAAATATACAATTTCAACATGTAATATGATAACAATACTTTACCTCTGTATGATATCAAGAGTTGAATTGTGAACTATTTTGGTCAGCCACCTGAGCAGTGCCCAAACTGTCCCTTTGCATGTGATCTAGCTCGCTTCATATACTTGGTGACATTGGCCAAGTGCATAAATCATGAATAGCAGCCTACTTTGCCCCTAGTGTTTGAGTACAGTATTGTACTCTGTCTGGTCCCACTTTTAGAAGTACATTTCTGAACACCACAACATTTGTTGCTGCACTTTTTTGGGCTTCACAGCCTCTATCATGGCAATTTTCCCATGAATGATACATCACTTCCACAACTGAGCCAAATGTTTATTGTGACACCATTAGTCACCAGTGGGAGCTCTGTGTGTGTGTGTGTGTGTGTGCGTGCGTGCGTGCCTGCCTGCCTGCCTGAATGTGTGCGCATGTCCAGCAGGTAAGAACACTACAAACAGGATTTATTTGTGAGTGAGAAAATTGTAAATGGGTGTTCAATAAAGGCCTAATCTCAGTTAAGCCAGAACTAAMGCCTTGCGTAATTGGTCAGCTGCTCATTATGTAGTCTGCACACGACATGAATAAATGCTTAACACATCAGAAAATATGTCCACATGAAATAAAACACCATAATCCTTTGCCCACATTGTTAACATTTAATGACTCAATCTCRGAAATCATTACAGCATTAAGGGTACGAAGTGTTTCCTATCTGAAAAAGGCCATATACAATATCCAATGACAATTTGTAGCTTCAGTTTCGCTTACCAGAGGCCAGCCCTACACTTTGCCCATGAAATGTCAATCCCCAAGTCTTACATTCCACATTAGTCACATCAAAATAATGTTCTCCCAAAGACAGAGTCTGCATTCAAAATGGTGCACTACTTCAGACCAGGGTTAGAGCCCTGGTCAAAAGTAGTGCACAATATACAGTGAGCTCCAAAAGTATTGGGACAGTGACAATTTTTTGTTGTTGTTTTGGATCTGTACTCCAGCACTTTGGATTTGAATTTATACGTCTACRGGGTTTAAGTRCAGACTGTCAGCTTTAATTTTACGGTATTTTMMTCCATATCGGGGGAACCTTTTAGAAATTACAGCACTTTTTGTACATAGAACCCCGATTTTTAGGGGACCAAAATAATTGGGACAAATRGACCTATATGTGTATTAAAGTAGTCAAAAGTTTAGCATTTGGTCCCATATTCATAGCATGCAATCACTACATCAAGCTTGTGACTCTACACATTTGTTGGATGCATTTGCTGTTTGTTTTAGTTGTGTTTCAGATTATTTTGTGCCCAATAGAAATGAATGGTAAATAATGTATTGTAATTTTTATTGTAAATAAGAATAGAATATGTTTCTAAAAACTTCTACATTAATCTGGATGCTACCATGATTATAGATCATCCTGATTGATTCGTGAATAATGATGAGGGAGAAAGTTACAGAGGCATAAATATCATACCCCCCAAAAATGCTAACCTCCTCTGTTATTGTTATGGTGAGACGTTAGCATGTCTTGGGGGTATGATATTTGTACGTCTAACTTTATCACTCATCATTATTCACAATTCATTCAGGATTAGTTATTACATATTCATGTAGAAGTGTTTAGAAACATATTCTATTTTTATTTACAATAAAAAAGACCTCAAAATGACACAATACAATCTGAAACACAATAAAACAGCAAATRCATCCCAAAAAATTGTWGTCACAAGCTTGATGTAGTCATTGCATGCTATGAATATGAGACCAAATACTGAACTTCTTATTCTTATTATTTTTGTTGTTGTTGTATTTTACCCCATGTTCTCCCCAATTTCGACATTGTCTCATCACTGCAACTCCCCAACRGGCTCGGAAGGCGAAGGTCCAGTCAGGTGTCCTCCGAAACATGACCCGCCTAACCACRATTCTTAACATCCGCCCGCTTAACCYGGAAGCCAGCCGCACCAATGCGTCGGAGGAAACAACGTTCAATTGATAACCGAGGTCAGCCTGCAGGCGCCCGGCCCACCACAAGGAGTCACTAGAGCGCGATGAGCCAAGAAAAAGGCCCCCCGGCCAAACCCTCCCCTAACCCAGACGACGCTGGGCCAATTGTGCGTCACCCTATGGGACTCCCGATCACGGTCGGTTGTGATACAGCCGGGATCGAACCCGGATCTGTAGTGACCCCTCTAGCACTGCGATAATACTTAACTTTTTTTTTACTACTTTAATGCACATAAGTGAATTTGTCCCAATACCTTTGGTCCCCTACAATGGGGGGACTATGTACAAAAGGTGCTGTAATTTCTAAATGGTTCACCCGATAAGGAAAGAAAATACAGTCAAATTAAAGCTGACCTCATAGTTATTGTATCATTTCAAATCCAAAGTGCTGGAGAATAGAGCCAAAACAACAAAACATTTGTCACTGTCCCAATACTTTTGGAGCTCACTGTAAGTAGGGAATAGGGTGCCATTCGAGACGCAACCAGAATATCAACTAATCTCCCAAGAATACAGTAATACATTTAGAATCTCCCCGTTGGCTTGTTCAATGGAGATAATAACATTTGGAAGACCGTAACGTATCAATTCTGTACATTGTGATTAGTTGTTTACATCCAGAAGGGAGGGATCATCCAGAATGAAGGAAGCAGTTACAGTAGGCCTCCATCCCTAATGGCACTCTATTCCCTATATAGTTCACTACTTTTCTGGTCAAAAGTAGTGCACTGTATAGGGAATAGAGTGCCATTTGGGAYACAAGCTTTGAATGTTCCATTGTTTGCATTGTGCTCCAAACAGCTGTTGAGTGGCCTACTCGAATCAAAGAACAAAGTGATCCCAAGGCATTGATCCAGGTTGAACTTTCTTTGAATAGATGATCAACAATAGGAAGTTAAGACTTTCTTTTTTCWTTTTTTTTTCTCACGTGTATGAAAACACTACAAAGTGGTATGGTTTCCCACTATCCAGTAAAGCCATAGTGGAATTAATGATAACTCAGTTCAAATGAGTAAACCATTAAACTGATAGCTATTTGGTGCACATACGGCACCGAGTTGCATTGTTTCAGTTGGTTAAATACACTTTTACAGTATGCACAGGTTTCAGATAATGCAGCTATATTCATATGTAGATACAACATCAGCCTAAATCTAGCAGCATCCCCGTTTCATTCACATGTTCGCAACAGAGCATGTTCGCTATGAAGCAAATTGAACGTCACTGGCCAAATCAAATCAGCTACAGTAATCTAAGAAGGATAAATAAAAGTGTGACAAATAAATAAAACAAAAAGTGATGGAWTGAGGCCAAATTCTTGATCTTTGTTTTCAATCAGACACCAGAGTCATTTCATTCTCTGGAGTCACAATTCGTTCCTCGTGATCTCTAATAAACTAAGATAAAAGGTTATCTCATGCCCAAATGTCCAATACAATCATTGGGTATGTAGGCCGGGTATGTATCAGTTTTCAAAAGTCATACCTATAATTCTCCACCTCTGTCAACCATTTTACAGTATCTTCAAGCTGTCTTAAGTTTGACTAATGGGTGTTTTTCTTTTTTGCAACAGATGAATGTACACATTGAGATAGAGACATTGTTTTGGTAGTAACTGTAAACAGAAAATGTTGTCCGGAGTCCAGTGGAGTGCTAGTCCCAAGTCGTACTGACTCTGCATTTCCCCAATTCAAGATGAGCTCTTCTTCTCCTATATCAGTGTTGTTCCTGGAGAGCAAGCCATCAAATTGAAGAAGCTCAAATAATGTGTCAAATACATATCAGTCAGAGTATTAATTTAGGGCAGATTATGCCTTGTTTTAGAAGAAAAAGCATTTTAAATGGAGATTCTCTATTGAGCATGCTTTTAAGTCTAGAACTAGTCTTTATCTGTGTTAGGTAAACCGGCTGACAATGTTGTACTTATGTAACTCATTGTGGGAATGGCAATAATGGCATTTAGTAAATCTCTAGACAGTGAGTAACTAACTGATCTATAACTGATCTATAGAGTTAAGATACATGTAATTGATATGACATACAACATGTGTGATTGATGTGCTATTATGATGAATTAATACCTACATCTTGAGTAAAGGAAGAATTCTGTTGATGAATCCCATTGGCTGAATTTGCACCACCATGCACCTGAAAGAGAATCATGAAAGAAGCGTGCATTTACACTATTCAAACTCATATATCCTGACTTTTGTATCGAACATCCTTCGGTACCACTTTATATTAAAKTACACTGAAACCATGTATTTATGTGGTTGTTACAAAGGTAAGTACAGTGTAATTGCAGTGTTGTTAGTACTTTGTTACATGGTACATACTCTGTTTGCCGTTCAAGAAACACATTTTTTTTTTTTACATTTGCCAATCAAACTCATGTTAGCATTGCGGGTAAAGGTTTCTGTGACAAACTATCGCAAGGAGACGACAGTAGTGGAAAAAGTACCCAATTATCATACTTGAGTAAAAGTAAAGTTACCTTAATAGAAAACGACTCAAGTAAAAGGAAAGTCACCCAGTAAAATACTTGGGTTTAAATTAAATGTAATTGCTTAATGTACTTAAGTATCAAAAGGAAAAATATGAATAATTTCTAATTACTTATATTAAGCAAACCAGATGACACGATGTTCCTGTTTTTTAAATTTACGTATAGCCAGGGGAACACGCCAACCCTTGAGACATCATTTACAAACKAAGCATTTCTGTTTAGTGAGCCTGMAGATCAGAGGCAGTAAGGATGATCAGGGATGCTCTGAATTGGACCATTTCCCTGTCCTGCTAAGCATTTGAAATGTAACAAGTAATTTTGGGTGTTAGGGAAAATGTATGGAGTAAAAAGTACATTATTTTCTTTCAGAATATAGTGGAGTAAAAGTAAAAGTTGTTAAAAATGTAAATAGTAAAGTACAGATACCGGGAAAAAACGCAGACTTAAGTAGTACTTTAAAGTATTTTTACATACGTATTATACACCACTGGGAGACGATAGAGTGCCACATTTTGTTGCACACACATTGTGGGAATTGTTCTGCCAAAACCATGACACGKCCTAACTTTTAGTTCCTGCAACTGTAGCTTATATTACATTAAATTAGGGTGACTGTAAGTCACTCTGGATAAAACTTTAAAGTTTAATAGGGAAAAACAATCACAGTCATTGCAAGTAGACCCTACTTCAAAATAGCCACTATAAAACAAAATCTGTCCCAGAAAGGCAAAACAAGTGCTAGCTAGAGGTGGTCCTGTTCTAGTTTACCTCGCTCTTGTCTGGGTGCGTGCGCATGGCCTGCACCAGCTGGTCCACTTCCTGGTTGTGCTCCAGGGCTCCCCTCAGAGCCTCCTCTGTGCTCATGAGCCGCTGGCGCAGACGGGTCACCTCCGAGTCCAGGGTCGACGGGTCCAGCATAGAGTAGCGCCGGTGATCTGGGGACGAGCTCCTCTCCCTGCCCTGAGAACACACACATAAAGCGTAAGGATCAACTGGGTGTTCATTAGGCACTAAAATAAAGAAAACAGACTTTAACAGGAATAGACTACCTTGACTTTTATAGTTGTGGGCCCTAATGAACACAACCCTGTTTAGTTATTCAATCCATTGCTGGAAAAATGTGGAGGGCTACATCTGTCATTGCTAGGTCTGCCTTTGATATGAATACACAGAGTCAAACATATTTTAAATCATATAGGATACAGACATGAACGAAATAATAGCCAAATACTGTATCCACTTTAAATAAGAAACATGGAACATTTATAATCTTAATCATGTAGACCTTTTCTACTTCTAGACCAAAGTCCATCTTTGTGGGAACACAACAACTGTGTCGCATTGATTAGTACACACCATARCAAAACGTTTAGCAAAGAAAACAAGCATTCCTCCTCGTTTCAGCCTGTTTACTCCCGTTTGGTTACTAGTGAATACAACCCTAAGTTGATGGACACATGATGTGATGCGTAGCCAGCACTGTGATTGACATCTCCCAGCCCCTCCCCTCTCACCAGCAGGATCAGTTTGTCTCTCAGGGTCTTGATGTCATCCTGGAGTTTCTGCTCCTTCACCCTCCACTCAGCCTTGTGCACCTCTCGGCTCAGGTCTCGGTCCAGGCCAGGCGAGTGGCGAGGGGAATCCAGCAGTAACACCCTTAACTCGTTCAGACTCCTGACACAAGGGGACGATACAATAAAGAATACCGTTAAGATTTACCCTTGCCTTCCTGATTCAGGGTAGCCTGGTCCCAGACCTGATTGTGCTCTTGCCAACTCCAATGCTGTCATTGGCATGACAATTCCCCAGAGTTGGCAAGAGAGCAGAAAGAGACTGGCACCCAGGCTAGATTCAGGGTTGTTTCACTATCAATGACCCAAACCGATCTATGATACATGGCATATTTTTTTTTCTCCATGAAAGGCAGATGACACAGTCAAATACTGCAAACTTAGGTGCCCTAAGAGTCACTGAGATACATAATGTTGTGCTATTGTCCTTTCAATAAATGTTTGCTTATATTTCCAGGCCTAAGTGCTGTGCATTATCTCCCTAAACGCCTTAGACTGAGTAATGGGACACTTTAAAGTAACAGCTATGACAATGCATTGATTTGAGGGGTGAAAAGGGCTTTTGGGCCTACTTTTAATCAGGCTAATTTTCTCCATTACCTTAACTGCTTTTAACCTAAGTGGATTGATCCTCATAAAACAGATGTCTAGCATACGTCTAGTGACTGCATATCACAAAGACGAGTTGCGACTGTTTTGTCAGTCTTTGAAAACGCACGACTCTAGCACAAAATACTGTATTTGTAAAGACTGGGGACAGTTTCATACAAGTGCATTAGCAAACATCTAATCTCCTTCAGATGAATGTAAGCTATATCTTGTAGCAGTGGGTGGGCTGCCATGTTTTATTCCCTATTTCAAAGGGAAAATACTGAGCTGTGGTGTAAAATCAATAGTGTTCCCTCTTTCTCTCGCTCTCTCGCCATTAAATTACCTCTCCTTCTTCAGTAGCTCCTGGCTAATGACAACCAGCTGTCCCGATGCATCATGGGACTTCTTGGTCATGCACTCGAGGTCGGCCTCCAGGCGCATCTTCTCCTTGACCAGGGCATCGCCCTTCTTCTCACCCAAGCGAACTTTGCCCTCCAAGGCTGGTGGACAAAAATACGTTTGAGATGGATTTAGAGTTAAATGTTTGGTTTGGACCAACAAGTGCTGCAATRTCGGCGCTTTAAATATATATACACTGAACAAAAATATAAACGCAAAGTGCAACAATTTCAAAGTTTTTACTGAGTTACAGTTCATAAAAGGAAATCAGTAATTTGAAATAAATGAATTAGGCCCTAAACTATGGATTGCACATGACTGGGAATACAGATATGCATCTGCTGGTCACAGATACCTTAAAAAAAGGTAGGTGCGTGTATCAGAAAACCAGTCAGTGTCTGGTGTGACCACCRTTTGCCTCATTCARCGCAACACATCTCCTTTGCATAAAGTTGATCAGGCTGTTGATAATGGCCTGTGAAATGTTGTCCSAATCCTCTTCAATGGCTGTGCGAAGTTGCTCGATATTGGCTGGAACTGGAACACGCTGTTGTGCACGGTAAGTATGCAGGCCATGGAAGAACTGGGACATTTTCAGCTTCCAGAAATTGTGTACAGATCCTTGCGACRTGGGGACGTGCATTATCACGCGGAAACATGAGGTGATGGCGGCGGATGAATGGCACGACAATGGGCCTCAGGATCTTATCACGGCATCTGTGTGCATTCAAATTGCTATCGATAAAATGCAATTGTGCTTGTCGTCCGTAGCTTATGCCTGCCCATACTATAACCCCACTGCCACCATGGGGCACTCTGTTCACAACGTTGACATCAGCAAACTGCTCGCGCGCATGACTCCATACACGTGGTCTGTAGTTGTGAGGCCGATTGGACATACTGCCAAATTCTCTAAAATGACGTTGGAGGAGGCTTATGGTACAACATTAAATCCTCTGTCAACAGCTTTGGTGGACATTCCTGCAGTCACCATTCCTGCAGCCAATTGCACGTTCCCTCAAATCTGTGGCATTTTGTTGTGTGACAAAACTGCACATTTTAGAGTGGCCTTTTATTGTCCCYAGCACAAGGTGCACCTGTGTAATGATCATGCTGTTTAATCAGCTTCTTGATATGCCATATGTGGCAGGTGGATGGATTATCTTGGCAAACATTTTTTGTGCATATGGAAMATTTCTGAGATCTTTTATTTCAGSTCATGAAACATAAGACCAACACTTTACATGTTGCGTTTATATTTKTGTTWAMAAAAAGGATATGTATATTCAGTCGCCAGTCAGTAAAATGTTTTATTTTTATTATTCATTTGTTTTATTATTAATTAATTTAGTTTTATCATTTCATTTTACATTTTTTTCATGCAATATATTTGAGAGTAAATGTTCTCAGGCAATCAAATACTGTTCTTGTAGTTGATAGAGAATGAATGTGTCGTATTTGTCAAGACATTCATGGAGTGCAAAATACAATAAATAGAAAAAAGAGATKACATACATACGCACATCTATTGACTTGAATCGGTTCTGGATATCAAAGAATGTTCAATAAAAGGTGAAAATATACTCCACACACAATATTCTATGCTCCCATGGGAATTTATTTGACAATGTCTCGACCAATCAGGTCTTCATCAGTGTGCGGAGTCTCTTTTCACCTTTTACTCACATATCGTAGTCGTAGCAGTATCATTTACCAGTTATCTGTGATTTGAGGGCATCGACATGTGATGTGAGAGTAGAGACCTCTTTTTCTCTTTTGGTCAGATTCTCCATAGTTTCTGAAAGAAACGTAAAACCAACGTTGGTCAAAAACCTTGGAATCTAACTACCGTAAAACTTAAATTAAAAGCCTGGGCGTTTATTTGCTTAAATCAATGAACACAACAGGCGCTTATTAGAGAAAGGCTTCTATTTCCTTAACGCATACAGCTTTTGCTCATTTGCATAGTACATTTAGTTTAATTCTAGCATTCACTTCCAGCATGTTAATACATTTCTTCATTTCCTTCACTAATGTGTTWTCCTTTACACACTGTGTCACATTTGTTTTGTTTTAGTATGTCTCTTCTTGACAGAATATTTATTCTCCTCTTTGACTGTGCATTTTTGGCAGTTCTTACCACGAGGACGATCGGACGATTTCTGCAATAATGTCTATCTGCAGACTGTGGTTACTATGTGTGGCACCCACTACATTCTGCGCCAGCAGTTCTGTTAACATTACGCCACAGTTCTGTTAACGTTAYGGCGAGGGAAGTAGGTAGCTAGTGTAGCCAACCCAACTCTTGCGTGGCACTACTGGGTAGTGAATACCTTTGCTGTAACGTTAAAATAACTGTGGAAAAGCAGTGTTTAGCAGGCGGGGGCGAAGGACACTGTGTGCCGGTGTCCTAGATTWWWWTWYWWWTTTTATTTAACCTTTATTTAATTAGGCAAGTCAGTTAAGAACAAATTCTTATTTACAATGACGGCCTACCCCGGCCAAACCCTAACCCGGACGACGCTGGGCCAATTGTGCGCTGCCCTATGGGACTCCCAATCACAGCCGGTTGTGATACAGGTCGCTTCGTGGGTGTCACGAAGCGACACCCACTGTCGAACCAGGGTCTGTAGTGACGTCTCTAGCACTGAGATGCAGTGCCTTAGACCTCTGCACCACTCGGGAGGCTGCTAGATAGCTAACAGCCTCAATGGCAGTGGGCGTGGCATAAAGTAAGTGGGTGCAGCATGTAGTAAGCACAGTCTGCAGAWAGACCCTTCTCAATTTCTGTCTTTACACCCAATGTTGACTGTTTTGTGCATGCCAGTTAGCTAGCAGTTCTCAGCTGTTAGCAGCCAARGGCTAGCAGTTTCTTACTGGCAATAAAAACGGATGATTCCAATAACTGAAGTTTTACGGTATGCAAAGTCCTCAAAGTACAATCAAAAGCCTGCAGAGGTCTGACATTTGAAATGCTTTACTATAACAYAGGTTGAACATTAAGGGTCTTTAAAACCATCCTCATTTACCTAAAAATATGTTTACAGTAACAATACAATTTAATTAACCAGGTTAACATTTACGATACCTTCAACATTCTGTTTTAGCTTCATCTGTTCCTCCAAGATGTCATTATTTTCTATAACCTGAGAGGGAGACAAAATTGAGAGTTAAAATCCATGACAACTCATTGCTTTATTTGTTTATTGAGGGAAAATATATGGAAACACACAAGGAACTAGAAAAGCATGGATATCATGTGGAAGTATTTTATTTACTTGTGTAAAGAATGTTTCTAGAAAGCTAGCACTAGATCACATGAATAAGGACTTTAGCGCCACTCTAAACGCAAACTTAGTTCATTTTATAGTTGGGTCACAGGACTCTAATCTCATCTGGAGCACAGCATGGCATATACAACCAATGCTACCACAGTTATCTCCYCGGAGGACTCACGTTGGCATCCTGTGGCATGTGGTGGTCATCCTGCACCGCCTGCAGCCGGTTCTCAGTCACCCTCAGCTTCTCCTCCAGGCTGTAGAGCTCCTGCCTGCTCTGGGCCTCRGCCTTCTGCAGGGCCTTGTAGTCCACCATCTTCTTCTCAGCCAGCTCCAAGCGCTCCCGGAGCTCGTCTCGGGCGCCGTCCTGCTCGCCCTGCAGCCTCTCCAGCTCGCCCACCCTCAGCTGGGCCTTCTGAAACTTCTCCCAGACCTCCCTCAACTCCAGGGCCTGCTGGTCACTCCTGGCCTTCGTCTGGGCCTGGCTATTCCAGTTCTGGCTGCTCTCGCCCAGCTGGTCCTTGGCATCCTGTAGGCGGGAGCGCAGATCGTCACGCTCCTTGGCCAGCATGGCTGCCTCGATCTCATGCCTGGCCTTGAGATTCTCCAGCTCCAGCTGGTGCTCCATGCGCAGGCTCTCCAGTGTGGTCCTCAGCGCCTGGGGTTCCTGCTCSTGGCCTTTGGCCGAGCCGCTGGACAGCGAGGCCTTCAGGTCCTCCAGGGAACGCTGGTGGTCGTTGACCAGGGTGTCCAGCTTGACCTTGAGGAGAGGGATACAAGATTAGAGAGAGAGAGAGACCTACATTTCCAAATGAGTAATTKAATTCCCTTTATGTTCTGAGAATAGTGCCTCTCACCTTCCAGTTGTCCATCATCTCCATGTTCTCTGTAGTGGCCTGCTGGACTCTCTGCTTCAGCTCGATGATCTCCTGGCTCTGTTTGTCCACCGTGGCTTTCAGTTTGTCTGTCTCCTCCTGGCCCGTTGCCACTGCAGCCTCGTACTTCTCCCTCAGCTGGCTGCTCTCCTTGTGGTGCTCCCGGCCTGCTGTCAGGAGCTGCTCCCGGAGCAGAATGGTTTCCGACTGGGCCACCGGCCCCTGGGTGGAGTCCCCGTCCTTGGCCRCATCCCGGAGCCGGACCTGGAGCTCCTCGATCTCGGCCCGCCGCAGAGCCAGTTCATCCTCCAGCTGCATGACGCGGCTCTGCTCCTCAACCGTGCTTTGCTGTGGAGGCAGAGATAGAGAGAGAGAGAGACCGTCATTGCCTTAATGTGGTTTGAGTCATTACTGAAACTGTCAGGAGTATCGTTCCCGTAACAGAATGACATCATATCCATTACCAGATAGTGTCAGTCCTGTAACGGGGATGACGTCTTGCCTGAAACAGGATGACATCTTTCAAGCACCAAGCGTTCAAATAAAATGCTTGATTACAGCATGCAGGCCCAGGAAAAGAGGCCTATTGAGAATCATATGAGCGTACAAGCTGGGCCAGCAGACTGCTCAGCATTACAGTGTAAATCCCTTGGTTTGATGAAACGCTTTGCTCGCAGACATCAAAAACAAGTTGAGCTTTTAAAATCAGCAGGTGCATTGCAACCTAATGAGAAGAAAGCAAGCCATTCTTTGCTATTTTGTCACTCTAGAAGCCAGGCAGATGCACAAAGCCCACACAGAAACCCCCAGACATAACACTACACATAGATAGGCAATCACTRGGAGCACACATAGCAATTAAAGTGTGACATTTTCAAACATCCAATTAAAATGACAGAACTCCATGTTTGACAGAGCAGACATAATGACACAGAGTGCATAGTATGTTAATACAGACCATTGAGGCAAAATCAACGCGACAGTTGATCGGTTTCTAGGAAAAGTAGTTATCAAAAAGGTCCCTAATAGCATTCAGATAATAATTCAGTTCAAGAAAATGGCAAGAATGACTTCGCAAGATCAACGTCGTCAAAAATAGACAACTGGGAATCAAACAGTTTAGTTAGCTGAACGAAACGACGAGTCCATTTTGTGTCACCTTGGTTCTCTTACCCAACCTCAAGGGTGCTGCATCAAGTCTGTGTCTTCCCTGTAGGTAAAATCAGTATATTTGTAACTCTATATAACATTCATGACCCAAATGTGCTAAGTGTGTTTCACCACAAAATGATTGTGTGATTGTATATAACTGTACATAACTGTATAAGGCAAGATTTTGGTCCTCAGCAGAACTTAATGGAAGTTTCACATTGGTGCTAATTCTAATATTATGCCACCAATTGAACCTCCTTATAAACGAATGCAAAATTATGACATCAACAGTGGAAACGACGCTGACTACAGCTGACAATCGCTCCAGCATTGCACCCTGCAAACTCAAACAAGATTTTTGTGAGTGGGYGGCAAAAGGAACGAGGAAAGAGAGCCAAGAGAAATAGAGCTGAGAGCCAAGAGAGAAATAGATAGAGGTTGTGTCTCAAATGGCACACTATTCCCTATAGAGCACATATGGCTCTGGTCAGAAGTAGTGCACGATATAGGCAATAGGGTGCCATTTGAGACGCAGCCAAGCCAGAGATAGAGAGGTTTTCTATTGGATGTGAGGCCAATTGTTCATTCATTCATGAAATAATGAATTCAGGTTACACTTGTGCAATTTGTTTGCCTGACTACTCAGACTCCTTGTTCCGGCCAAACGCTACACCACGTCCACAGACATTCATTTCTTATCCGCAATGAGTCTGGATCTGAGGACCTCTCCGACCCATCACTTAATTTCTGATTGGTCCAGAAACCTATAGGTTGGGCCAGAGCCAGAACACACGTAGGTAAAGTGGCGGTTTGAAAATTCGTCATTGGCTTTGATACTCTGATTGGTTAAATTACTTTGTTTTGTACAATGCCCCATGTCACCACAAACAACTTCAATGATGGCAGTCTCAGACTAAAGTATTTAGCAACGACAGAATAGCGGAAGACTTTAGTGTGAGTCGTCAGGCTTGAAATTTGTTTCTCTCAACATGAAACCTAATATCTGTACAGAGCATTCCTGGCATTGGTAAATAAATCAGGGCAATGGCATCCAATTCGGATTGTAGTCTATGCTGTTTGATGACGTAACTGACAGTATTTTCTGTATGAGTGACTGAGTTTGGAGACAGGTGCAGGACAGGAATGATAAGGATGTGTGCTTTCAAGTCCCACAGCAACCAAAACAAAAGATACAGGGGAGAAGCGCAAAGGATAATGGATACAGGCAGGGGCTCTAGGATGGGCTAGCTTCTCCAGTTACCCGATTCACCTCTAATTCTTTCTGAAGCTTTTCTGCTCTCGACTTTTCGAGGAACAGATTCTGCTCAAGCTGCAGAAAACGAGCATGCTCCAATTTCGTCTGAGTCTACAGAGAGGAAAAGAGAACGGAGAGAGACCAGAGGTAGAAAAAAAGACAAGACACAGAAACCTGTACAGATTGAAGAGACTGTGTGAAAAATACACATCACATGGGATTTTCTGTAACAGCTGTCAAAAGATTGGAGGAGGATAGACATTTACATTTTAGTCATTAGAATGAAGTGCCTTGCTTAAGGGCATATTAGTCAGATTTTTCACCTAGTCAGCTCAGGGATTCAAACCGGTGACTTTTCCGTTACTGGCCAAAGGCTATTAAAACCACTTGGCTACCTGCCGCCCCTAAACATTGAAAATGTGAAACGTCCCTCTGTCTATCTTTGCTCACTTCTTGGTTTAATCGTTATATGTTTGACACAGGCTTTTGGTCACTCTAACCTAACTGAGCATCATAGTGTCGATYGCTACTAGCCTACTACTCAATATCTTTCACATTACACTATAAAAAGAGCAATTATTTTGCTAAAGTAATCTTATAAAGTAATCTTATAAACACACATTYTCATCCCTTCAAAACATGTTAATCAAACTATTGTTGATCTAAGCTTTTTACCAAAAGGTAGATAAATACCTCAAGGTCTCCTTTGGTGATTGACTCTTCCTCCACTCTGAACTGAAGGTCTTCCACTTTCCTGTAATAACACRTCGGCCACAAGGTGTCAGGGAAGTGCCACAGAAGAGCATCACGACCCAACAAATGGTTTCTAAAACAATTTACAGTACAGTGACTGCATACATTTTTTACATGCATATTTGAGCCCTGTGGGGAATGAACCCACGACCTTGGCGTATCTAGCGCCATGCTCTTAACTGAGCTACACAGTACCACACCTGGATCAAATACATACGGACAGTGCATGAAGTAGAATTAAATAGGTGTGGGTACTCATTTTCGGTGACCGTACTCATCATAAAAGGTGCCAGTACTCCAGCAGTAGAAAATTAGAGGAGTCGGACTCAGTACACTGTACAGGAAAGCATTGTCCCACTTCAAGAACTACATACAGTATGTCAATTCAATCACTCGAGGTACACTTGACTGAGCTTGCCCTGTGCAATGGAATAGTCCCAAAAGTGCTAAATACTCCCACAGCAATTTAGTATTTATATATTTTTGTGCCACAAATGAATCATTCCATAGAAATCCCTGACACTGTACCTTTTCTCTTCTTCAAGCTGATTGGCCAGCTCTACTTTGTCCTTCTGAGTGCTTGCCAACAGAGTTTTGACTTGCTGGAGGTTGCTTTCAGTCTCTGTGACATACTGTAATCAGAGGAAAAAACATATCAGGGATGAGCTATACCATGCTATCACTGAGTGCTTTGACAAGTTCTCAGTAAGTACACTTACCCATACTAATTTAGGCCTGGTTTACGTGTACAATGAAAAGAAACATTGATGAATGAATCATGCTTTATTTGTCAAGTTGAGTAGATTTCTTTGTGAAGTCTGTAGATTACACAATAAGGGTCAGTTTCCCAGAGGGTCGTTCCACCTCAAAAAGCACAAGAAAGAAGATTTCGACAGCCGCCATCTCAGATTGTTCTGAAATCGTTTCTGTTGTTAGGAACATATAAGATTAGCATTCCTGCAACATTATTTTGWTGAAATATAATTTGATCTCTGAATTAAGCTAATTGATTGCACCCAAATCGTCACTTTTAATTTATAGGATTCTTATAACATTCAATAAATATATTACCTAACATCCGATTTGGACCAAACCTTTTTCWAACAATGAGTTAAACATTTTCAAAATGTATCTGTCTGACAAGTAGTATGGAGMTGTGGCTCTGAWTTTWGTTTYTTCATCCTATGTTATGTATTCTCAGTGAATTTGGTGTGTCCCATCCAAAATCCTAATGTTATCAGGTTCTGACCACTACGTGGCGCTGTTCCTGCTATTAGGGGAAAAAAGTTTGTATTTTCAGGTCTCTCCARAGATGTTCGATCGGGTTCAAGTCCAGGCTCTGRMTGGGCCACTCAAGGAAATTCAGAGACTTGTCACAAAGMCACTCCTGTGTTGTCTTGCATGTGTGCTTAGGTTYGTTGTCCTGTTGGAAGGTGAACCTTCGCCCCTGTCTGAGGTCTTGAGCRCTCTGGAGCAGGTTTYTATCAAGGATCTCTCTGTACTTTGCTCCRTTCATCTTTGCCTCAATTGTAACTAGTCTCCCAGTCCCTGTCGCTGAAAAACATCCCCACAGCATGATGCTGCCAGATCTGTGCCATGCTTCACCGTAGACCAGAGAATCTTGTTTCTCATGGTCTGAGAGTCCTTTAGGTGCCTTCTGGCAAACTCCAAGTGGGMTGTCATGTGCCTTTTACTGAGGAACGGCTTCCGTCTGGCCACTCTACCATAAAGGCCTGATTGGTGGATTGCTKCARAGATGGTTGTCCTTCTGGAAGGTTYTMCCATCTCCACAGAGGAACTCTGGAGCTCTGTCAAAGTGACCATCAGGTTCTTGTTCACCTCCCTGGCCAAGGCTCTTCTCTCCTGATTGTTCAGTTTGGCCGGGCGGCCAGCTCTAGGAAGAGTCTTGGTGGTTCTTAACTTCTTCCATTTAAGAATGATGGAGGCCACTGTGTTCTTGGAGACTTTCAATGCTGCAGAAATGTTTTGGTAACCCTCCTCAGATCTGTGCCTAGACACAATCCTGTCTCAGTACTCTACGGACAAGTCCTTCGACCTCACGGCTTGGTTTTTGCTCTGACATGCACTGTCAACTATGGGACCTTACATAGACAGGTGTGTGCCTTATCAAATTGTGTCCAATCAATTGAAATTACCACAGGTTTTCAAAACAAGCTGTAGAAATATCTCAAGGATGATCAATGGAAATAGGATGCACCTGAGCTCAATTTCGAGTCTCATAGCGAATGGTCTGAATACTTATGTAACTAATAAAAACCTGCTTTCACTTTGTCATTATGGGGTATTGTGTGTAGATTGATGAGGATTTTTATTTATTTAATACATTTTATTATAAGGTGTTAATGTAGCAAAATGTGGAAAAAGTGAAGGGGTCTGAATACTTTCCGAATGCACTGTATATACTGGTTGTTGGGGTGGGATTGGTGTGGGGTGTGGAGGGTCCGTGATTGGCTTTTGACCATTTCTTTGTCTTACTCATCGTTAAAAAAMACTTTGGATGTTAGGTACTATAATTGAATATTATATTATTAATAATTATTGTATCCTATCAATTAAAATGGCCAATTTGGGTGCAATCAATTAGCTTAATTTCTCAGAGATAAAATTATATTTCAACAAAATGTTTCCGTAATGCTTATCGTATCTGTTTTTAACTACAGAAACAATTTCAGAACAATCTGAGATGGTGGGTATCATGGCTTGCTGAAATTTTAAATAAAGGTAAAAACAAAACAAAAATATATATATATATATATATATTTAAATGACATGGAACAACCCCAGACACAGATACATTTTAGTCCTGGACTAAAAAAACTCTTTCAATGGAGAATCACTCAAAGCACACCCCGGTGCGAACCAGAGCACATTAGATATGCTTTCCTGCAAGTGTGTGTTTGTGTGTGTCATTCAGTTCCAATGAACTGCACACACTACTACAATACCATTATTTCAATGGATAATCACCATTGAGAATGCTTTTTAGTCTTGGATTAGGCTTAATCTGTCTGGGAAACCAGCCMTATATGTTGTCAACTTCCATATCTAACAGATTAATTTGTCTGACAGATACGCAGTTGCTTTTCTCTTAATTCAGTCAAGAGCCCAGTCATTGCGTGACTCATCAACATGTGCAGACTCATTGCGATGACATATTAGGACATTTCCCTGGTTGAGTCATAGAGTGGGTGCTGCTGATTTGGCTGGTGTGAGTGTGTAGTCTGCAGTGACCGTGACAGCATGCAACTACAGATGTAGGATCTTAATTTGAGCCAGTTATTTACAGCAGGAAAATAGTCCTGCAGCAACAGGAAATGTGAATTATTATGTGGATTATAATTAATGGAMWTTTTTTGTAGGGCTTGATATATTTTGAAGTGGAAATTACAAACCTTAGAAGCCTTTTTAAATCTTGAATACACTACAAGTTTGCATTTCCTGCTGTGCAAAAAAAWTCTCAGCAACAAAAGAGTGATCAATTTAAGATCCTACATCTGTATAATGACAACCTATTCCCTATGTAGTGCACTATATAGGGGATATGGTGCCAATTCAAATGCCCCTGTCACTGCACACGACATGTTCACACTCAAGTGCACTATATAGGGAATATGGTGCTATTTTGGAGGTAGCCACACTGTCACCACTGTGCTTGCACRGCCCAACGGCTTTTATGGCTAATTWCCATCATCATCACCCGTGTTGGGATTAGTCACTTGGAAAAGTAATATATTACATATTACTAGTCACATTTAACAAAAGTAAAGTGTTACTTTAGAATATTTCTTTGTGTGGAAAGTACTGCATTATTATTAGTTATATTACTTTGTGGTAGTTTCATGAAAAATATCTCAGTTTGTTTGACTGTCGGAGGGAGCAAGGCAAGCCGCGCACGCTTTACCAAAGATAAGCGACTAACTAACTCAGGTTTGATCACTAGTTTCTCCTTTCATCTGTGGCGCTGCTTTCCTGTACTAGTCTAMAAGTGATATACACTGAGAGTAGAAAACATCAAGAACACCTGCTCTTTCCTTGACAGACTGAGCAGGTTAAAGCTATGATCCCTTATTGATGTCACTTGTTAAATCCACTTCAAGCAGTGTAGATGAAGGGGAGGAGACAGCTTAAAGAAGGATTTTTAAGYCTTGAGAAAATTGAGACATGGATTATGTATGTTTTTCCCTTCAGACTGTGAATGGGCAAGACAAAAAATTGAAGTGYCTTTGAACGGGGAATGGTAGTAGGTTCCAGGCGCACCAGTTTGTGTCAAGAATTGGGTTTTTCATGCTCAACAGTTTCCTGTGTGTATCAAGAACGTTCCAGACGCCTCATAAGTCCTTAACTGGCAGCTTCATTAAATAGTACCCGCAAAACACCAGTCTCAACGTCAACAGTGAAGAGGCGACTCCAGAATGCTGGCCTTCTAGGCAGAGTTGCAAAGAAAAATACCTATCTCAGAATGGCCAATAAAAAGAAAAGATTAAGATGGGCAAAAGAACACAGACACTGGACAGAGGAACTCTGCTTAGAAGGACAGCATCCTGGAGTCGCCTCTTCACTGTTGACTTTGAGACTGGTATTTTGCAGGTACTATTTAATGAAGCTGCCAGTTAAGGACTTATGGTGGACGTCTGCTTCTCAAACTAGACACTCTAATGTACTTGTCCTATTGCTCAGTTGTGCACCGGGGCATCCCACTCCTCTTTCTATACTGGTTAGAGCCAGTTTGCGCTGTTATGTGAAGGTTGTAGTACACAGCGTTGTACGAGATCTTCAGTTTCTTGCCAATTTCTCGCATGGAACAGCCTTCATTTCTCAGAACAAGAATAGACTGACGAGTTTCAGAAGAAAGATCTTTGTTTCTGGCCATTTTGAGCCTGTAATCAAACCCATAAATAATGATGCTCCAGATACTCAACTAGTCTAAAGGCCAGTTTAATTGCTTCTTTAAATCAGAACAACAGTTTTCAGCTGTACTAACATAATTGCAAAAGGGTTTTCTAATGATCACCTATCTTTTTAAAATGATAAACTTGGATTAGCTAACACAACGTCCTATTGGAACACAGGAGTGATCGTTGCTGATAATGCGCCTCTGTACGCCTACGTAGATATTCAATTTTTTTTTTTTAAATCAGCCGTTTCCAGCTACAATAGTCATTTACAACATAAACAATGTCTACATTGTATTTGTAATAAATTTGATGGTATTTTAAGTCGGAATTCGTCTGTTTTTTTTTTTTCTCAAAAACACAAGGGAACTTTCTAGTAACCCACCATTTCTTGAACTGTGGTGATTGGTGTACTATAACGGTTGAAGTGCCGAGTTCATGACACCGCTTACCGCAAACTTTAAAAGCTCGTCTTTCACCAATCCTGCACATTCTAAATCAAGAGTAAAATTCCCTGTCTTAGGTCAGTTAGGATACCCACTTTATTTGGTAAGAATGTGAAATGTCAGAATAATAGTAGACAAAATGATTTATTTCAGCTCTTTTTTGCTTCTCACATTCCCAGTGGGTCAGAAGTTTACATACACTCAATAGTATTGTTAGCATTGCCTTTAAATTGTTTAACTTGGCTCAATGTTTTGAGTAGCCTTCCACAATCTTCCCACAATAAGTGGGTGAATTTCTTCCATCTCCAGACAGAGCTGGTGTACAAGAGTCAGGTTGTAGGCCTCCTTGCTGGCACACGCTTTTTCAGTTCTTATAGGGTGAGGTTCAGGGCTTTTGGATGCCACTCCAATACCTTGATTTGTTGTCCCTTAGCCATTTTGCCACAACTTTGGAGTATGCTTGGGTCATTGTCCATTTGGAAGACCCATTTTGTGACAAGCTTTAACTTCCTGACTGATGTCTTGAGATGTTGCTTCTAATAATCCACATAATTGTCCTGCCTAATGATGCATCTCATTTTGTGAAGTGCACCAGTCCCTCCCTGCAGCAAAGACCCCCGACAACATATGCTGCCACCCCGTGCTCTCATGGTTGGGATGGGTGTTCTTCGTTTGCAAGACTCCCCTTTTCCTCCAAACATAACGATGTCATTATGCCAACAGTCTATTTTTGTTCATCAGACTGTAGACATTTCTCCAAAAAGACAATCTTTGTCCCATGCTTTTTATGCGGGTTGGAGCAGTGCTTCTTTCTTGCTAGCGTCCTTTCAGGTTATGTCGAAATAGGACTCATTTTACTGTGGATATAGATACTTTGTACATGTTTCCTCCAGCATCTTCACAAGGTCTTTTGCTGTTGTTCTGGGATTGATTTGCACCTTAGCGCACCAAAGTACGTTCATCTCTAGGAGACGAAACCTCTACTTCCTGAGCGGTATGACAGTTGCGCACGCGGTTCCATGGTGTTTATACTTGCGTACTATTTGTGTGCATGGAACGTGGTACCTTCAGGCATTTGGAAATTGCTCCCAAGGATGAACAACTTGCGGAGTCGACAATTTTTTTTCTGAGTCTTGGCTGATTTCTTAGATTTTCCCATAATGTCAAGCAAAGGCACTGAGTAAGGTAGGCCTTGAAATACATCAACAGGTACACCTCTTAATTGACTCACATGATGTCAATTAGCCTATCAGAAGCTTCTAAAGCCATGACATATTTTCTTGGAATTTTCCAAGCTGTTAAAGCAGTCTACACTTAGTGTATGTAACTGCTGACCCACTGGAAATGTGTGATACAGTGAATTATAAGTGAAATAATCTGTCTGTAAACACATTGTTGGAAAAATTACTTGTTTCATGCACAAAGTAGATGTCCTAACCGGCTTGCCAAAACTATAGTTTGTTAACAAGAAATTTGTGATGGTTGAAAGATGAGTTTTAATGACTCCAACCTAAGTGTATGTACACTTCCGACTTCAATGATATACACAATGATACAATGATAGTCTATTGGTCACGTGAGTGTAGCATATTGTCATCCCCTGACTTAGAGATCCTTTTATGTCTCTATTTTGGTTGGTCAGGGCGTGGATTGGGTGGCATTCTATGTTTTGTTCTGTGTGTTGTATTTCTATGTTTTTGGCCTGGTATGGTTCCCAATCAGAGGCAGCTGTCAATCGTTGTCTCTGATTGAGACCATGCTTAGGTAGCCTGTTCCCACTGTGTTTGTGGATAGTGTTTTCTGTTTAGTGTTTTTCACCTTTCAGGACTGTTTTCGGAATTCCTGTTATTTTTGTATTTAGTGTTCAGCGTCAATAAACAAACATGAACACGTAGCACGCTCGCTTTGGTCCTCACCTTTTTCCTACTGAAAATCAGCCGTTACACATATTGCACTTTCACTGTAAATATGTAGGCTATTGCACTTTCAAATTCATTTGATTGTGTATTGTTCTGTTTTTATATACCGTCTTTTTAAGCACACAAGCAAATWAATTYCCCCCTGGTGGGATAATAAAGTWTTTSATTACTTTCCCTTTAAGGGGCGCAGGTTAGCGTTTTTMATCACAAATATTGTTTTGGAGGCAGCTCTGCAGATTGGCCACTAGCTGGCACAGCCACAGTCATAACATCTGATTTTAAACCCAACCTTAACCCTAACCACACTGCTAACCCTAAGGCCTAACCTTAAATTAAGACCAAARAGCAAATGTCTGATTYCATACATTTTTACAATATATCCAATTTTGCAGGTGGCCCATCTAGCGGAAATCGCWYGGTTCTGCCTCAAGGACAARACTCATCCCAATAAATGTCAACCTGCTTAATAAGAGGCATTAGAAGAGCCAAAATGAATATAACAYATTGAACGACATATTGCAGGATWASTCAATGTTAGAGTTTACATAGCTGGCCATAAATGGATGTTTCATGTTTCTTTATGGATTGGTTATGCAGGCTTCTTCTTACCCATCCCTTTCTACTACAGATAATAATATGATTAGGCTATATCTTTTCATTAAAAAAAACAAGTGTCAGATTGCCAGTCATTCCAATATATTTAATACCMCTGGATCTTCAAGTGAATGGGAAATATGGAAATATAGATTAGCCAAAWTGTTTTACATGAGCATAACACAAAAACTAAGGACTAGCCAACTCTGTTACTACACTGTTGTTTATGATTYTGTTGTCATGGAGGACTGATTGGGCTCAATGCTTCGAGATTAAAAATAAATGCTGCTCTCGGAATTGCATGCTTTGAGCACTACCGAAAAGTGCTATTTGCATTTGAAAAATGTGTGCCATATGCTACATTTGCTATAGGCCTATTGTTGAGGTTTATGTTGGTGACACTTTGATATCTCGATAATTTGCAGATGTTTAAGTCTGTCAAAAGTGTGCGAGYTTGAGCATGTGTCCGTTAGACCGATGGATTTTTTTTTATCAGCACGAATTAGATTGAGCTATAAATGCGCCACTGGTGGTCTTAAAGAAGTCTCTTTCCACTTTTACGGCTGCTGCTGTGACTGAGTTTTGAGTGAAGGGGATGGGTACTGTCCTGTAAAATGGTTTCAAGTTTTTGGAGGATARGTTTTGTGTACAGACTGGTGGCTGATTTATTGGTCTATACCAATTATCCTTCCCACCGTCTTGATCAAGCGCTGAAGCTTGACTTGGTCTTGTGCTCGTATGYTTCCAAACACGCATGTCAGACCAAAGGACAGCACACTCTGCAGGACATATTCGTAAAAACAGTTGTAGGATATGGCAATCAACATTAAAATGGTTCAGTTTGCGTAAAAAAAACATTGTATGTGGCAGTTTCTTTGTCTTTGCAAGGATACAGTCATTGAATTTCAGTTTGTCTATTTCAATTCCCAGATATCTATACGTGGTCACTCTATCGACGGATTCCCAATTGAACTTCGTAGGGGATAGTGCAGTTCCATTCCTTCTAAAATCAATTTCAATCTCTTGATTTCTTAACGTTTATTTCAAGAAAGTTATCTACGCACCACTGGACGAATTGCGCACCACTGGACGAATTTGACAGTTTCTCTGTCAAAACCTTGGTCTGGGTGGAAAAACCCACAAGAGCAGTGTCATTTACATATTTAAAGAATGTGTGGGCTGGCTCAGAGGCTTGACCAATGTTCGTTCACATTGTGTACAGGATCGGTGAAAGTCCCCAACCTTGTGACGCTCCCGTATTCACCGTTCTAGATGTGGGGATGGCAGAGTTGAACTTCACATGTTGGGTACAATTCACAAGGAAACTGTTGATCCGCTTGATCAGTAGAGAGTTGACACCCAAATTCACCAGCTTTTCCACTACTGAAGTCAATGAATACAATTTTCACTAGGCTATTTGCCTCTTCTAAGTGTTTGTATATGATGTTCAGCATGTCCAGTAACGCACCACCAACACGCCTGGAGGCGCGTTATTCAAATTGGTTTGGATCTAGTTGGGATGAGACACCAGAAATAATGTTTTTTTTTGTTTTCATAGGTACAGATGTCAGGGCTACAGGACGTAAGTCGTTCTTTTCTTTTGGCCTGTTGTTTTTAGGTACTGGGACAATCAGCAACTTTTTCCATAAGTCTGGAATTATCCCGCTGTCCAATGGAACAGCTTCTTGAACGGTAGTGCAAGCTGGTTTGTGCATGCCCAGAGTGCCTTCCTGCTGAAGCTGTCTGGGCCATATGATTTTCTTGGGATGACATGTTTAAAGTGTTGCTTGACGTCATCACAGGGATTTGTATATCAACAGCTGGTATGCTGTCTATACTGTCCATGGTCATTTATGCTGCGATGTAAAATCACCCATGTCAAATCTTCAATAGAAACTATTCAAAACATTTGCAAAGACAAGGTCATTATCGACAGTCATGCAATGTCTCTTTGGTTTGTAACCTGTGATGGTTTGCCAGACTTTCCTACTGTCATTGTCTTTAAAAACGTTGTCTAATTTGTCTTTGTAGGCTGCCTGCCTTGCACTCCTTGTTCTTGCTTTTGAGTCTGCTCTGAACATTTTTCCTTTCCTCTTTACTAGATTAAAAAACATGAGCAGGCGCACACCCAGAAAAATGTGTTTATCTGGAGGTGCTGACTAACGGCAAATAAACTATAAACTATCAAAATAAAGAAAGTTGCACACTCCATGTATAATCTCCCAGCAATTTAATGGGTATTTACCAACGTTTCGCATCACTGTGCCTTTCTCAGGGTAATATCATGAATACTTGAACCAGGTTATGTAGACAAACAGTGCAATTAGTGCAACCAATGACACTAGTGAGGGGTGTGTCATAATTATTAAGTTCATTAAAATGAATTAGTGAAACTGTAAAAAAAAAAAGTTTATGGCATATTAAATATATTACGCTATTGTTATCATATAGAATTGAATATTGTACATCATATTAGCATCAACATACATTATTGTTTAATTCAATTTCAAATAATTGTTTCATATTTAATTTCATATTTGTTACATATAATCGTTTGGTTCAACCTTAATGTATAATGAGCATCATCAACAGGTGGAACATATTTGGTGTACGCTAATAAGCTGTAGAAAGAATATATCAATTTATAAGACTCATAAAATAAAGATTTCTTCATAAGAAGGGCATGAGATCAAAGTCAATATTCAGACCACTAGGGGTCAATGTTTTAGATATGATATCCAGTAAGCCTCCCTTTGCAGTAGTAGGATTTTGATGTTACCTCCTTTACTGCCACATGATTTAAACACTGGTTTTTTTCTGGTTGAGGAGCTCTTTAAAATCCCGAGTCACTGTCACGACCGTCGTATGAATAATTTGACCAAGGCGCAGCGTGAGTAGTGTTCCACATTTTAACTTCGAAAACAACAAAGATATAACAATCGTGAAATACGCAGAACATATAGGCACTCATACAAAACAATATCCCCCATAGCAGGTGGGAAAAAGGACACACAAAGTATGATCCCCAATTAGAGGTAACGATTATCAGCTGCCTCCAATTGGGAACTACACACAGCAACATAGAAATGTAATATCTAGAAATATAATACCTAGAACCCCGAGGGCTCTCTATGGTCAGGGCGTGACAGTCACCCACGGTGACTGTTTTATCGTGAAGACAAGCTTTGTCTGGCATGCATTTAGGAACTTTCTAGTGAAATAAATGTTAGCTTATTTCCTGGCTGTGTGCCTTTGACAGCATGGTTGGAGACATAAACGTAGGTATGGCTAGCCAAAGGCCAAGACCCTCTCTGTTTCCGCTATAAATGCTGATTGGTTGAGAGTGCTGGACTTGCTTTCTTTGGCCACGTTAGTTTTGCATCACCAGTGCCCTGGGTGGGCGTATTTTGCATATTATTCCATTGCTCCGTAAATGAAATCTCCACCCAAACAGAGCACCGGGTAATGCAAAAACTAGCGTGCACCTTATCTAGAAAAGAGAGATAACCATGGGAGATAACATTCAGCTTTGAATGGCTTTATGAATTTGAGGCTCAGCTTGCATGAGATTCTGATTCGTCAGAAGTAGCTGACTGACTGATTTGTTTATGAATGATGCGCATCTCCAGGCGAACCAAAGCGCATTAGAGATGGTTTTTTTTACAGTTTAGTACCGCTTTGAGTCTAGTAAGCCAGTCCCTCCAGGGTTCTGCGATAGAATCTTTTTTTGCAAAATCAACAGTTATTGTGAATTTGACCAATCACCTCACTGTTTCAGCATAAAACAGTGCAGTCATCGCAATATTATCGCATAAAACTGACCAACGCAGTACAAAAAGAGGGCTTGCAATTTCATGGCATGATGACAAAAACTGCCACTCGGGTTACTGCCTACCTGCAGGTGCTGGGCCTTGAGGACACTGAGCTCCTTCTCCACCTCACAGATGTGGCTGGTGGCTTTGGCCACCTCGGCCCGCTCCAGGTCCCTCTCGGCCAGCAGCTGCTCGATGTGCTGCTGTTTCTCTTTCAGTGCCTCCTGCAGCGCTGTAGTGCCTGAAATTTTGCGGGCATAGCGCGACGACGTCTCTGTGAGCTATGGAGGGRGAGGGGAGGTTGTGTAGGGGGGAAGGGTGGTTGGATAGGGGAGGAATAGGGGGAGAGAAGGGGGGGGGTGAGAGAAACAAATAAGATTAGAGGAAATTTGTCTTGCAGCATTGCACTTTTTTTTTATACACACTCAATTTAAAAATGCAAGAAAAAGAAAGGGGATTTCATGAATTATTTCTATGCTGCATGAAATAAGGGGCTTTCTTGATATTATAATTATTATTATTGAGGACATTTGTCTGGGAGCTTTAGAAAAAATATTTAGGAGCAAACTAAAGATACTTTTGGTAATGTAGTGTATGTTGACACCTGCTCTTCGAACATCTCATTCCAAAATCATAGGCATTAATATGGAGTTGGTCCCCCCCTTTGCTGCTATAAGAGCCTCCACTCTTCTGGGAAGACTTTCCACTAGATGTTGGAACATTGCTGCAGGGACTTGCTTCCATTCAGCCACAAGAGCATTAAGGAGGTCGGGCACTGATGTTGGGTGATTAGGCCTGGCTTGCAGTCGGCGTTCCAATTCATCCCAAAGGTGTTCGATGGGGTTGAGGTCAGGGTTCTGTTCTTCAGCACTCAGCGGTCCCGCTCTGTGAGCTTGTGTGGCCTACCACTTCGTGGCTGTACAGTTGTTGCTCCTAGGCGTTTCCACTTCACAATAACAGCAAAAACAGCACTTGATCGGGGTAGCTCTAGCAGAGCAGAAATTTGACAAACTGACTTCTTGGAAAGGTGCACGTCTTCCACGTTGAAAGTCACTGAGGTCTTCAGTAAGGCCATTCAACTGTGAATGTTTGTCTATGGAGATTGCATGGTTGTGTGCTCGATTTTTATACACCTGTCAGCAATGGGTGTGGCAGAAATAGCAGAATATACTCATTTGAAGGGGTGTCCACATACTTTTGTATATACCGGATATAAATTCAGACATCTGAACAACAGGCCTAGACCAAGGGTGGGCAACATACGACCCCCGTGCTGGATTCGGCCCAAGAGCTGTTCAAATGGTGGGTGCTGTGGATGTGATGGATTCCTTTTTATAATTTTTTTTAAAGATTACATGATTATTTTGGATAAAAATTACACTTCAAGGTCTTAAACTAGATAGAAAGTATGCAGAAGTATGCACCCCCAAATTACTTTTGATAAACAAAGGTCTGAGGTCTTGGTTGATTTCTTTTGATTTTCCCATGATGTCAAGCAAAGAGGCAATGATTGAAAAAGAAAAGGAGAGCAGCACACTCTAGGAGCTCAGATGCAATATTTTAATAACCTAATATCCAACGTTTCGACAGACAGATTTTTACATTCACAGGTACATCTCCAATTGACTCAAATGATATCAATTAGCCTATCATAAGCTTCTAAAGCCATGACATAATTTTCTGCAATTTTCCAAGCTGTTTAAAGACACAGTCAACTTAGTGTATGTAAACTTCTGACCCACTGGAATTGTGATACAGTGAATTATAAGTGAAATAATCTGTCTGTAAACAATTGTTGGAAAAAGTACTTGTGTCATGCCCAAAGTAGATGTCCTAACCGACTTGCCAAAACTATAGTTTGTTAACAAGAAATTTGTGGAGTGGTTGAAAAATGAGTTTTAATGACTCCAACCTAAGTGTATGTAAACTTCCGACTTCAATTGTAAAAATATTCCAAAACATGCATCCTGTTTGCAACAAGGAACTAAAGTAATACTGCAAAAAATGTGGCATAGCAATTCACTTTTTTTCCTGAATACAAAGTTTTATGTTTGGAGCAAATCCAATACAACACATTACTGAGTACCACTCTTCATATTTTGAAGTGTAGTGGTGGCTGCATCATGTTATGGGTATGCTTGTAATCGTTAAGGACTGGGGAGTTCTTCAGGATAAAAAATAAACAGAGTGGAGCTAAGTACAGGCAAAATCATAGAGGAAAAGCTGGTTCAGTCTGCTTTCCACTAGAACACTGAGAGATTAATTTACCTTTCAGCAGGACAATAACCTAAAACACAAGGCCAAATATACACTGGAGTTGCTTACCAAGAAGAGAGTGAATGTTCTGGAGTGGCTGAGTTAGTTTTGACTTAAATCTACTTGAAAATCTATGGCAAGACCTGAAAATGGTTGTATAGCAATGATTGAAAAAGAAAAGGAGAGCCGCACACTCTAGGAGCTCAGATGCAATAATTGAATAACCTAATATCCAACGTTTCGACAGACAAGCTGTCTTCATTATACCCTGATGAAGACAGCTTGTCTGTCAAAACGTTGGATATTAGACACAGCTTGAAGAAAAAAAGAAAAAAAATGGGCAAATGTTGCACAATCCAGGCATGGAAAGCTCTTAGAGACTTACCCAGAAAGACTCACAGATGTAATCACTGCCAAAGGTGCTTCTACAAAGTATTGACTCAAGGGTGTGAATACTTATGTAAATGAGATATTTCTGTATTTCATTTTCAAAACATTTGCAATAAGTTCTAAAGACATGTTTTCACTTTTTTATCATTGTGGGTATTATGTGTAGATGGGTGAGATAAAAATATATATGTAATCCTTTTTGAATTCAGGCTGTAATGCAATAAAGTCAAGGGGTATGATTACTTTCTGAAGGCACTTTACATGAATGATACCACCCCATTAGACTGGCAGTTATAGTCATGAAAATACATTGGTTTGTTTATGTCTATGCATGCATGTGTATCTCTCACCAGGCCAGTGCGACTGGGCCGCCCGCCCACCGAGGAAGCCACAGAGCTAACAGAGCTGATGGACGAGCTGCTGGGGCTGTGGGCCAAGGATGACACCCCCATGGCCATGCGCTTGCTCTTCTTGGCCTTGGCCGGGCTGGTGGAGGGGAAACCGATACGGATGACCTTGTGGATGGGTGCGAACAGTCCAAACCTGGGCGGACACTGGAAGTACCTGGGTCAGAGGTAGAGAATGATCGAAATGGGTTTTTAAGGGCTAATGATGATTTGTGGGGTCAAGGAGGCCGACATTTAATGCCAATAATAAATATAATGAATTGTTAACTTTTTGATGAGAAATATTCCCAGACAGCCATGTATCAATACAATTTTGTTTTTAACAATCTAACTACATAACAACATAATGGTAAGAATTTATTTGAATGGTGAATCTCTTGATAAACTGGGTACATCAAGATGGCATAGGCCTACTCACAATATAGATGAATTCATATTCAATAGGACTGTGTGCATGCATTGAGTTATTGAGCTCGTTTTGACTGATTTCATTGGTCTATTGGGCTACAAATGGCAATCTGTTTCCCTTTCATTTAGGACCATAGGCCTACAAGCTAGGCTTCCGTTGCTTCCAGAGGCAGTTTGGAATTCGGTAGTGAATGTTGCAACCGAGGACAGGCGATTTTCACCCACTATGCGCTTCAGCACTCAACGGTCCTGTTTTTGTGAGCTTGTGTGGCTAGGGTTGCACATTTTGGGGAATATTCAGAGGTGGAAACTTTCCGTGGGAATTAACAGGAATATATGGGAATTATATGCAAATGAATACCATTTAATTATTTTTAGCATTGGATATATTTTTTTTACCTTTATTTAACTAGGCAAGTCAGTTARGAACAAATTATTATTTTCAAMGACAACCTAGGAACAGTGGGTTAATTGCCTTGTTCAGGGGAAGAACGACAGATTTTTACCTTGTCAGCTCAGGGACTCGATCTTGCAACCTCGCGGTTACTAGTCCAACGCTCTAACCACTAGGCTACCTGCTGCCCAGGATATATTTACCATATCATATGGAGACAGAAACATAAACCATTTACCTTATCATAAGTAGACATAATTGCAAATGATTAAATCCTTCCAATATAAATTTAAAAAACGATTTAGTTACGAATTGAACTTTAATTAAATGAGTTGACTCTTCACATGGGATGATTTCACTGAACAACAAAAGAAAGAGAATATTGAATGATCCCCAATGATCCATCTCATCTCCCAAAAACGTTTTCAACATTCATCTGTAAAATGATAGTCTAGAAACTAAAGGTTTGGTTTTCTTCCTCTCAGGCTTCCATGTCTTCTCCCTGGACCTCCTCAATATCCACCTCTTGAACATCAGACTCTGAGGCCGCATCTTCACTGTCACTTTCCAACCTTGTTGAGGATGGCTCGTTGTCAGGCTCAGAAAGCCTCAAATTTTCCCAGATGGCCACCAATTTTTCAGTTGCGCTCTGAGGCCGCTGATGTTCGTGGGATTTGGAGGATGATGGAGGCAACAGGGGAAAGAGCCTCAGATCCACAAAGTCCCTTCCACCAGGTGGCTCGTGGCAGACTTGTTTACGTGCTGCTGTGCGTTTTGTTGCCAACCTTACTTTGCTACCTGACAACTTTACGTTTTTTACTTTATAATTACCGTTTATATTTTTTGTTTTTCCCTCACTCAACTTTTTTTCATTCAACTTTTTCACTCCGGACACTTTATCTGGACATGGTTCGTCAGGACTTCCAACAGCCGAAGCTAAGTAGTAACATTAACATGATGCCTTCTAATTGCAGTCGCTGTCCTCATAATATACAGGAGAACGATCGACTTACGGCGAGGATAGCTGTGCTACAAGCCCAGCTTCAGACGCAATCGTTAGGCAAGGGTAATTTCAGTGTAGGAAAGGATGAAACAGCGTCTGTGCCACCAGTAAATACAGATAGTAACGTTAGTATAAATCCCCTCGCACGGTCCCCGCAGCCGGACAACTTTCTCATGGCTTCTGGAGGGAAATATTGTAGGAATGCTCAACCGGTGTCGCTCATTCAGCTGACAGAAACTTTCAACCAGTTCTCCCCATTAAGCAGCGAGTCGGAGTCAGAGGCCAAGCCTTCTCTGGTCTCTACTCCTCCCGTTACGGGGTCTGAGATGCCGAAGCTTCCCACCATTAGCTCTAACAAATAGAAAACCCTAGTCATTGGCGACTACATTACCCGCAGTATTAGACTTAAAACGTATCATCCAGCGATCATACACTRTTTACCAGGGGGCAGGGCTACCGATGTTAAGGCTAATCTGAAGATGGTGCTGGCTAAAGCTAAAACTGGCGAGTGTAGAGAGTATAGAGATATTGTTATCCACGTCGGCACCAACGATGTTAGGATGAAACAGTCAGAGGTCACCAAGCGCAACATAGCTTCAGCGTGTAAGTCAGCTAGAAAGATGTCGGCATCGAGTAATTGTCTCTGGCCCCCTCCCAGTTAGGGGGAGTGATGAGCTCTACAGCAGTCTCACAACTCAATCGCTGGTTGAAAACTGTTTTCTGCCCCTCCCAAAAGATAGAATTTGTAGATAATTGGCCCTCTTTCTGGGACTCACCCACAAACAGGACCAAGCCTGGCCTGTTGAGGAGTGACGGACTCCATCCTAGCTGGAGGGGTGCTCTCATCTTATCTACGAAGATAGACAGGGCTCTAACTCTCCTAGCTCCACAATGAAATAGGGTGCAGGCCAGGCAGCAGGCTGTTAGCCAGCCTGCCAGCTTAGTGGATTCTGACACTAGCACAGTCAGTGTAGTCAGCTCAGCTATCCCCATTGAGACCGTGTCTGTGCCTCGACCTAGGTTGGGCAAAACTAAACATGGCGGTGTTCACCTTAGCAATCTCACTAGAATAAAGACCTCCTCCATTCCCGCCATTATTGAAAGAGATCGTGATACCTCAAATCTCAAAATAGGGCTACATGATGTAGATCCCTCACTTCAAAGGCAGTTATAGTCAATTAACTAATCACTGATCATAATCTTGATGTGATTGGCCTGACTGAAACATGGCTTAAGCCTGATGAATTTACTGTGTTAAATGAGGCCTCACCTCCTGGTTACACTAGTGACCATATCCCCCGTGCATCCCGCAAAGGTGGAGGTGTTGCTAACATTTACGATAGCAAATTTAAATTTACAAAAAACAATAAGACATTTTCGACTTTTGAGCTTCTAGTCATGAAATCCATGCAGCCTACTCAATCACTTTTTATAGCTACTGTTTACAGGCCTCCTGGGCCATATACAGCGTTCCTCATTGAGTTCCCTGAATTCCTATCGGACCTTGTAGTCATAGCAGATAATATTCCAATTTTTGGTGACTTTAATATTCACATGGAAAAGACCACAGACCCACTCCAAAAGGCTTTCGAAGCCATCATCGACTCAGTGGGTTTTGTCCAACATGTCTCTGGACMTACTCACTGCCACAGTCATACTCTGGACCTAGTTTTGTCCCATGGAATAAATGTTGTGGATCTTAATGTTTTTCCTCATAATCCTGGACTATCGGACCACCATTTTATTACGTTTGCAATCACAACAAATAATCTGCTCAGACCCCAACCAAGGAGCATCAAAAGTCGTGCTATAAATTCTCAGACAACCCAAAGATTCCTTGATGCCCTTCCAGACTCCCTCTGCCTACCCATGGACTTCAGAGGATCAAAAATCAGTTAACCACCTAACTGAGGAACTCAATTTAACCTTGCGCAATACCTTAGATGTAGTTGCACCCCTAAAAACTAAAAACATTTGTCATAAGAAACTAGCTCCCTGGTATACAGAAAATACCCGAGCTCTGAAGCAAGCTTCCAGAAAATTGAAACGGAAATGGCACCACACAAAACTGGAAGTCTTCCGACTAGCTTGGAAAGACAGTACCATGCAGTATCGAAGAGCCCTCACTGCTGCTCGATCATCCTAAATTTCCAACTTAATTGAGGAAAATAAGATCCGAAATCCGAAATGTATTTTTGATACTGTTGCAAAGCTAACTAAAAAGCAGCATTCCCCAAGAGAGGATGGCTTTCACTTCAGCAGTAATAAATTCATNAATCCGAAATGTATTTTTGATACTGTTGCAAAGCTAACTAAAAAGCAGCATTCCCCAAGAGAGGATGGCTTTCACTTCAGCAGTAATAAATTCATGAAATTCTTTGAGGATAAGATCATGATCATTAGAAAGCAAATTCCGGACTCCTCTTTAAATTGGCGTATTCCACCAAAGCTCAGTTGTCCTGAGTCTGCACAACTCTGCCAGGACCTAGGATCAAGGGAGAGACTCAAGTGTTTTAGTACTATATCTCTTGACACAATGATGAAAATAATCATGGCCTCTAAACCTTCAAGCTGCATACTGGACCCTATTCCAACTAAACTACTGAAAGAGCTGCTTCCTGTGCTTGGCCCTCCTATGTTGAACATAATAAACGGCTCTCTATCCACCGGATGTGTACCAAACTCACTAAAAGTGGCAGTAATAAAGCCTCTCTTGAAAAAGCCAAACCTTGACCCAGAAAATATAAAAAACTATCGGCCTATATCGAATCTTCCAGTCCTCTCAAMATTTTTTGAAAAAGCTGTTGCGCAGCAACTCACTGCCTTCCTGAAGACAAACAATGTATACGAAATGCTTCAGTCTGGTTTTAGACCCCATCATAGCACTGAGACTGCACATGTGAAGTTGGTAAATTACCTTGTAATGGCATCAGACCGAGCCTCTGCATCTGTCCTCGTGCTCCTAGACCTTAGTGCTGCTTTTGATACCATCGATCACTACATTCTTTTGGAGAGATTGGAAACCCAAATTGGTCTACACGGACAAGTTCTGGACTGGTTTAGATCTTATCTGTCGGAAAGATATCAGTTTGTCTCTGTGAATGGTTTGTCCTCTGACAAATTAACTGTAAATGTCGGTGTTCCTCAAGGTTCCGTTTTAGGACCACTATTGTTTTCACTATATATTTTACCTCTTGGGGATGTCATTCGAAAACATAATGTTAACTTTCACTGCTATACGGATGACACACACCTGTACATTTCGATGAAACATGGTGAAGCCCCAAAATTGCCCTCGCTAGAAGCCTGTTATTCTGGAGCAACGAACCGCCCTTGCTGTCTCTGCCTGGCCGGTTCCCCTCTRGCTTACTGGTGCTCTTCCATGCCGTCCCTAGGAGGGGTGCGTCACTTGAGTGGGTTGAGTCACTTACGTGGTCTTCCTGTCTGGGTTGGCGCACCCCCCTTGGGTTGTGCCGTGGCGGAGATCTTTGTGGGCTATACTCGGCCTTGCCTCAGGATGGTAAGTTGGTGGTTAAAGATATCTTTCTAGTGGTGTGGGGGCTGTGCTTTGGCAAAGTGGGTGGGGTTATATCCTGCCTGTTTGGCCATGTCCGGGGGTATCATCGGATGGGGCCACAGTGTCTCCTGACCCCTCCTGTCTCAGCCTCCAGTATTTATGCTGCAGTAGTTTATTATGTGTCGGGGGGCTAGGGTCAGTCTGTTATATCTGGAGTATTTCTCCTGTCTTATCCGGTGTCCTGTGTGAATTTAAGTATGCTCTCTCTGATTCTCTCTTTATCTCTTTCTTTCTCTCTCTCGGAGGACCTGAGCCCTAGGACTACCTGTCATGATGTTACCTCTCTCTCATGCCTCAGGACTACTTGGCATGATGACTCCTTGCTGTCCCCAGTCCACCTGGCTGTGCTGCTGTTTCAGTTTCAACTGTTCTGCCTGCGGCTATGGAACCCTGACCTGTTCACCGGACGTGCTACCTTTTCCAGACCTGCTGGTTTCAACTCTCTAGAGACAGCAGGAGCGGTAGAGATACTCTCAATGATCGTCTATGAAAAGCCAACTGACATTTACTCCTGAGGTGCTGACTTGTTGCACCCTCGACAACTACTGTGAATATTATTATTTGACCATGCTGGTCATTTATGAACATTTGAACATCTTGGCCATGTTCTGTTATAATCTCCACCCGGCACAGCCAGAAGAGGACTGGCCACCCCTCATAGCCTGGTTCCTCTCTAGGTTTTTTCCTAGGTTTTGGCCTTTCTAGGGAGTTTTTCCTAGCCACCGTGCTTCTACACCTGCATTGCTTGCTGTTTGGGTTTTTAGGCTGAGTTTCTGTACAGCACTTTGATATATCAGCTGATGTAAGGCTATATAAATAAATTTGATTTGATGAGACATGTTGGCACGACTGCCATATTCCATCTCCATCCCAAAGCCCTTGCTTGGAACTGTACGTCGCCAGACTGCCAAGAACATTGCCCTCCTCAAGGCCAAGGTGGCGAGACACAGTAGTGATGACACCATAGGCCTTGTTGATCTCTGCACCAGACAGGATGCTCTTGCCAGCATACTTGGGGTCCAACATGGACGCTGCGGYGTGTATGGGCTTCAGGCAGAAGTCTTMACGCTTTTTGATGTATTTCAGAACTGCAGTTTCCTCCGCTTGGAGCAACAGTGAAGTGGGCAGGGGAGTATGGATTTCTTCTCTTACATCTGCAAGCAGAGTCTGAACATCAGACAGGATGGCATTGTCTCCCTCAATCCGTGCAATGGCTTCTGCTATAGGTTTCAGAAGTTTCAAGCTGCTTACCACTGTCTCCCAAAATACATCATCCAGGAGGATCCTCTTGATAAGGCTGTCTATATCGGCAGACTGTGATATGGCCATTTCTTGGAGAGAATCCTTCCCCTCTAGGAGACTGTCAAACATGATGACAACACCACCCCAAGGGTGTTCCTGGGCAGCTTCAATGTGGTGCTCTTATTCTTCTCACTTTGCTTGGTGAGGCTTGTGTCTGTACTCTTGTAGAATACTGGTTGAGGGGTGGAGATTATGTAGTTAATTATTCTTTGCCCACGAACATTCGACCACCCATCAGAGATGATTGCAATACAGTCTGCTTTCTCTATGATTTGCTTGACCTTCACTTGAACTTTGTTGAACTCTGCATCCAGCAAATGAGTAGATAAAGCATGTCTGGTCGGAGGGGTGTATGCTGGGCAAAGAACATTCAGATATCTCTTCCAATACACATTGCCTGTGAGCATCAGAGGTGAACCAGTTGCATACACAGCTCGAGCAAGACATTCATCAGCATTTCTCTGACTACGTTCCTCCATTGAGGCAAAACAACTTCTGATTCCAGGAGGACCACGAGCTGTTGCTATCAATAAGGTGTCTGATTCATCATTTTCACCTCGAATAGAAGTAAAGGGACTTTTGTCAGAGGTTGCTTGTTGTGAGCGCTGAGGGAAAATTATGCACTTGGCCAGATGGTTCTGCATCTTTGTTGCATTCTTCGCATATGATTTGGCACAGTATTTGCAAATGTACACAGCTTTTCCTTCTACATTAGCTGCAGTGAAWTGTTTCCACACATCAGATAGGGCCCGTGGCATAGAGTACATTTAAAAAAATGTTTGTGAATGGAGATTGCATGGTGGTGTGCTCAATTTTATACACCTGTCAGCAACGGCTGAGGCTGAAATAGCCAAATCCACTAATTTGAAGGGGTGTCCACATACTTTTGTATATATAGTGTATGTATCTTGTCCATGCCCACCGCGCCTCTGCATTGTGCAGTTGGAGAGACGCACTGCTCCGCTTTGTCAAAGTCATCTAACATAAATCATGTAGCCTATACGTTGAAAAAGTATATAGCCTCTTTGGCCTTTTTTGTAGCCTACAGGGCAACCAAATGTATGACAATGTCATGAAACAGACACTTTTTACATCATGTGTGTTTCCAATCAAATAGCCCAAATGGTGGCCCATATCAAATACAAATGCGCTTCGACGTGAATATGAATTAACATCTTATCAAAAACACCATATCCTAAAAACCGTACAGATAAAATGGAAAATAGCCTATGGAATGAAATTAGACTACACACGACTGCTGTACGCGAGTTCCACTTAGTGGGTTAAATTGCCATGATAATTGGCGAGTTCAAGTTTGTAGGCTTTTTGTCAATTTTTGAGCTGATCATGGCTAAGAAGAAAATACGGTCGGCCTTTTCCAAGATAACACAATGCCTGATAAACTTGGGTAGCTGACATAGGCGGCGAGTGAGTTTCAAGTTTGGGGAAGTTTACAATTTATTATACTATTTCTACCGATCTGCAGTTTAATTTCAATAATAACATTTTCATTTCTCATTTATCTCTGATAATACAAATTTCAATTAAAATGATACAAATCTGAAAGTAAGAATTCAACTAATGCAAGAGCACCAGCTTCTGCCATATGGACACATTGATACACCGTGARCCATTGGCGGCGAAAGAAATGAGCGCATGGAACTCAGAGATAGCCTATAGGCCAATGCAGCAGTAGTCCTATAACTTCCATTGTCAACTAAGTAAAAATGCATTCATCTCTCTACTCTACCTGTCTGCCTCCCCGTCTATCTGTTTGACTTGAAGTGTCGCTCGTGAATTGCAACATTATACCAAATCAATCAACTGTGTCCGGCCGAAGCTGTTGCTATAGCGAACTTGCAACATTGTAACAACTATCCACTGTGCAAACACTGGTTGAATCAACGTTGTTTCCACGTCATTTCAACAAATAAAATCTACATGATGACATTGAATCAACCTGGAAAAGGGATTGGATTTGCAAAAAGTCATCAACGCAAGGGAATTGTCTTTTCTCACCTGTAATTTTGAACCTAAATCCAATGACATGGTGATTTTTCAACCAAATGAAAAATCAAAACTAGATGTTGAAATGACATCTGTGACCAGTGGGTAGCCTATTCCGGGCCCTCAGAGTTTCTTGCGCCAATAAACTGTTGTTACCATATTTAGAAAGCATTTCAATCATTTCATGCCCTATTGCCCCACTTTTTTGAATAAGAAAAAAATCATATTTGATTTTTCATATTTTCTGAATATATGTATTTGAGCTTGTGTCCTCAGAAGTGACTACACCTCAGCAATTTATTTTTTTAAATGACCAGAAAGGTACGTTTCAGACCCCAAAAATGTTGCAGCTCAAATCATCATAATGGGGGATATTTTTACTTGGAGGGACATCTACCATGGATCACTAAAATAATGATTATGATCACACATCCTCAATTGAAATATTATGGAGACACCGATACATCTGTCAGCCAAGCATGAGTTATCAGTGTAGCCTGTCATCATCTAGACATGAAGTTGAAATATCTTCTCGCCTAGAATAAAAACTTCCACCACAGGCTTCTGTTATAAGAGTCAATTTAATWAAAAAAAAWWTATAATAATTACAGGGGGACGTTTAGAAAAAATTATCCTGTGCAAATCGTCCTTTGGAATAAATACAAATGCTTGGATAATAATTTCATAACACAGCAAATAATAGGTTTATCGGCGTAGAGTGCACCGCATCATCCCATGGGATCTGTCAAGGCTGCGCACAGCAGAAATATCACTGAAATATTCTAGTTCCTACACATCACCTTCTATATACAAACAACATAGGCCTTTTATAAGTTGATAAGCAAATGGGCAGTATCATGTTCATGCCAGTCCTCCCTAGAATGCAAAATTTGTCTTCCTAGTAGGACTCTGCAATAATGAGGTGGTGTGTGCGCAGCTGTTTTAGCGTGTTTTGGGAGTCGAGCAAGAGTTGACTCTTTTAACTCCAACCACAGGAGTCGAAGTCGACTCCAAAAATCCTGAAAACGTTCACCCCTACTAATGAATGAGACGAGTGAAGGACGCTCAGGCTTTTCACTGAGTGTACAAAACATTAAGTACAGCTTCCTAATATTGAGTTGGGGGTTCCCTTTGTCCTCCGAACAGCCTCAATTCGTCGGGGCATGAACTCCATGGGGATGCTGGGGCAGCAGGTAGCTTAGTGGTTAGAGTGTTGGGCCAGTAACTGATAGGTTGCTAGATCAATCCCAAGCTGACAAGGTAAAAATCTGTCGTTCTGCCCCTGAACAAGGCAGTTAAACCCACTGTTCATAGGCCGTCATTGTAAATAAGAATTTGTTCTTAACTGACTTGCCTAGTTAAATTAAATAAATGTTGACTCCAATGCTTCCCACAGTTGTGTCAAGTTGCCAGGAGGTCCTTTGGGTGGTGGACCATTCTTGAAACACATGGGAAACTGTTGAATGTGAAAAACCTAGCAGCATTGCAGTTCTTGACACAAATCGGTACGCCTGGCACCTACTACCATACCCCGTTCAAAGGCACTTAAATCTTTTGTCTTGCCCATTTTTTAAAATGTGAGTATTCAGTCAATTTCATTGTTTTAGGTTGGTTTTTTAAATGTATGCTAAGTTATCTGTTTTGTTTTTGTTACTTTGTACATGCTAAAACACAGGGCGGCGGGTAGCCGAGCGGTTAGTGTTGGGCCAGTAGCCGAAAGGTCGTTAGTTTGAATCCAAGTGTTGACAAGGTTAAAAAAAAATKGTCAATGTGCCCTTGACAAAGGCACTTAACCCTAATTGCTCCAGGGTCGCTGTTGATAATGGCGACTCTCCAAAGGTGTCTCAGGGGGAGTTGGGATATGCAAAAAAGCTAATTTCCAATAAATACATGTGTGAAATAAGACAAATATAAGCACCCACCAAACTATTTATTATTATTTAAAAAGTCTTATGACTAATACCCTTTAAAAATGTTTGAGTAAAATTTGCTCTTTTTATAAATGTTTTGCTTCTACCTTGCAAGGAAGTGTGCCATAGTTAATACATCGAAGGAAGGAATAATTAATGAGTAATTGACATCGGACATCATGCCTATACATCCCAATGTCTGCAAAGGAGCGACTGGAGAGAGTTTCATAGCGCATTTAGTATTTTCGACCGAGGCCCTCTTAGACAAAGATTCCCATGCTATGTCTCGGCGACGTAAATACATGGTGAATTTCCTGTTGTCTCAATGTATTGTCAAAGACTCCAGTCACCCAAGTCATAGACTGTTCTCTCTGCTACCGCACGGCAAACGGTACCGGAGTGCCAAGTCTAGGTCCAAAAGGCTCCTTAACAGCTTCTACCCCCAAGCCATAAGACTGCTGAACAATTAATCAAATGGCCACCCGGACTATTTACATTGACCCCCCCACCCTTTGTTTTTACACTGCTACTACTCGCTGTTTATTATCTCTGCATAGTCACTTTACCCCTAACTACATGTACAAATTACCTCGACTAACCTGTATCCCCGCACATTGACTCTGTACCCATTTAACATTACATTTACATTTAAGTCATTTAGCAGACGCTCTTATCCAGAGCGACTTACAAGTACCCCTGTATATAGCCTCGTTATTGTTATTTTATTGTTACTTTCTATTTTATTTTTTACTTTCGTTTATTTAGTAAATATTTTGTTAACTCTTTCTTGAACTGCATTGTTGGTTAAGGGCTTGTAAGTAAGCATTTCATGGTAAGGTCTATCTATACCTGTTGTATTCGGCGAATGTGACAGATAACATTTGATTAGCCTATGTAACTAAGTAAGTCATTATGCTAAGTTAAGAGGGTTTTGTGCATGCAGTTACAGTCATCTTTTTTCCCTCTCTTTTATGAAGGGTGAGGTAAACCGGAAGGATGAACCGGTATCACGATATGCCTTGCTCAGATCGATATGAAAATGATATCGATATAATATTGAATTATCGATATTGGTGCCCACTACTCGGTTCCATCATGTCAAGTGGAATCAAGTCCTTTCAAATCAGAGGTTATGAGAGAAAGGTGGCAATGAGGAATTAAGACTGGCCTTTCAAGACTATTGGGAAACATTACATTACATTMATTTGAGTGGCATGTTGGAAAAGTCATATCAATGTTCTAGTATGTATTATGTCATTAATAATATAGTACTGTAAAATGTGATGCAAGTCATGACTAGTTGCTGTCGAGCATTCCTTCACATCAAAAGGTATTTTAATAGAAATCAATCACTTTGAGAGGCGGAAAACATGCTTTTAGATAAGTGGATTGAAATAAAGCTTTCTAAGGCATATTTCAAAAATCAAATATGTAAGTCGAGGAAACTAGAGCATGTTGCCTTGCCGCTAGTATATGTTAGCACAGCTACTTTCCATCTCAATTTTTATTTTTGGATTTAGGGATTCATTTTGTAGGTAGAAGAGTGAAGTCATATTCTGGAGAGTGAAGTCATATTCTGTTTGCACAGCGATTTATGTTTCCACCATTGTGGAAATAATTCAGTTGAATATTGTGTTACAGAGGGGAAGGCTCTAATAATTTACCATACAGTGGAATTGCAGCTAAAAAGAGAATGATGCTGTCTTGTCTGACACCTAACCACACATGATAGATTTGTTTAAGCCACTACTAGGCCTACAGCTAGATCTGCCAGACAGATCTGTGTGGGGGCTTTGTGTGCGTGCATGCGAGCATGTGTGTAGGAGAGTGAGAAAGAGACAGTGAGAGACAGAAACATTGAAATAAAGAGGGAGTTAGATCAAGTAGGAGAGGGGGAGAGAGAAAGACACACACACACAGAGAGAGAGAGAGATACCTGGTTCCAGCCACTGCACCGTCATTCTTCCCCAGGGGCTCGTCCAACTCCACGCCGCACCACTCACCCTTGGCAAAGTCAGTCTCCCCCACGTAGCGCACCACTCCTGTCTTAGTGCCCCCCACCTGAAAATACAAAGGAGCATGATGAACAACTGCAACATCTTGGTAATTATCATGTCCAAAATACCTTGCATAGTAAGATAAAATATAGAAAAACTTCAACTGAGGTAGACATGAGGTTGTCTTTCTGTTTCTTTTTGCTCGTTTGTTTCTGGGCATGTGGTATTTTTGTTATTTCAGATGCCCCCAAAATGTGTATACTTGAAAAAAATATATGTCGTTTGTGACATCCTTTTCCAACTGTGCAAAGATGTTCTTACAGGTTTAAAAATGAGGTATGTAGTGTGGCGAAATCCTGCACGACGCCTTCACCGCTACAGTATATACTGTGTACCAAAAAAGGTAACAATAACCATTGGGCTACTTTCAGTGACAATGGAGTGTTGCCTTTTTAGAAGGTGGGATTGGGATGTTATGCATGTATCCCATAGTGACACTAAAGGACGTAGACACATAAGGGTGAAATCAGAAAGGTATCTTGGTGTTGCATGGGGAGACATCGGAGTTGACAACTCGGAGTTGACAACGGAGCGACGGAGCTGATGTGTAATCGTGCATGACTGAAAAAGCTGATATGGCCTACATTCTATGTCTGAAAAGGTCCCAGCCGGTTACGCTAGTGCGATCAGACAGACTGATGATAAAGAAACGTACTCCATCTAAAGTTCAATCGTCTACAAACAGTGGACCGATGCAAACAGAGATCCATTTTCAGTGTTTTGGAATGCCATGACAACAACAATATTGTGTCCTCTCCCAAACCACCCAAAATAATAATAATATAAAATCTAAGATAATCAGACATGGTATACTGTAAATTGACATACAACTTTACAAGCATCATCATGGCATGCACTAGGCTATACTCGACCTATGCTGCAGCGAATTGACCTGTCGTGAGAAAAAAATGACCAGCTGATGAGATAAATGAACTGTGCACACGCTTCATACTTAGATGCGCTGTCTGTTGCCAAGCAGCACCAACAATATACTTTTGGAACGCCCCACGTGATGATTGGCATGTGATTTGCTAGTGTCAAAGGAGGCCAAACTCACGAGAAAACCCAACCATATCCAACATGCATCTGGCGTGCTCCGAACTCAAATTCACATATAAGCAAAGGTACTTACGTAGCCCGAGTTGGCTAAAAGCACATCCACTATAACCATGGAAAAAGCACAGGTAGAACTGATACTACCTCTGTCTGTAACAATGGAAAAAAGTGTGCATCAATATATCCCATCTTTAAAATGTTTTTTTTTTAAATTCTGTGTATTTAATCTAAACCCACTGTTAGCACATACAGATGTAGGATCTTAATTTGAGGCAGTTTGCTACAGCAGGAAAATAATCCAGCAGCAACAAGAAATGTGAAGAGTTTTAGATTAAAAGAGTTTTAGATTACTTGATATTCTGTTTCTTTGTTTTTCTATTGAATATTAGGGGCACGTTTTTAATTAAAAGAATCCCAGTGATAGAAATGGAAGTAAATGTAATCAGAATGTTTTTAATACTCATTTAAGAGTAATAATAGAGTAATCCAATGTATTATGTTACTTATTACTTTCGTTGCCACGTAATCTGTAATCAACAACTGATTAAAAGTAATTCGCCCAAACAATAACCTAACAAACAGGCCAATCGCCAATGAGTGAAATAAACTTTCCTTGATCTTCACTAAACCAAAATAAACAAATAAACCAATATAAATACAGATTCTCAACGATCGATTCGATATCATATCTCTTTCCACATAAACAAGAAATATAAAGGTTATTTTTTTATAAACATGATGAACACACACATTATGTCATCATCCTAGAGGCCAAACAATGATATCATCCATGCCAGTGTGTATCTCTTACTCAAAGCACTGCAGGGAGCAGAACAATGAAATTCTGTCTAAATTCATCTGATAGCAAAACCTGGTATAGCTTTCACTCTCTTTTCAATCCCCCAAAGGACTCTCCTGTTCTTTCACAGAGTCATATTGATTCCACTTCTGGCTGTGAGAAGATATTGTTTTCTAAATGGTATGATGACAGCACAAATGCAAATAACAAAGACTGAGATGTTATTGCTCCACAAGGCGTATTTACTGGAAAAAATACACTCCATTTCACAACTTGGTAAAACTTCCTATTAATACTGTCTTTATAATGGATTATAAGCACATTTATAAAATCTTATGAGCTACGCATAATGCATTATAATCCATGAAATAGGCACTAATAATTGCTCATTAACATCTATATCTATATCCATAGAGCATTATGACAAGGCTGTATAATGCCTTAATGCCTTATATTGCCCTCACACCATTCTCATAGCGTTATAATACATTATAATGAGGTAGAGGGAATTCATAGTGTTATCCACAATCATTAAAAAAAATGTTGTGTGTGAATGTAGTAGAGATGGACAATGTCTGTCACTGAAATTAGTTGGTGGAGAATAGTGCTTTGTTCACTTCCCAACATCTGACTCATGACTACTGCCATCTTGTTTTGAGTCACATCTTCTCCAGACTGATCCCGGGACACAGAGGCCTTTTGTGAGTGGGCTAGAGAAGAACCTACAGTAATTGCCTTTATGGAAAGCGAAAAGAGCATAACTTACTTACAGCACACTGCCCTTATGGATAGCATGGCATTGTCAGCACAGAGCGGTTTCCAGTGAATTATAATGTTGTATTCATCAAATTCATACAAATCAGTTGTGCTGTAGGTTGTCTTGTCATGACGTGTTTTAAGAACTTACTGCTGATGTTTGAGGATAAAAACTGCACAATGAATGTTGAGGGTTTGTCACGGCCGTCAAAAGGAGGAGACCAAGGCGCAGCGTGGTATGCATACATTCTTCTTGAATCTAAGAATGAACACTGAACAAAACTAACAAAATAACAAAACGAACCGTGAAGCTATACAAATGAGTGCTGACAGGCAACTACACATAGACAAGAACCCACGAACACAAAAGGGAAAATGGCTACCTAAATATGATCCCCAATCAGAGACAACGATAAACAGCTGCCTCTGATTGGGAACCATATCAGGCCACCATAGACATATAAATCACCTGGACCTACAACAACCCTTGACATACAAAAACCCTAGACAATACAAAAATAACGTACCCACCCTAGTCACACCCTGACCTAACCAAAATAGAAAGAAAACAGAGATATCTCAGGTCAGGGCGTGACAGGGTTGATCGATTAATTGATCAATTGAATTGATCGATTAATACATGTTTATAATAAATAATAAACTTTATTTATTATAATAAGTATAAATAATTATAAATATTATAATATAATATTTATTATATATAGTGTAACGACCCTGGGTTTATAAGCGCGGAAATCGACTCTGCCGCACGAGCGTGCTTTTGCGGCACAGTCGATAGCGCGCCGGACCTCGGGCTAGAAGGTCGAGGGTTCGAGACCTGCTCCCTGCTGTTTCATTACAATATAATTATTTATTAATAATKATTATTAATAAATAATAATGATAGTGATGTCAATGTCAATGTGAGTCAAAACAGGTTAAATATCTCAACTTCCACTCCTTCTCATCCACATATGGTGCACATTTGTACGTGAAATACGAGTAGTGTCACTGTAACATCCTCACTGCCTCTGAGAAGAGAAGCTCCAGCTTAACGTGGCAGACAGACACATTCATCACCCGTGAATCTACATAGAGATAACAAAAACACTCCCAAAGAACATCGAGTCCTCTCTTCCTAACTCATTTTGTTTACTTATGGGGATGGAAGGTAGCCTAGTGGTTAGAGCGTTAGACTAGTAGCCGCAAGATCAAATCCACGAGCTGACAAGGTAAAAATCTGTCCTTCTACCCCTGAGCAAGGCAGTTCCCCTGGTGTCAATGATGTGGATGTCAATTAAGGTAGCCCCCCACACCTCTCTGATTCAGAGGGGTTGGGTTAAATACGGAAGACACATTTCAGTTGAATGCATTCAGTTGTACAACTAACTAGGTATTCCCCTTTCCCTAAACCTGCACAGCATGACACACCATGTACAAAACAGCTTTCACACCAAGGAAAACATGCTGTGTGAAATAGACCACAACCTAGCTTGTCAAAACATAAGGAGAAGTCATTGACCTGGGTTGACAAAATAGGACATCTTGCTGGTTCACTGTTATCTGAGTGTTCCATCCCTAACCTGTCAATTTTCATGGGCTGGTACGAGATAACTGTGATGGAAAAGTGTGAAAGCCATGAGGCAAAACACAGTAGTGGGCTGCTTGTGATGCCAGTTGGATGGATGACTGCATAAGGATTCACAGATTAAAGCCTGAGTGTGCCTGCCAGCAGTGCAGAGACAGCGAGTCAGCAACATACTGTAAGACTCCTCTTGGCTACTGCCACTCTAACTTCCTGTTTATCTGAAAGTTGGCCTGAGATGTGACTCAAAGCGACTCAGTTTTAGTGCCAAGACACAGAGAGCTACACCAGGGCACAAGGCTGTGATATCTGTGTCTATGATTTCAAATGGAGGTTAGACAGATGCACTATAAGATACAGTAAGGTGATATGAAGTGTAACCCTGAGGCTAGTCTCTCTTAAGACATCATATTGAGGATGTGTAAGACCAGTCTTATGAGTCAATTAGTTTGCCTTGCATTAAAAAAATATATAACTTCCACCAACTGTGTTATTGTGCTATGCAGATAGTGAAATATACATCAATAAAACATAATTAATAGAGATGGTTAAATGTTTTTTACAGGTTATTTTGCACATATTCACTGTATTACGGAAGAGTATTAGGGCCAAGTGAAGATAAAGAATAAACGGCGATAGATGGTGGTGCTTGGATTTTTTTGTTGTTGCACGGATAGTACTTAAACTCRAAATACTTTAGAGAGTTGAAATTTTGAGAATAATGTCCAAATAAAATTTGGTGATTAGTTGCAATATTTCCATAATAAAATCGAAATACAATTTTGAGAATAAAGTATTTTAAGAATAAAGTCTAAAACTTTTGATATTTTTAGTTGGCTACTGCTACCTAACGGTATTGCGTACACATTATGCGTAACCGCAGCATTCAAACGAGGCTGCAATGAAACCTAATGGGACTGTAGCGACTGTGTTAGCATCAAAATCCGGGGTGTTAGCTATGTTTCTATTCAAGCGTTGATTGACATGGAAATAAACCAATAGTATTGAGAAAATATGAAAAAAACGGACCCCTCTGATGCTGTACGTTACATCGTGACGTGTCACGAAGTAACGTAAAGCATGCATTATGCAACTCATTGTGTGCCATACAGCCTCTTTCCACCAGGGGTAGCGTGTTTCTCACAGATTAAAAACAAGCGTAACCATATACACTTGTAAGAAACCTTGATTACTATGGTCCTGTGTGGCTCAATTGGTAGAGCATGGTGCTTTCAATGCCAGGGTTGTGGGTTTGTATTCCCACGGGAGACCAATAAGTACGTTTTTCTGGATAAGAGTGTCTGCTAAATAATGTAAATTATTTATGATTTTTGTTTAAATKAGCTTTAGTATTAATACTATTATGGCTAATATTAAACACATTTTTCATGAGTATGGTGCTAACAGCAGTGGTCATCAATAACACACTGAATCAATCAATAATTCATTGCATAAGACTGATGTGCAGAATCATAAAAAGAATACCACCGTGCCAACCTCTGATCTGCATTTACACAAGCAAACCCGTCACCTGCTGACAAAGAGCTTTCGTTTTTTTGCTCTCACGTTTGCTGTGTTCACATATTTTGAAGTATACAGTTGAAGTTGGAAGTTTATATACACCTTACCCAAATACTATAGCTTGTTAACAAGAAATTTGTGGAGTGGTTGAAAAAAACGAGTTTTAATGACTCCAACCTAAATGTATGTAAACTTCTGACTTCAACTGTAATTTATGCAGCAGCATACAATACATTTTGGGACTCACCTTGCTGACAAACTTCCGACTTCAACTGTATTTGCTGTGCCAACCTGTTCACGAGTGCTATGTGTTCAATCATTGTGAAATCTCATGTGTGCAATAATGCATGGCAATAACGCATATCCTAAATAACTCACGTGTGCCATCTATTAAACTTGTTTGCAAATGACATTTGAAACGTGACATTCCTGCGTGCCTCTCTTTCTGCTCTTGATTGTTTAAAGGTGAAGAAAATGAACGGGACTCCCTAAAAGACCAAAGTGCACACTCCGTTCGGTGATCTTTTACAGCATGTCACCATACTGCAATAGTTATTAACTATGTGGAATGTTTCTGGACTATTGGCTTCCCTGTAAACAGGTACTGACAGGAGGCATGAGCCACCTCCTTCAGGCTCCTTCCCAGCCATCACCTCCTCGTTAGCAGCCTGTAGCTGTTTTTGGGAGTGTAGCGATGCCGTTTCTTGGGCTGTTGTTGGGCTTTTCCTGTCAAAATACAGTTTTAAAAAAAATTGTGTGTTCATGCAACATAATTTATTACGATAGTGCCATAGGAAATGGACTCACAATTGTGGATATCATTTCCATATAATCCAACATAACGTTATTGCATATTTCATGGTGTAACTTCTGCTTCCAACTCACACTCTCAAACATGTAGATAACATTCCAGCCCACTTTCCAGCTCACAAACACATAGATCTCCTGAACGCAGCTCACTCTACAGATCCCAATCACTGTAATTCTGATCACCTGTTCACACATCTGTAGGTCATTTACACACACTATTTAGTTCAGTTCCTTGCACTCCATCATTGTAAGGTATTGTTTGTTTTTGTTACATGGTCTAGTCGGAGCTGATCATTTTTCCGTATTAGCCCTCCCGTGTATCATAGTTTTTGGCCATCCTCACTTACGACGCCTTTTTGCCTATTCCCTGCCTGTACTTTTGCCTATCTGATTTCCTGTCATCAACCTCTTGCCTGATCTCCCGGACTACGTGATTAGCTTTCCCCTGCCTGTACTGTTACCTGTTTGGACTCCCTGTGAATGACCTTCTGCCTGTCCCTGGACCCAGCTACCTGCCTCCTCCTGTGGTCCTTTCCTAATAAACACCTGCTGCGCCCTGCGCTTCAAACCTGTGTCTGTCTCCCATTGTATTCATTACACATGGAAGTTTGTGTTACAACTGTTGTTAGTTGTTATACTTCTTTTTAATATTAATATTGTTGCTTTATACAGTAATTTACTAACGTTAAGTAGTTTATACAATGATTTGTCTCGTGCTAATGGAAGTTATAATATTAACCCTATTCATTCTCATGCTCTGTTCATTAATTAAAGTAACATTATGTTCCTTCATCTCTTTGAACAGAATCACAATCCATCCCCTCTCAAAATAAAGTTCCCTACTTTGTGTAACTCATATATTTTACGTTATTTATTTATTTATCAAGACATCAAATGGTGAGAGTCAATTGAATTACTTCTGAGTTCATCAATTGTTAATTCAATCAATAGTTCATTTTTCGTGTCATCATCACTGAGAGCCATCATGACTCTCAAAAGCTGTGACAGCCGCAATTTACTTAACGCCATTTTTAAACAGACCCGGCAGAGCTCCATTGCTTTCTTTAATCACGCAGAGACGGGCAGCGTGGAGGTCTCGTCGTTGATTTTTGTGCTTTACAATGGTACTAATTTTACAGTTGACCTGGAAGTATTACATTTTTTTAACGCTAAAATAAGGTAGTGTACGGAACACTGTGATGTACGGAACCAGCCATAATCACATACGACCGCATAAGCACGGAGCATTGTACACAGGTGTACGAAATACATATTAGGAAGTCTGTCACCTCTCCTCCTCAGACCTCACCCTCAAGTATCAACCCTGCACTAGTCAAGTGTGGCCCCTCCTCTTCAACCCTTCTCACCTCTGCATTGGTCAGTTGTCAGCCCTGCTCTAGTCAAGCCTCACTTCTCCTTCTCACTCCTTACCCACAATAATAAATACCTTTTCCATTGGCCCGAAATACATACTAAGAGCTGACAACCACAACAACAACAACAACACATGTAGAATTACAAGCTTAACTAGTGCAGGGTTGATACTTGACTAGGGGAGAGGTGAGGGTTGAAAAGGAGGAGTGACACTTTACCAGTGCAGAGTTGATACTTGACTAGGKGAGGGTTGAGGAGGAGGGGTGACACTTGACTAGAGGAGGGTTGATACTTGAGGGGTGAGGTCTGAGGAGGAAGAATGATGAAGTTATAATATGTATTCCGTACATTGCTGTTGATTTCACTTTACACAAAGGCCAATAGCTCATCCAAGTCCGTGTGGTTCCTCCTTAATATTGTGAAGTAACTACAATGTTGTTGATCCATCCTCACTTTTCTCCTATCACAGTCATTAAACTCTGTAACTGTTTTAATGTCACCATTGGCCTCATGGTGAAATCCCTGAGCGGTTTYCTTCCTCTCCGGCAACAGAGTTAGGAAGGACGGCTGTATCTTTGTAGTGACTGGGTGTATTGATACACCATCCTAAGTGTAATTAATAACTTCACCATGCTCAAAGAGATATTCAATGTCTGCTTTAGTTTTTTTTACTCATCTACCAATAGGTGCCCTCTTCTTGAGGCATTGGAAAACCTCCCAGTTCTTTGTGGTTGAATCTGTGTTTGAAATTCACTGCTTGACTGAGGGACCTTACAGATACTTTTATGGGCTCTATTTTCAGCTGGCGTTAAGGTGGCGCTAGTGTCAAACGCACGTTAATTTGCAAATTCATCATGTAAAACTTGGTGCACTGACATTTTACAGCACTAACACCAGGTTCGGTAATTTACCTGTCTAACATCAGCAAGCATGTGCTCAGATGGGAGAGGTGGAAATATTTAAGATGTGTCCTTAAAAACATGATCCAAAGTTCTAATTTCAGGCAGCGCTGGTTGGGATATTTAAGACCAACCAAAAGCTGGTGTTAGCTGTAACAGGCTGACTACACCGCTCGCGTCGCGTGGGTTGCAAAATAAATKTWGACATACATGTTATTCAATTATTGCGCGCGCCAACGAGCGTCTGCGTTGCCAAGGGCTAAAATAGAAGTCAGTTCTATTTCTGACGCAGATCACGCTGCAAGTCCTGCCTCTCCCATCTCCTCATTGGTTTATAGTAGCAGCTACCCACGTGCCACCTCCTCATTGGTTACACCCACGTGGGTGACTGAAAGACAAACAAGGTCAGTGCCGGTAATGCACCTAATTTATGAAAGCTGCCAATCGCAATATAAAGTCAAGAGAAGAAAAAGCCTGGAAGGAAGAGAGATGACTAGAAACGATTCGGTTGACCGTTTTATGTGTAGATKAATTGGCGGAGTAGAGGATCTTGTGTATTTCAGGTAAAATAACAACTCAATGTTTATATCCCAGGACAAATTAGCTCGCAACAGCAAGCTAGCTAAATAGGACAAATTAGCTAGCAAGTGCAAGCTAGCTAGCTAAATTGCCATAAATATTTAATGCTTTTCGACCTGTCCCCAAATTAATAKAATTGGTTCAGATATTGATATTTTAACCTGMGTGTCGTGATCGCGTTTTGTGTGGGGGGACAAAATACATTTATGCACGACGGCGCACGATGGCGCATGCGCGCAGCCGGTTTGGGTTCCGTGTAACACAGTTGATTATGGCATGCATTTTGACAGCGGAAATGAACTTCTCTTGGGTAGGGGGCAGCATTCGGAATTTTGAATGAAAAGCATGCCCAAATTAAACTGCCAGCTACTCATCCCCACAAGATAAGATATGCATATTATTCATAGATTTGGATAGAAAACACTCTGAAGTTTCAAAAACTGTTTGAATCATGTCTGTGAGTATAACAGAACTTATTTAGCAGGCAAAACCCCGAGGACAAAMCATTCAGATAATWGTTTTTTGAGTTCACTCTCTTTTCAATGAGATTTCATTGGGAAACCAGATTTCGAAGCGAATTGCTTGCAGTTCCTACGGCTTCCACTAGATGTCAACAGTCCTGAGAAATAGGTTGAGGTTATTCCTTTGTGTATTGAAGAAGTACGGCCATCTTGAAGGAGGGTCACTTGAAGTGTCCTGTTTGTTAGAAGCCGTGAMCAGAAAGCTAGCTACAGTTGGTTTTAATCCTGTATTGAACACAGATCATCCCGTCTTCATTTTTATCGATTATTTACATAAAAAAATACCTAAAGTTGTATTACAAAAGTAGTTTGACATTTTTTGGCAAAGTTTACAGGTARCCTTTGAGATATTTTGTAGTCACGTTTCACAATTTGGAACCGGTGTTTTTCTGGATCAAACGCGCCAAATAAATGGACATGTTGGATATATATCGACGGAATTAATCGAACAAAAGGACCATTTGTGATGTTTATGGGACATATTGGAGTGCCAACAACAGAAGCTCGTCAAAGGTAAGGCATGAATTATATTTTTATTTCTGCGATTTGTGTCGCGCCTGCAGGGTTGAAATATGCTTCTCTCTCTTTGTTTACAATGGTGCTATCTTCAGAAAATAGCATTGTTTGCTTTTGCCAAAAAGCCTATTTGAATTCTGACATGTTGGCTGGATTCACAACCAGTGTAGCTTTAATTTGGTATCTTTCATGTGTGATTTAATTTTTATAGTAATTCATTTGAATTTGGCACTCTGGATTTTCTCTGTCTTTTTGCCAAGTGAGACAGTAGCGTCCCGCCTAAACTCAGATTTTTGGATATAAATATGAACTTTTCCGAACAAAACAATCATGTATTGTGTAACATGAAGTCCTATGAGTGTCATCTGATGACGATCATCAAAGGTTAGTGATTCATTTTATCTCTATTTCTGCTTTTTGTTACTCCTCTCTTTGGCTGGAAAATTGGCTGTCTTTTTCTGTGACTTGGCTCTAACCTAACATAATCGTTTGGTGTGCTTTCGTCGTAAAACCTTTTTGAAATCGGACACTTTGGCTGGATTTACAACAAGTGTAGCTTGTTGTAATTTAAATTATGGGATTTCTGTTGTTTTGAATTTGGCGCCCTGCAGTTTCACTGGCTGTTGRCGAGGCTACCGTCCCACATACCCTAGTGTTAAGCCTATCCAAGTGTATTTAGACATAGCCTATTGAAAAGTTGTTGTTTCATTTTGATGAGAATTTGAATTGAATTACTCACACTATTTTTTGTGAATTTAATCTTGCTTATTGACAACATTTGGCATGTCCATGCTAAGCCATAATGCAATTATATATCAGTGCGAATGCTACAGTTGAAGTCGGAAGTTTACATACACTAAGGTTGGAGTCATTAAAACTCGTTTTTCAACCACTCCACAAATTTCTTGTTAACAAACTATAGTTTTGGCAGGTCGGTTAGGACATCTACTTTGTGCATGACACAAGYCATTTTTTCAACAATCGTTTACAGACAGATTATTTCACTTATAATTCACTGTATCACAATAGTAAAACTGCATAAGTGTGGCTCTCCACCTTCTGGAGAACCGAGTTTTGAAATCAGTGGAATTCAAGTATGATAGCTAAGGAGATGGAGAAAACACCTGTCTCTGGATTACATCTTCAAACTAAGAGCAACCATGGCATCTGACAGGAGACGCGTCCATCCATGATGTATACGGGTAAGATAGTCTAGCTAGCTACATTTTCAGATATTGGTTAGCTATCTGCAGATTCATACAGGGTAGTAATGTCATGAGTTGTGATTCTGGTTCATTGTTTAGCTGGCTAGCTACATGTCTTAACAAAAGACTCCACTATGCAAGTATCCATTTCAATAGAATGTCACTGCGACAACTGTTGATAGACGCTGGTTAGCTACCTGCAGATTCATGCAGGGTAGTAACGTCATGAGTTTTGATTATGGTTCATTGTTTAGCTAACTAGCTACATGTCTTAACAAAAGACTCCACTGTGCAAGTAACCATTTCGGGTGCATTATTAAATTCAGTCTGGCCATCTACTCCGATTTCAGAGCACTCTCGTCTGAGAGTACCAGAGCGTAGAATAACTGTTGAATTTCCGAATGCAGAACACCTGTTGAATATGGCCGTTTCTGTCACGGCCGTCGAAAGAAGAGGACCAAAGCGCAGCGTGGTGAGCGTACATTTTCCTTTATTATGGAATGACGCCAACAAAACAAGAAACAAAATAAACAACCGTGAAGCTTACGAGGGCTAAGTGCCACTAACACAAGTCAACTACCCACAAACACAGGTGGGAAAAAGGGCTGCCTAAGTATGATTCCCAATCAGAGACAACGATAGACAGCTGTCCCTGATTGAGAACAATACCCGGCCAAAACATAGAAACACAAAATCATAGAAGTAAAGGACATAGAATGCCCACCCAAATCACACCCTGACCAAACCAAAAGGAGACATAAAAAAGGCTCTCTAAGGTCAGGGCGTGACAGTGTCAGTAAACGTTGGCAAAAAAGCATCATTAAATTGTTGCCAGCAGCACAGTTACAGTCACCAATGCTCTGGATAACATGAAAACAGCCTAACCATCCCTGCTAGGGTGAGTAAAATGGTAAGAGTTTGGGTGGGGGCTCAAGCTTAAGAGGGTGTGAACGATGCCGAATGGGTGTAGACAAAGAAGAGCTCTCCAGTAGGTATCAAAATATTTAAAGGCCATTTTCTCAAAAGTGAGGTTACAAGTTTATCAACTTTCAAAGCAGAATTACCTTTCCATTATTTCTCAAATGCAGTGGATGATATACCATGTTGTAGCTCTGTGTCTGTTTTTATCCAATGTAAAAAATAAAATAAAAACTACTTCCAATTTTGCTACATAAGACCTCAGGATCTCGTCACTGTATCTCTGTGCATTCAAATTGCCATCGATAAAATGCAATTGTGTTCATTGTCCGCTTTTGCCTGCCCATATCATGTCCCCACCTCCACAATGGGGTACTCTGTTCACAACGTTGACATTAGCAAACTGCTTTCCCACACAACGCCATCTGTCCGGTACAGTTGAAACCGGGATTCATCTGTGAAGAGCACACTTCTCCAGCGTGCCAGTGGCCATCGAAGCTGAGCATTTTCCCACTGAAGTTGGTTACAACGCCAAACTGCAGTCAGATCAAGACCCTGGTGAGAACGACGAGCATGCAAATGAGCATCCCTGAGACGGTTTCTGACAGTTTGTGCAGAAATTCTTTGGTTGTACAAACCCACAGTTTCATCAGCTGTCCGGGTGGCTGGTCTCAGACACAAAATTTGAGAGAAATAAGCTATTTTTGCATTTGGAAAATTTCTGGGATCTTTTATTTCACTTCATCAAACATGGGACCAAAAATTGACATGTTGCGTTTATATTTGTGTTCAGTATACTTGACCTAGAAACTATGTCTGAACCATACTGGTAACCCAACACTATGTGTGTGTGTGTGTGTGTGTGTGTGTGTGTGTGTGTGTGGTGTGTGGTGTGTGTGTGTGTGTGTTGTGTGTGTGTGTGTGTGTGTGTGTGTGTACATGTACTCACCAGCACGCGGTCTCCCACTCGAAGGTCCTTATCCCCGCCTTTCTTGACCGAGCCGCTGTCGGACATGTTGGAACCTGACTCGTTACCCGTCTTCACCGAACTGTTGAGCATGCCTTCCCTGAGTGGCATAACCACGCGCTGACCAGCGGGCGAAGCCCCGTTGACGCCATGGAGCGTCAGGTTCTGAGCCGTCAGGGAATCAGCAGAGTGGCCGTCGCTCCCTTCGCCCACCGGTTGCCTGGTGAGCTTGGAGGGSCGCGTGAAGATGCCCTGGTGTGGCTGGCACTCAAAGTAGCGCACGCCGCTCACAGAGCCGTCATTTTTGCCCAACAGGTCATTGAGGACCACCCCAGCCCACTGTCCCGGGGCGAACTGGGTCTCGCCCAGGTAGGCRATGACGCCCRGTTTGACACCGTTGACCCAGACGCGTTCGCCAACTACGTAGTCCCCCAGGACGTCGTCCCCCACCTCTGATGTTTTGGAGCACGACTTCTCCGAGGCATTGCTGCTGGGGAGTGGGGAGGTCTGCTTGTGTGGGGAGTCTATGGAGGTAGAGAAAGAGAGTATGAGATCATGTAGGCTACAATCATGGAATTCCTATTTACATTCATTACTATTGTAGACAGAGTATAGGTTACRATCACATAATTCCTATATTCATTCAAATGGACATGGATCTACAGTATGGCTTTAATTACAATGATGAAGAGCAGTGCATGCCATAGGAACAAAAGTGCCGAAGAGGGGGGAGAAAAGGCGATACATACAGGTCTACAAACAAATAATGAGAAAAATAATAAACTAAACAACGTAGCTTGTCTATAGGATTAATATTTTGTGTTGTATGCAGGTTACAGTCCAGTTTTCTCATGCATGGACACAAACTGCTGAAATAAGGAATTCAGTCATAATACAAATGTMGAAGATYTATAATAGTGATGCGTGGGTTTGAMGGGTTTAGGGTCCTGAAATATTGAATGGATGAAGAGCGGGTGGGTGGCGGGAACGTTGACTAAAGAGAAAACAATGCATTCGAAATCCAGTCACTCAAGCATCTATTTATCCAATTTCGTCATATCACATCACAAAACGGCATTTATGCGAGGTTAGCCATTACTCTACTTCCTAATGAAAACTGTGTCTGTGAGATTATCTCTCATGTAATGATGACTTGACCGGTGCTTTGCTGTTTGACACATGATGTTTAGATGAGCACTATCCATTCTGGTGAGAGAGACACAAGCTGTTAACTGTAGCAAGGAAGCTAAGCTGTGTGTTTGTGTGTGTGTGTGTGTGTGTGTGTGTGTGTGTGTGTGTGTGTGTGTGTGTGTGTGTGTGTGTACGGTTGGTGCCAGGACCGTCTCTCTGAAACCCAAACAGTGGGGGAGGGGGCCCAATGGCTGTTTTCATGCCTCAATTGCTCCCATATGTTGTGAGACCGATAGACTTGGTTGCAAAACGGGTACTACATTGAACAAAAGAATGTGGGTTTTAGCATGATAATTCAGTTTTGAAACTTAATGGGGTCTTACAATGGCATTTATGGAGGTACAGTGCCTTCAGAAAGTATTAACACCCCTTGACTTTTTCCACATTTTGTTGTGTTACTGCCTRAATTTAAAGTTATTACATTTAGATGTTGTGTTACTGACCTACACACAATACCCCATAATGTCAAAGTGGAATTTGTGTTTTTATAATTTTTTACCAATTAATACATCTGAAATGTTTTAAGTAAGTTTTAAGTATTCAACCCCTTTGTTATGGCAACCCTAAATAAGTTCAGGAGTAAAAATAATAGTGCAATAATAGTGTTTAACGTGATTTTTGAAGGACTACCTCATCTCTGTACCCCACACATATGATTATCTGTAAGGTCCCTCAGTCGAGATGTGTATTTCAAACACAGATTCAACCACAAAGAYYAGGGAGGTTTTCCAATGCATCTATTGGTACATGGATAAAACATTTTAAAGCAGACATTGAAATTCCCTTTGAGCATGGTGAAGTTATTAATTACACTTTGGATTTCGTATCAATACACGCAGTCACTACAAAAATACAGGTGTCCTTTCTAACTCGGCGGCCGGAGAGGAAGGACACTGCTCAAAAAACAGTTACTATGATAGAAAACGGAGGATGGACCAACATTGTAGTTACTTCACAATACTAACCTAAATATTCAAAAACATGCATCCTGTTTGCAATAAGGCACTAAAGTAAAACTGCAAAACATTAGGCAAAGAAATGCACTTTATGTCCTGAATACAAAGCGTTTTGTTAGTGGCATATCCAACACATCACTGAGTACCACTACATATTTTCAAGCATGGTGGTGGCTGCATCATGTTATGGGTATGCTTGTCATCGGCAAGGACTAGGGAGTAAAAAAATCACAAAAAAACAAAACAGAATAGAGCCAAGCACAGGCAAAATCCTACAGAAATACCTGGTTCAATCTGCTTTCCAACCGACACTGGGAGACAAATTCACCTTTCAGCAAGACAATAACCTAAACCACAAGGCTAAATATACACTGAAGTTGCTTACAAAGACAACATTGAATGTTTCTGAGTGGCCTAATTACAGTTTGGACTTAAATTGTCTTGAAAATCTATGGCAATACTTGAAAATGGCTGTCTAGCAATGATCAACAACCAACTTGACAGATCTTGAAGAATTAAAAAATAATAATGTGCAAATATTATACAATCCAGGTGTGCAAAGCTCTTAAGAGACTGACACAGAAAGACTCACAGCTGTAATCGCTGCCATAGGTGATTCTAACATCACCTATTGACTCAGGGGGTTGAATACTTATGTCTTCAAGATATATTGGTATTTTTTTTCTTTTCTTTTTTACAACGTTTCTTCCTCTTTGACATTAGAGTATTTTGTATAGATCGTTGGAAAAAAAAGATAATGAAATCCATTTTAATCCAACCTTGTAGCACAACAAAATGTGGAAAAAGTCAAGGGGTGTGAATACTTTCTGAAGGCACTGTATTGTATGTTCCCCCGCAGGAATGTAACATTCACCACTTAGAAAACATTTTGTATTGTACAATGTGTTTTACGTTAATTCATTAGAAATCTATACACTGTAATTGCATGAATGAAGAGTGATTATAACGTCAATCTTGATGGGTTACAGAATACAATAATGTTGTACATTAAACAAAACAAAATCAAAATGTCATTAAGGCAACTGTATTTTGATGCCAACACAAAATACACACTTTTAAGTGTAATGGGTGTTAATCATAAGTGTAATGGGTGTTTCAGCAGGTATCTAAGTAGGAAAAACATCCGTATCTAGCTTGTGTGACGATTCAAGCAGCACTGATAAATCAAACTCTAGTCTTTCTTGACAAAGACTAGGATATGCTGGATGAAACCCTGTCTACGTCCCAAATGGCAACCTATTCCCTATGTAGTGCAGTGCTACTTTTGGCAAGGACCCATAGGGCTCTGGTCAAAAGTAGTGCACTATTTGGGGAATTTAGAGCCATTTGGGACACTGCCCCTGCTTCCAACAGCTACTCTTTCTGGCCATAACTAATGTGTGTTTGAAAAGGCCTATTAAATCTGAACTTCCACTATATTTGGGATTCTTATAGAAAATGGTATAGCCTACGATTTTCAGTTGCTAGTGTACATTAAAATGTAATTTTAACACCAAATAAAGTGATTTATAATGAGACAATGAAAGTCACTTGTACCCTTCATATTTCAAGTTATTATACCTCCAAAACACAGATACTTTTTTTTACCAAACAAAGCTTTGCACATCGGCCACATGACAATGAGGACAATGTCCTGTGAGGTCATGTGTGTGTGCTTGCGTGGGAAATGTGTGTGTACTATGCAGTATGTTTGTGTTGGTGTGTATGTGTGAGGTAATAAAGTGTGTGGAGTAGCAGGTGCTGTATGTAATATCATGTGCAGTAGCAGGGGGTATGGGTGTGTGAGCATGCTCCTGCTTGTGCATGTTGTGTGTATCACATGTGTGAGCTTTGTCAACACCATGGCCCTGTGCCACATCACTGGGCCAACACAGAGAAGAACCCTACCCACCCCCTTCTCCCTCTACAAGTCCCAGCCAGACAAACAAGCATGCACCAAAAAAGACAGGCACAGTGCTAGTCCAAGTGGCTGGGTTGCCGGGGCAACGGAAGATCGAGGGGAAAATGAGGCGGGCAGGAGGAAGAGCAAGAACACAGGCCTCACTTTCACTATTGTGCCTAGCCACCTCCCACCACCATCTGAATCCAACTATTCAAACCAGCCCTACACAATCACCCCACCACAACTCCTTAGAACACCCCCTCCCTCTCCCTCACACTCACTCACTCGCTCTTCCCTTGCTCTCTCCCTCTTCATCTCTCTCTTTCTCTCTCTCTCTCTCTCTCTCTGATTGAGAACTGAAAGCTTTCAGAGACTTAAGTCCAATAAGTGAAGTTGAAAATTTCTTTGGCTTCCTTAATAATAAACTGATGTTAATTCCTTATAAAAATACTATAGCTAATGTGTAGCATTCACGGTTGTGGGGCTGATTTTAAGGACAGTGAGAGAAGGAGAGACTAGGACTAGGCTTTTAGGTGCGATACCTAAACACTTTTCTCTCTGTTATGATTCTTTGTTTCGACAGTTACAAGGACATGACCTCTAAAGTTAGAACCACTGGGAGCAGTTATGAGGTAATACCATGTCAGCTTTTATGAGATTGACAAAAGATTTTTAGCAGGGTTGGGTCATTCCATTTCAATTCAGTCAATTTAATTTTCAAGGAAATTCTCCTAAATGCTTCTCTATAACCAAGATTCCATCCTGTAAAGTACACGTTGGACGAAAAATGTCACGACAGGCCTGTTGGAAAGAGCAAATTTGTCTAAACTTTCCAAATGTTGACAAAACAAAATACACTAGACAAGGTGGGATCTTTTTGTGTCTGTTAAATATATTATGCAAGAAATGGAGGTGGAAACGCCTTTATGTGCAAATATTTATAGTATAACCATCATATTGAAGTAAACTTGGAGTGGCGCGATGATATGTTGCGTGGTCCTCCAACTACGACTCCGGAAAGCACGCAGTAAAATAAGTAATGATGAACTTGAAAGGGTGGAGAATGTGCAAGGTGATGAGCTTAATGCTGCTTTCCAATAAATATTGAGGGTCTTATTCTGGTGACATGATGATAGATGCTTGGCTGCCGTTTGACAAATAAAAATWATCTGKCTCTTATCCATAATCTCATCAAGTAGGTAGCCTACACGCACTGTATCTGCGAGTTGTTGGCTAGACCGCACTTGCCAAGACCAGAGTGGGCTTTTTTTTGTTGCTGACAAAACCTCCAGTAGAGTTGAACATGCGATGAAAACCCATTTAACTTGTATTTTTGATTTGTAGGTGGGAATTTAAACGCCACAGTTATCTTTATGTTCACTATGTTATCACACACAGCCTTTAATCTGCAACAAGTTAATTTGATGGAAACACGTCTGGTGGGAAAATGCGCATATTGTTTTTATGTAGATTTTAGAATATTCATATAAAAAGCTGTCAYCAATTGGATGGAAACCTAGCTTATGAGAACATTTTTKAATTGGAATTTCAGTCTACTCCCTGAATTGACTGAATTTAAATTGAATTTACCACAACCCAGATTTGTTGTCCCTAATACAGTTGAAGTCGGAAGTATACATACAGTACACTTAGGTTGGAGTCAGTAAAATTCGTTTTTCAACCACTCCAAAAATTTCTTGTTAACAAACTATAGTTTTGGCAAGTCGGTTAGGATATCTAACCGAGATTATTTCACTTATAATTCACTGTATCACAATTCCAGTGGGTCAGAAGTTTACATACACTAAGTTGACTGTGCCTTTAAACAGCTTGGGAAATTCCAGAAAATTATGTCATGGCTTTCAAAGCTTCTGATAGGCTAATTTGACAATATTTGACATTATTTGAGTAAAATTGTGGATGTACTTCAAGGCCTACCTTCAAACTCAGTGCCTCTTTGCTTGACAACAGTGGGAAAATCAAAAGAAATCAGCCAAGACCTCGTAAAAAAAAATTGTAGACCTCCACAAGTCTGGTTCATCCTTGGGAGCAATTTCCAAACGCCTGAAGGTACCACGTTCATCTGTACAAACAATTGTACAAAAGTATAAACACCATGGGACCACGCAGCTGTCATACCGCTCAGGAAGGCGACTGTCTCTCTGTCTCCTAGAGATTAACGTACTTTGGTGCGAAAAGTGCAAATCAATCCCAGAACAACAGCAAAGGACCTTGTGAAGATGCTGGAGGAAACAGGTACAAAAGTATCTATATCCACAGTAAAACGAGTCCTATATCGACATAACCCGAAAGGCCACTCAGCAAGGAAGAAGCCACTGCTCCAAAACTGCCATAAAAAGGACAGACTACGGTTTGCAACTGCACATGGGGACAAAGATCGTACTTTTTGGGAAATGTCCCTCTGGTCTGATGAAACAAAAATAGAACTGTTTGGCCATAATCACCAAATAAAATCAAATCAAATCAAATTTTATTAGTCACAATACACATGGTTAGCAGATGTTAATGCGAGTGTAGCGAAATGCTTGTGCTTCTAGTTCCGACAATGCAGTAATAACCAACAAGTAATCTAACCTAACAATTCCAACTACTACCTTATACACACACACAAGTGTAAAGGGATAAAGAATATTGTACATAAAGATATATGAATGAGTGGTGGTACAGAACGGCATGGCAAGATGCAGTAGATGGTTAGAGTACGGTATATACATTTGAGATGAGTACTGTAGGGTATGTAAACATAAATGGCATAGTTTAAAGTGGCTAGTGGTACATGTATTACATAAAGATGGCAAGATGCAGTAGATGATATAGAGTACAGTATATACATATGAGATGGGTAATGTAGGGTATGTAAACATTATATTAAGTGGCATTGTTTAAAGTGGCTAGTGGTACATTTTTACATAATTTCCATCAATTCCCATTTTTAAAGTGGCTGGAGTTGAGTCAGTATGTTGGCAGCGGCCGCTAAATGTTAGTGGTGGCTGTTTAACAGTCTGATGGCCTTGAGATAGAAGCTGTTTTTCAGTCTCTCGGTCCCTGCTTTGATGCACCTGTACTGACCTCTCGCCTTCTGGATGATAGCGGGGTGAACAGGCAGTGGCTTGGGTGGTTGTTGTCCTTGATGATCTTTATGGCCTTCCTGTGACATCGGGTGGTGTAGGTGTCCTGGAGGGCAGGTAGTTTGCCCCCGGTGATGCGTTCTGCAGACCTCACTACCCTCTGGAGAGCCTTACGGTTGTGGGCGGAGCAGTTGCCGTACCAGGCGGTGATACAGCCCGACAGGATGCTCTCGATTGTGCATCTGTAGAAGTTTGTGAGTGCTTTTGGTGACAAGCCGAATTTCTTCAGCCTCCTGAGGTTGAAGAGGCGCTGCTGCGCCTTCTTCACAACGCTGTCTGTGTGGGTGGACCAATTCAGTTTGTCCGTGATGTGTACACCGAGGAACTTAAAACTTTCCACCTTCTCCACTACTGACCGTCAATGTGGATAGGGGGGTGCTCCCTCTCGCTGTTTCCTGAAGTCCACAATCATCTCCTTTGTTTTGTTGACGTTGAGTGTGAGGTTTATTTCCTGACCCACACTCCGAGGGCCCTCACCTCCTCCCTGAGGCCGTCTCGTCGTTGTTGGTAATCAAGCCTACCACTGTAGTGTCATCCGCAAACTTGATGATTGAGTTGGAGGCGTGCATGGCCACGCAGTCGTGGGTGAACAGGGAGTACAGGAGAGGGCTCAGAACGCACCCTTGTGGGGCCCCAGTGTTGAGGATCAGCGGGGTGGAGATGTTGTTACCTACCCTCACCACCTGGGGCGGCCCGTCAGGAAGTCCAGGACCCAGTTGCACAGGGCGAGGTCGAGACCCAGGGTCTCGAGCTTGATGACGAGTTTGGAGGGTACTATGGTGTTAAATGCTGAGCTGTAATCGATGAACAGCATTCTCACATGGGTATTCCTCTTGTCCAGATGGGTTAGGGCAGTGTGCAGTGTGGTTGCGATTGCGTCGTCTGTGGACCTATTGGGTCGGTAAGCAAATTGGAGTGGGTCTAGGGTGTCCGTAGGGTGGAGGTGATATGGTCCTTGACTAGTCTCTCAAAGCACTTCATGATGACGGAAGTGAGTGCTACGGGGCGGTAGTCGTTTAGCTCAGTTACCTTAGCTTTCTTGGGAACAGGAACAATGGTGGCCCTCTTGAAGCATGTGGGAACAGCAGACTGGGATAGGATTGATTGAATATGTCCGTAAACACACCACGCAGCTGGTCTGCGCATGCTCTGAGGACGCGGCTGGAATGCCGTCTGGGCCTGCAGCCTTGCGAGGGTTAACACGTTTAAATGTTTTACTCACCTCGGCTGCAGTGAAGGAGAGCCCGCAGGTTTTGGTAGGGGGCCGTGTCAGTGGCACTGTATTTCCTCAAAGCGGGCAAAAAAAGTTGTTTAGCCTGTCTGGGAGCAAGACATCCTGGTCCGCGACGGGGCTGGTTTTCTTTTTGTAATCCGTGATTGACTGTAGACCCTGCCACATACTCTTGTGTCTGAGCTGTTGAATTGCGACTCGATTTTGTCTCTGTACTGGGACTTAGCCTGTTTGATTGCCTTGCGGAGAGAATAGCTACACTGTTTGTATTCGGTCATGCTCCCGGTCACCTTGCCCTGGTTAAAAGCAGTGGTTCGCGCTTTTAGTTTCACGCGAATGCTGCCGTCAATCCACGGTTTCTGGTTTGGGAATGTTTTAATCGTTGCTGTGGGTACGACATCGTCAATGCACTTCCTAATGAACTCGCTCACCGAATCAGCATATTCGTCAATATTGTTGTTGGACGCAATGCGGAACATATTCCAATCCGCGTGATCGAAGCAGTCTTGAAGCGTGGATTCAGATTGGTCGGACCAGCGTTGAACAGACCTGAGCGTGGGAGCTTGTTGTTTTAGTTTCTGTTTGTAGGCTGGAATCAACAAAATGGAGTCGTGGTCAGCTTTTCCGAAAGGGGGGCGGGGGAGGCCTTATATGCGTCGCGGAAATTAGTATAACAATGATCTAGGGTTTTTCCAGCCCTGGTAGCACAATCGATATGCTGATAGAATTTAGGGAGTTTTGTTTTTGATTAGCCTTGTTAAATCCCCAGCTACGATGAATGCAGCCTCAGGGTGTGTGGTTTCCAGTTTACAAGAGTCAGATAAAGTTCGTTCAGGGCCATCGATGTGTCTGCTTGGGGGGGAATATATACGGCTGTGATTATGATTGAAGAGAATTCCCTTGGTAGATAATGCGGTCGACATTTGATTGTGAGGAGTTCTAGATCAGGTGAACAGAATGACTTGAGTTCCTGTGTGTTGTTATGATGATAACACCACGTCTCGTTAATCATAAGGCATACCCCCCGCCCTCTTCTTACCAGAAAGATGTTTGTTTCTGTCGGCGCGATGCATGAAGAAACCAGCTGGCTGCACGACTCCGTTAGCGTCTCTTGAGTTAGCCATGTTTCCGTGAAGCAGAGCACGTTGCAATCCCTGATGTCTCTCTGGAATGCTACCCGTGCTCGGATTTCATCAACCTTATTGTCAAGAGACTGGACATTGGCGAGTAGTATGCTAGGGAGTGGAGCGCGATGTGCCCGTCTCCGAAGCCTGACCACGAGACCGCCTCGTTTTCCCCTTTTACGGCGTCGCACAGGGTCGCCGGCTGGGATCAGATCCATTGTATTGGGTGGAAGGCAAAACACTGGATCCGTTTCGGGAAAGTCATATTCCTGGTAGGAACGATGATGAGTTGACGTTAATCGTATATTCAGTAGTTCCTCCCGACTGTATGTAATGAACCTAAGATTACCTGGGGTACCGATGTAAGAAATAACACATAAAAAAACAAATACTGCATATTTTCCAAGGAACGCGAAGCGAGGCGGCCATCTCTTTTTCGGCGCCGGAAGCACCATTGTTATGTTTGGAGGAAAAAGGGGGAGGCTTGCAAGCCGAAGAACACTATCCCAACCGTGAAGCACAGGGGTGGCAGCATCATGTTGTGGGGGTGCTTTGCTGCAGGAGGGACTGGTGCACTTCACAAAATAGATGGCATCATGAGGTAGGAAAATTATGTGGATATATTGAAGCAACATCTCAAGACATCAGTCAGGAAGTTAAAGCTTGGTCGCAAATGGGTCTTCCAAATGGACATTGACCCCAAGCATACTTCCAAAGTTGTGGCAAAATGGCTTAAGGACACAAAGTCAAGGTATTGGAGTGGCCATCACAAAGCCCTGACATCAATCCTAAAGAACATTTGTGCGCAGAATTGAAAAGGTGTGTGCAAGCAAGGAGGCCTACAAACCTGACTCAGTTACACCAGCTTTGTCAGGAGGAATGGGCCAAAATTCACCCAACTTATGTGGGAAGCTTGTGGAAGGCTACCCGAAACGTTTGACCCAAGTTAAACAATTTAAGGCAATGCTACAAATACTAATTGAGTGTATGTAAACTTCTGACCCACTGGGAATGTGATGAAAGAAATAAAAGCTGAAATAAGCTGAAATAAATAAATAAATAAGGCAATAATAGGCAAATAAACAAATAATACAATAATACAATAAATCATTCTCTCTACTATTATTCTGACATTTCACATTGTTAAAATACAGTGGTGATCCTAACTGACCTAAGACAGGGAATTTTTACTAGGATTAAATGTCAGGAATTGTGAAAAACTGAGTTTAAATGTATTTGGCTAAGGTGTGTGTAAACTTCCGACTTCAAYTGTATGTTGGTGCACCATTATATATAATCACAATATATTTCTAAATGGAAAAAGTAGCCTTTTGGTATTGAAATCCAAGGAGGATGAACATAGGAACAGGACAACAAGAGGATATTATCTAGGCCTGCCTGCTTATTATCAAATCAATTGGACCTCAATAAAGGGAAGAATATGTACTGTATTATATCACCAATCAACGACAGACAAAATGGCAATGATCTTGAACTAAAAAGGAAATTAGAGCAGGGCTTTTAGTACACAAATGGAAATTTGATGACCAAACAGCTATTCACTCAACAGCCCTAACCTGATTCTCTGTGTGAGAGGGACTTGAAGTAGGCCGATATACTAAGTCCTACCTCTACCGATTAAAGATACTTCCTTTTTATATAAATAAAGCATTGCTAATATTGCTTACAACATATATTCATATTGTGTTACATATTCATATTGTGTTACAAAACTGTGCATGGAGAGAGGCATTTTACCAACATTCAATAACTAAGATAATTCACACGACTTTGTGAATTTGGATAATTGAGAAGGAATTCAAATAACACTATTAGTAATTTGAAACAATATTAGTCCTACATCCCTTAAAATAACTATCTATTGATAGGTAATTATGCATAATCTATTGGTAGTTATACTTACAACATACACTAACACTGCACTGCAAAATAGTCCTTTTGAAGAAAGAACAAAAAATAAATAAAAAACATATGCACTGTCAAAGGCATTACTGCAATGCCTGATTCTCATCTACCCACGACTGTACTTCCTGTGTTTTTCTCTTTCCTTTCCTTTGCTCACAACATTCCACCATGATACAGCTGCCTCTGATTGAACTCTCCCATACAGGCTAATGCAAATAACAAKACAGCAGAAGCAGCCCAGACTCCCCCAGWCAGTGCTTGGCCTACTGTAGGCTAATATCAGCCGAGTGCAGCTGGGAGGGAGAGTCTAGCTGTAATTTTGCAGAAAGCTGCGCCAGTGTTACACACGCATCTGTGGCGTTAGGGTCACAGGTTAGCGTTTTTCGTCATGACTCTTGTTCTGGAGGCAGTTCTGCAGAGTGGTCAGTAGCTCGTACAGCCACAAAATCATAAAATCTAACTGTAAACCTAACCCTAACCTTAACCACACTGCTAACCCTAACCTTAAATTAAGACTAAAAAGCTTTTTTTTTTAAAGGCTAATTTTTACAATATAGCCAATTTTGACTTTACAGCTGGCCTATTTAAGGGGAAATTGCTCAGTTCTGCCCAGGACAAGACTCATGACAACAAACATCATCCTGCCTAGGGTCTGGGCTTGTTATGTGATCTAAAACCGGGAATAACGTAAGTGTCCTATTTCTGTTGGCTTTGCACAACACCTGGGTAGATGGAGAGTAGGTTTCGGATTTGTCATGGTAGTAGACAAATATGGTTTAGTACTAAGATGTCATCTCCCGTGAATCACAACAAAGTCACCTACAACAGTGATTCTCAACCTGGGGTGCCAATACCCCTAAGGGTACCTGGCATATCCACAAGGGGTACTTGAGAAGACTCATAAGAACACAGGCCTAATGATCAGTTGCACATGAAGGGGTACTTCGGACAAAGCAAAATGTGATTGGGGCTACAGTAACCAAAAAACATTTTTAAACTCTGACCTAAAGCATAATACTGTACCTAGTGCCCTGATTTTTTTCTGACAACATGAGCTGACCAGGAAAAACTCAGGGCCCTGACAACAAACAAACAATCAATTACAACAATCAAGGAATCGCTGGTCACTTCCAATGATGAAATGCCACCATGATTGATAAGCTAACTAAGCGATAGGAAATCCACTCTCTTCCTGAGTCTAGAGGAAGACTTGAAGTGTGAAGAAGTGACTTACTGTCTTTATGGCTCACAGTGCCGGAAGCAGATCCCCCAGCAGACGTTCGTCCCACGGGGCCAGGGGAGTGCTTTGGGCCCCTGCCAGGGATCTTCAGTCCACTGGACTTCAGCATGTTCATCATGTACAGGGGAGATGTGCAGGGATGAGAAAGTCCCTATCAAGGCTTTCGGTTTGAGGCACTAGAAATCGGAATGGTGGCAATCTCTCTCCATTTTAGCTGTGGAGATGGGTGGAAGCATCAAAGTGTATTAGTGACGACGCTAGCTTTATCCATCTGTAAAGGACAATTAGGTTCATAGAAACATTACAGGAACGTTCTGTGCTCGCTGGGTTCCTTGTTGAGAACTCCAGCCCTTTTAAAACTTAAGCCATGTCAAGGTGTAGCCTATACTGTACTACTGTAAAGACCTACACATTTAAATAATTGAGTGGTTCCTTTTAAATTTTAAAAAATTAACTATAGATAAGAAAACAATAAGCACTATTTCTGATTTGGGTTATTAATCATCGTTGTTTTCTCCTGAACTCTGGCCAATGGGCCTTAGTAAGTCAAATGTATAGTTTTAAGTGTGTTGTTGGTGAATTAATGCACATGGACTTAAATGTGTTCACTTTCACAAAAAGAGCTTCCCGTTTTGCCTCAATGCTAAAATTTGTATTTCAAGAATATTCACTGACAGAAAAAGAGACATTTGGTCTTGTCTTTGGTTGTGCATTCATTCCAAATGAATATCCTAGGGCTATTTATAGAATTGTGGTTATAATAGTGGTTATTAGACTTCTGTTAGGGTTAGGGTGGCCTTATGCCAGTGCCATAGCATCACATGTCTATGAGAGGACTTCATTGCACTAGGCCCTGCCCACACACTCTGAGATCTGATCAGCTGTATTCACAATTGCATGCATGGCCTACAAGACAACATCTCTCCAACCATAATATGCAATTCATGACAGCGTTACATCACTGTTCTAGCACCACGTCGCACTTATGCAGGTTTCGAGATAAGACGACTGACAAAATGCAAAGATGCTTTTACAGTATCATCAGCACCATTCAGTCGACTCATGTATCAACATCAATTCGTAGGTTATTTTACGCAATAGTCCTGTATATGCTTTCAGAATATTTCCTCAGGGCAGTTTTATGACAGCTCTGCTAGGGGGCTATATTCTTGACAATACAAAGTTGCTACTTTGTAGCCTATATACACTACATGACCAAAAGTATGTTGACACATGCTCGTCAAACATCTCATTCCAAAATCATGGGCATTAATATGGAGTTAGTCCCCCTTTGCTGCTATAACAGCTTCCACTCTTCTGAGAAAGCTTTCCACTAGATGTTGGAACATTGCTGCGGGGATTTGCTTCCATTCAGTCACAAGAGCATTAGTGAGGTCGGGCACTGATGTTGGGCGATTAAGTTCCAAGCACAGAATCGTCTAGAATGTCATTGTATGCTGTAGCATTAAGATTTTCCATTACCGAAACTAAGGGGCCTAGCCCGAACCATGAAAAACAGCCTCAGACCTTTATTCCTCCTCCACCAAACTTTACAGTTGGCACTATGCATTCGGGCAGGTAGCGTGCTCCGGGCATCCGCCAAACCCATATTCGTCCGTCGGGCTGCCATATGGTGAAGTGTGATTACCATATGGTGAAGTGTGAAGTGTAATCCTGAGAACGCGTTTCCACTGCTCATGAGTCTAATAGTGGCGAGCTTTACAACACTCCAGCCCACGCTTGGCAATGCACATGGTGATCTTAGGCTTGTGTGCAGCTGCTCAGCCATGTAAACTAATTTCATGAAGCTCCCGAAGGACAGTTCTTGTGCTGACGTTGCTTCCAGAGGCAGTTTAGAACTCGGTAGTGAGTGTTGTAACTGGGGACAGACTATTTTTCCCCGCAACATGCTTCAGCACTTGTCGYTCCATTCTGTGAGCTTGTGTGGCCTACCACTTTGCGCTGACCGTTTCCACTTCACAATAACAGCACTTACAGTTGACCGGGAAAGCTCTAGCAGAAATTTGATGAACTGACTTGTCGGAAAGGTGGCATCCTATGACGGTGCCACGTTGAAAGCCACTAGGATGGCGTCGACAGAGATGGTCACCTCGCTTCGCGTTCTTAGGAAACTATGCCGTATTTTGTTTTTTTATGAATTATTTCTTACACTAGGAAATCTTAAGTCTTATTACATACAGCCAGGAAGAACTATTGGATATAAGAGCAACGTCAACGTACCAACATTACGACCAGGAAAATGACTTTCCCGAAGCGGATCCTCTGTTTGGACCACCATCCAGGACAATGGATAGGATCCCAGTAGACGACCCAAAACAACAGCGCCGCAGAAGGGGCAGACGGAGCGGTCTTCTGGTCAGGCTCCGTAGACGGGCACATCGCTCACCGCTCCCGAGTATACTACTCGCCAATGTCCAGTCTCTTGACAACAAGGTAGACGAAATTCGAGCAAGGGTTGCCTTTCAGAGATTGTAACATTCTCTGTTTCACGGAAACAATGCTCACTCGGGATACGTTATCAGAGTCCGTACAGCCACCCGGTTTCTTCACGCATCGCGCCGACAGAAACAAACATCTCTCTGGTAAGAAGAAGGGCAGGGGTGTATGCCTTATGATTAACGAGTTGTGGTGTGATCATAACTCAAGCCCTTTTGTTCACCTGACCTAGAATTCCTTACAATCAAATGCCGACCACATTTTCTACCAAGAGAATTCTCTTCGATTATAATGACAGGCGTGTATATCCCCCCCAAGCAGACACCTCGACGGCCCTGAAAGATCTTCATTGGACTCTATGTAAACTGGAAAYCACATATCCTGAGGCTGCATTTATTGTAGCTGGGGATTTGAACAAGGCTAATCTGAAAACAAGGCTCCCTAAATTTTATCAGCATATTGAATGCGCGACCCGGGCTGGCAAAATCCTGGATCATTGCTACTCTAACTTCCGCAACGCATACAAAGCCCTCCCTCCGGCAAATTTGACCACGACTCCATTTTGTTGCTCCCAGCCTATAGACAGAGACAGAAACTAAAACAGGAAACGCCCGTGCTCAGGTCTGTTCAACGCTGGTTCGACCAATTTGACTCCACGCTTCAAGATTGCTTCGATCACGTGGACTGGGATATGTTCACGGATAGCCTCAGACAACAACATTGATGTATACGCTGATTCGGTGAGCGAGTTTATTAGCAAGTGCATCAGTGATGTTGTACCCACGGTGACTATTAAAACCTTCCCCAACCAGAAACCGTGGATTGATGGCAGCATTCGCGCAAAACTGAAAGCGCAAACCACTGCTTTTAATCATGGCAAGGTGACCGGAAACATGACCGAATACAAACAGTGTAGCTATTCTCTCTGCATGGTAATCAAACAAGCTAAGCGTCAGTATAGAGACAAAGTAGAGTCGCAATTCAACGGCTCAGACACAAGACATATGTGGCAGGGTCTCCAGTCAATCACGGATTACAAAAAGAAAACCAGCCCCGTCGCGGACACCGACGTCTTGCTCCCAGACAACTAAACAACTTCTTTGCTCGCTTTGAGGACAATACAGTGCCACTGACACGGCCCGCTACCAAAACCTGCAGGCTCTCCTTCACCGCAGCCAACGTGAGTAAAACATTTAAACGCGTTAACCCTCGCAAGGCTGCCGTCCCAGATGGCATCCCTAGCCACGTCCTCAGAGCATGCGCAGACCAGCTGGCTGGTGTGTTTACGGACATATTCAATCAATCCCTATCCCAGTCTGTTGTTCCCACATGCTTCAAGAGAGCCACCATTGTTCCTGTTCCCAAGAAAGCTAAGGTAACTGAGATAAACAACTATCGCTCCATAGCATTCACTTCCGTCATCATAAAGTGCTTTGAGAAACTAGTTAARGATCACATCACCTCCACCCTACCCGACACCCTAGACCCACTCCAATTTGCTTACCGCCCCAATAGGTCCACAGACGACGCAATCGCAATCACACTGCACACTGCCCTAACCCATCTGGACAAGAGGAATACCTATGTAAGAATGCTGTTCATCGATTACAGCTCAGCATTTAACACCATAGTACCCTCCAAACACGTCATTAAGCTCGAGACCCTGGGTCTCGACCCCGCCCTGTGCAACTGGGTCCTAGACTTTCTGACGGGTCGCCCCCAGGTGGTGAGGGTAGAAAACAACATCTCCACCCCGCTGATCCTCAACACTGGGGCCCCACAAGGGTGCGTTCTCAGCCCTCTCCTGTACTCCCTGTTCACCCATGACTGCGTGGCCATGCACACCTCCAACTCAATCATCAAGTTTGCAGACGACACTACAGTGGTAGGCTTGATTACCAACAACGACGAGACAGCCTACATGGAGGAGGTGAGGGCCCTCGGAGTGTGGTGTCAGGAAAATAACCTCACACTCAACGTCAACAAAACAAAGGAGATGATCGTGGACTTCAGGAAACAGCAGAGTGAGCACCCCCCTATCCACATCAACGGGACAGTAGTGGAGAAGGTGGAAAGTTTTAAGTTTCTCGGCGTACATATCACGGACAAACTGAAATGGTCCACCCACACAGACAGCGTGGTGGAGAAGGCGCAACTGTGCATCTTCAACCTCAGGAGGCTGAAGACATTTGGCTTGTCACCAAAAACACTCACAAACTTTTACAGATGCACAATCGAAAGCATCCTGTCGGGCTGTGTCACCGCCTGGTACGGCAACTGCTCCATTGTTGTCCTTCACCCGAGCCACTGCCTGTTCACCCCGCTATCATCCAGAATGCGAGGTCAGTACAGGTGCATCAAAGCTGGGACCGAGAGACTGAAAAACAGCTTCTATCTCAAGGCCATCAGACTGTTAAACAGCCATCACTAACATTGAGTGGCTGCTGCCAACATACTGACTCAAATCTCTAGCCACTTTAATAATACAAAATTGGATGTAATAAATGTATCACTAGTCACTTTAAACAATGCCACTTTATATAACGTTTACATACCCTACATTACTCATCTCATATGTATATACTGTACTCTATACCATCTACTGCATCTTGCCTATGCCGTTCGGCCATCGCTCATCCATATATTTATATGTACATATTCTTATTCATTTTTTTACAATTGTGTGTATAAGGTAGTTGTTGTGAAATTGTTAGATTACTTGTTAGATATTACTGCACGGTTGGAACTAGAAGCACAAGCATTTCTCTACACTCGCACTAACATCTGCTAACCATGTGTATGTGACCAATAAAATTTGATTTGATTTGAGCGCTTCAATAAGGCCATTCTACTACCAATGTTTTTATATGGAGATTGCATGGCTGTGTGCTCGATTTTATACACCAGTCAGCAACGAGTGTGACTGAAATAGCCGAATCCACTAATTTGAAGGGGTGTCCACATACTTTTGTGTGTGTATATATATGTATATATATATATGACAGTGCAGTAGGGCTAAGCTTGGCTACAATATTACAATTTGACGTTCTAAGCATCAAGGACCATTAGGCTATTGAGTGACACATTGTCTTTGCTAAGCTTGTTGGATACATTGTTTACAGAATTATATTGCGAATTGATATTTCTGTGATAGGGAAACAGAATGCGCATCCAATCACATACAACCTATTGACCTATTGTTATACCAACTACAGCGTGGTGTGCATTTCTATTTCAACTCAACAAATCCAGATAAATATGCATGAAAGAAACGCTTACCTTTTAATGTACAATTTACGCATGAACGTATTTGTTTTTCCTAGAGGAGGGGTGCGCTGATCGGTTGATTTATCAGAAGGTTGCCACTCCCTATACACCAACACAGGGATGCACAAAAAATATGGATGCTGAGCTGGAGCTGAAAGGGAGAGTGTGATAGGATGCGAGCCGCATTTGGCTATTTCAGGCGACTGAGATGCCGGTTTAATTTCAAAATGCGACTTTCAGGAACAAAATGAGATTGTTTTCAGGAACAAAATGAGATTGTTTTCTCATAGCAAACAGAAACAACAACGTAACTATATGCCAAGTCCTCGGTCTCCCTTCTTGTTTGCGGTTTTGGTGTGCAACGCAGCATCAGCAACTCACATTCAATCATGCAGCTTCGATCCCCGTCCACGACTCTTAAAGGCGCTGTATGGTCAATATGTAGTCTGCATTGGTCGGGCAGCGTTTACGGTACGGTGATAGCCTCTACAGAAGTCATGGCATTCATAGTTCTTGCGCTTCGCCAAGCAGCGCAGAGCTGTTGTGAAGGAAGTTGTCAAGGAAGTTAGTTTGTGTTTATACAGGACCTCCCGCCCTCACCTACCGTTAACCAATTACGTAAATGCGGAGCTATACGGAGCCCTACACATTGTTACACAATTTGAGAGGCACACGGTGAAGCGGAACAGAGCTCAATTTGGCCTCCGCGAGTGCGTCACACCATCCATACGGCGCCTCCGAACACATTTTCGGATCAAGCATAAATTGACTCTTAAAAACGTTGACCAGTACGCAGTCAGTCGCACATGTGGCGTACTGAACACAGAAGATGAGGTTTTCAATGTTTCGCTTGGGGGCGCAATGGATTTTCGGCCTCTTTTATCGCCTCTGTAGCCGCCCCCTTCGCTGGCTCAACCAAACAAAGAGCTAAGGAAGTGGACGCTGTTGCTGAGAGAGTTGTGAATAGAAGAAGGCCAACAATGTTGTGGCCGGCTTGGAAGGCATTCATAAATAGTTGCATATTTTGTATATTTAAGGTGTATAATAAGAATTTATCCAGATTATTCTTTGGTCCAGCTGTTCAACTTGCTTACAGGAATTTATGTGCACCTGGTGCTGAATCACTGGGAAATTGTTATCCTTCCTGAAAATTCATTAAATTAGATCCCACTTTGCAATAGGCTATAGCACTGTCCCTAATACGATTTACAATAATTACAATATACTTTTTTTTGCAACTCACACTAAAGGATTTCCAAACATACATACAATTGAGATAATGAACTGACAATATAATAACATTGTAATTACACTGCCTACTGTTCTAATACCATACAGGCTAAATAAACAGACCTGTATAAGGGAAACTTATTGAACAGTAGGTCTACTGGATATTTGGAAATGCCAACTATAAGTAGTCTTGCCCTATCTTATATTTTGCAATATTTATGGTAAAAGGAAAAAGTATTTTAGCAGAGACATTTGAACAACTCTCAATCAGTTACACCTGATTGAGGCACTGCATCTCAGTGCAAGAGGCGACACTATAGTCCCTGGTTCGAATCCAAGCTGAATCATATCTGGTCGTGATTGGGAGTCCCATAGGACGGCGCACAATCGGCCCAGTGTTGTTCGGTTTGGCCGGGGTAGGCCGTCATTATAAATAAGCATTTTACTTGCCTAGTTAAATAAAAGTTCAATAAAAAATAAAGTTAAATGTGCACTGGTCCATCATCAATACCCTTTGAAGCACTCAACAATCATCGCTTCAGGCATCTCAATGGCTGTGGCACAACATTGATAGATTGAGGCTATTTGTCAGTGTCTAATCTATATTGTGGGCCTGAGTGTCAAGGATGAGGTTAGCCTATTACATGCTTATATAAAAATGCTAATTTCCAATAGGGTGTGATGCAATGGGTGGCGAAAGATATTGTTGAAGTGATGTCTCATGGTTAGTAATGTTTAGTCAACAAATTAACCTAGACTTAGCGGTGGTAAATGATGAGTTGTGAATGTAGCAGGTCAAATGGGTAGATTGAGTAAATTGAGCTAAATCCATACCATAGATTGTGTAGACCCCCCTATAGATGCATGAGGAAAAATCTGAAGGTCTTTCTAAATAAATGTGAATTGGGAACATTGAAATAATTCCACTATAGATTACTCTTGCAGTATGAAAATGTCTCACTAACTTAGGTCCATGTACTGAGTGTAAAAAAGTTGATATATAGCTGATAACCAGATTAATAAAAAAAAAAGCTTATGGACAGAAAAGATACAATTACATTTTCCCATTCCTAAAGCTGCATTATTGATATAAACAATTCAAAATGAATGGAACATCCAGATCACAGAAGTGGAAAGTGGATAACCTATCCATAGTTGGTTGTGACATAAACTAATATGTTATGTCACCATATATCTTAAAATCAGTGGTGGCACCAATAATTGTCACTGTGGTAGCTTGGTCATTGCGTAGGGATGCTTGCCATCAATGGTGTACATGTATGTACTTATCAATTGTTTCATGGTGGTGCTAGGTCTAGTGAGGGTGTGTCAGAACCGGCAAGGCCCTCTCTGGAGCCACCTCTGCTTAAAATTGAGTGAGGAGAGGGGGAGCAAAGGGGCTTGGATGTTTCTTGTTTCCATGAGATGTTRAAGCCACAACAGGAAGTACATTCTTTCTGTAGGGCTGAAGATCTGGACTTTAGCCAAACTATGCAAACAGATACTACATGAGCCTTGATTACCATTATTTAATGCATGTTTCTGTAATATTTCGCTAACAATTGTCTGACTTGGGATACTGCATTGTGTCATTCAACGAGGAGTGACACAGGTATTGATATGCCACTGTAAGTCAACTGTAATACTGTGAGTCAACCCACATTTGAGTAATAAGATAGGCATACTGGAAGCACTATACAGAACTAAGAGTGTAGACTGAAACTTTTGATAAGCAAATGTCTTTATATCAATGTTGACTAGATGTTTAGAGTTCTTTTTTTTTTTTTACATACAATACAAGTAGTTTTTAATGACCTTGCACACGGTTAATTAAGCATGTACTCTGGTCACATGTAAAGCAACACATTTTCCATTTTTGTAATCTAATATACATTGCACTTGATTAAATCTGAAATGAATGCATTGTGTGTAAAGAACTGTATAAAGTATTGCCTATCTATATCCACACAGTCACTATACAAGCCAGCACCATATTGGTGTCCACTGTATAGCTGGTTTGAATTACATTTAGATAATTCTCAAATTATTAGAGAGAACTGGAATTTCAAACTGTACTTGCAGGTGCTTTACACAAAATGTGTTGATATGCAACATGGAAGTAGTTAACCATTTGGTTCTTCCTGGAAAGATACAGTATAAAGTACACCAACCCTGTATACCGTACAGCTCCAGGGTACAGTTTTGCCTAGGTACAGATCTAGGATCAGCTTCTCCTCCCCCAATCCTTTTACCATTATTGGGGAAAATGCTAAACTGACCCAAGATCAGCGTCTAGGTGCAACCTCACTTTACACCATACTGTATAGCACTTCACAAGCATACTTATGCAACTGAGCCACCTAGTGGTTAATAACAATGAACTATGTTAATGGTCCAACATTTTACATTCACCTGGTGAAACAGAAAGAAAATAGCATATACAAATGTGCAATATAAATGTATAAGATTTATAAGAACATATGCACACATACAATAAAAACCTAACACATAAAAAAGGTTAGAATTTACACAGAATGGCAACATTAATAAAGGGATGACAATATCTTCCACTTCACATTTCTGAGAATAATCTTTCAGGGGTCCATTCATTCTCAATTTTAACACTTCAACAATTCATTTGCATACATATACAGACAATCTGTCCTCAGAAATGCATTTTCCTCCTCGTCTGTACAATTGTTTATACTGTTCCAGAGCATCATATTCATAAGTGCATGTAAAAAGTCTAGGGTACAGTAAATCCATTTGAATTTAATCACTTTGACAGTACACCTTTTGATTTGAATGAAACCTTCCATTCATATTTGCCCATTGTAGAAGTGCTCAGAAAGTTACTTTTTGGACCTGAATGCTAAAACATTCCAGAGATAAAAGGTGGGGACTGAGGGGGGGGAATGGGTTTGGGTTATCTTTGTATGCATTTTTGGGATATCTTTGTATGCACTATAGAGGGGATGAGGGAGTATCATTTGGGACATCCTAGGCCTGAAAACTGCCTGTTGAGTTGACGTTCTGTTACGTTTGCAGCTCCAGGAGAAAGTTTCTATTCTTTGACCTCCTCTCCTCCACTGCAGTGTGGGAGTCCTGCAGGTCCTGTAGGACACTGAACAACCTTGTGACCCCGTCCAGCTTCTTCTCACCTGGGACAGGAGGCCAGATAACAGATTACAGACTGGGATCAACCAGCACAGAGATACACAGAGACATATCTTTCAAACACACTTTAGCCACAAGCAGCACCGCAGATGAACATGATGTACGACAATGCACTCAGAGTATTTGCACGTGCACTTAAAAAGCTACAACGTGATAGCTGCAGGACCACAACCATAACCGCAATCATAACCATGACAAATGCGTGCCCTCTAATGTCTAGGAAGGCACGTAGAAGGGAATAGAAGGGCAGATAGTCTAGAACCCCCAACCAGGGGTACTTGAGAAGACTCATGAGACCATAGTCCTACTGGTAAAATGCATATAAAAAGGGGTACTTCAGGGGTACTCCGGGCAGAGCAAAATTCAGRTGGTGGTAAAGTAACCAAAAAAGGTTGGGAACCACTGGTATAGAACACAGAATTTGGCCTGTTGTCTTTCATTACAATCGTATGCATTCAAACAAATAATAACCAGCAACTTGATTATATACTGTATATCATTACAAGTTTCAAGGACCCTACCTTCAGAATTTGTGCTCCTAAGTTGAAAAATGTAGGAACACAATGCATTTTTTGGGGGGTATTAAAGCGGCAATCTTTACATAATTAATTTATAAGTTCAAAAAGTGATGTAGTAACTGCATATTTCCCCTTTAATAACAAGAATTGCCAGCAATTACAAAATACAGGGTTTAGGAGCACCATCAAAAAATATATTTTAAGACTGAGATATAGCCTACATTGGGCCAATTTGAATCCTAGCTACATTTGTATCTAATTTCCTGAATAAGCACTCCCTTTTTCTTTCTTTCTGTGCCACCATAAGTTTGCATACTACTGAGGCTGTGAGACAATAAAAATAAAAATCACTACAACAGTTATTACCTGGGTGATTGTTTTGTAGRGGCACTGGTGCTCCCAAATAAAACTTTCAGGTAGAACGGCAAAATATTTAGTAGCACATGCCMCCCAAAATTGTAGCACTGTAGAGCCTGGGCCCCAATTGCATGAAACACATTAAGTTAATTTCCCCCTTAAGTCAGTTGCACAAAACATTTCAAGGTGAATTTCCCCCGTAAATTAAGTGAAAAGKTTAAGGGTACACATGGGGTGGTTACAAAAGGAAAACATCAACCAGCTAGCTACTTAGCTAAACAATGGAAGGTGCACAATCCATGGCTACAAAGCTAGCTGGCTAGTTTGCTATAGGTACTCTATAAGCTAACTTGATGTACTAGAAAGTGACTACAAGAAACGTGATTTATTATCTTCTGAAGCAATTTGGTTATCCTGTCTTGATTGGAGAAATTTTATTTTGCTATCTCACAAAATGATAGCAATCTCTTTGAGGAGTCATTTATGTAGTGAATCAGGCATCTCCATGGTAACCAGATACTCTTTCTGCCATACATGCCTTCAAACTACCATAAAACCCCTCAAGTATGCTTTGAACTAAGGAAATATTTGAGGGGCTCTATGCAATGGCCTTAAACAATTCCCTTGGGTAAGGGAAAATGATTCCTTAAGGTAAACCCTTAAGGGTAACCCTTAAGATGTTTTATGCAACCAGGCCCTGGGCCCRTAAAACATATTAAGTTMATTTCCCCCCTTATCTTTCCCCTTAAAGTTTCTTTAACTTAAAAGGTTTTGTGCAACTGACTTAAAGGTGAATTCCCCCCTTCAATTAAGTGAAAAAGTTAAAGGTGCYGCTTAAGTGCTTTATTTAGTATGGATAACAACATAAACAGCATTTGTGGAGTAGAATGTTGCAAAAGGAAAACATCAACCAGCTAGCTAGGTGTATAGCTAGCTAGCTACTTAGCTAAACAATGGAAGGTGCACAATCCATGGCTACAAAGCTAGCTGGCTAGATAGCCATCTACAGTTGAAGTCGGAAGTTTACATACACTTAGGTTGGAGTCATTAAAACTCATATTCAACCACTCCACAAATTTCTTGTTAACAAACTATAGTTTTGGCAAGTCGGTTAGGACATCTACTTTGTGCATGACACAAGTAATTTTTCCAACAATTGTTTCCAGGACAGCTTAATTTTAATTATAGATTCACCTGTATCCACAATTTCAGTGGGTCCGAAAGCTTTAGCATACACTTAAGCTTGACCTGTTGTCCTTTACAGAACGAGCTTGGGAAATGTCGAAAATTATGTGTCGATTGGCTTCTGCAAAGTGTCTTGATAGGTCTAATTTGACAATATTTGACAATTTATTTTTGAGTAAAATTGTGGCATGTACTTCAAGGCCTACCTTCAAACTCAGTGCCTCTTTGCTTTGACAACAGTGGGAAAATCAAAAGAAATCAGCCAAGACCTCGTAAAAAAAAATTGTAGACCTCCACAAGTCTGGTTCATCCTTGGGAGCAATTCTCGAACACGCTGCAGGTACCCGACGTTTCAATTTTTTCTGAGGGCAAAGACATAACTTTACAAATGTATAGAACACTTATGGGAACCTCACGCACGCCTGTCCATAGCGTTCAGGCAACGCGCGCGATCTGTCTCTCTGTGCTCCTAGAGCTTAACGGTTACTTTTGGTTGCGAAAGTGGGCAAATCACTCCCAGAACAACATGCAAAAGGACTTGTGGTGGAAGATTGCCTTGGAGGAAACAGGTAGAAAAGTAGTCTATATCCAGTAAACGAGTCCTAGGTATGCGATCATAGAGCCGCGAAGGGCCACTCAGGAGGGAAGAAGCCACTGTGCTTTTCAAAATCGCCATATAAAAGCCAGCCTAGCGGTTTGCAACTGAGCATGGGGACAAAAGATCGTATCTTTTTTGGTAGAAATTGTTTCTTGGTCGGTTGATGAAACAAATATAGGAGGGTTTTTGGCCATAATGACATGGTTTAGTGTTTTTGGTTAGGAAATAAGGGGGGAGGCTTGCAATGCCGACAGAATACGCCATTCCCCAATGTGAAAGGCACTGGGGTAGCAGCATCAATGTTTGTGGGGTGCTTTGTGCAGGAGGGACTGGGTGGCCTTCGACAAAATAGTTTGAACCATCATGAGGCAGGAAAATTATGTGGATATATTGAGCATCATTTCAAGAATCAATCAGGAAGTTAAGCTTGTCTCAAATGGGTTTTCCAAATGGCAATGACCCCAAGCTTACTTCAAACTTGTGCAAAATGGCTTAAGGACAACAAAGTCAAGTATTGGAATGGCATCACAAGCCCTAACCTCAATCCCATAGAAAATGTTGGGCAGAACTGAAAAAGCATCTGCGAGCAGGAGGCCTACAAACCTGACTCAGTTACACCTGACTCAGTTACAGGAGGAATGGGCCAAAATTCACCCACTTGATTGTGGAAGCTTGTGGAAGGTAACCCAAAACATTTGACCAAAGTTAAACAATTTAAAGGCAATGTACCAAACACTCAATTAGTATTTGCAAACTTCTGACCCACTGGAATTGTGATGAAGAAATAAAAGCTGAATAATCACTCTACTATTATCCACTTCTTAAATATAGAAGTGTGACTGCCTAACTGACCTAAGTGACGGGTGTGGGAGGAATTTCTGGGTTCCAACGGCCTATGTCCATGACACACCTGATTTAAGTAATCAGCTGGTTACTGGGAGCTCAATTTGCTGAATCGGTGTTAAGAGTAGGGCTGGTGCAAAAACCTGCACACCTGCCCAGGAGGGCTGGCACCTTGTGCGGCAGGTAGCCTAGTGGTTCGAGTGTYGGGCCAGTAAACGAAAGGTTGCTGGATCGAATCCCCTTGCTGACAAGGTAAAAATCTGTCGTCCTGCCCCTGAGCAAGGYAGTTAACCCACTGTTCCCCGAGYGCCGTGGATGTCGATTATGGCAGCCCCCCGCATCTCTCTGATTCAGAGGGGTTGGGTTAAATGCGTAAGACACATTTCAGTTGAATGCATTCAGTTGTACAATTGACTAGGTATCCCCCTTTACTGTATTAATGCATTGCATTGGCACRCCAAAAGGCAGTACCTGCTTTGTCCTTCTGGTGGCAGCAGCTCCATCTTTCTCCTGTGTAAACCCTTGGGTGGAAGGAGTGTCTGTTGTGGCTGCAGGCTTTCCTCAGGGCCAGGAGCCACTGATTTAGCTCATTGACACTCTACAGGTGGAGAGACAAAGAGAGAGATGGTAGAGACCAAATCAGACAATTAATCTAGGCCCGTATTCATAAAATGTCTCAGTGTGAGGCTGATTTAGGATCAGTTCTGCCTTTTAGATCATAGTGAATAACATTGCATGAATAGGTCAGACCTGAACCTAGATGAAGACTCCTCTGAAACACTATGAATACAGACCCTGTACTTATCGGTACTACCACTGACAGAAAGCAGTGGTGTTTGATCTTAATATGAGCAGTTTCTCACAGCAGGAAAATAATCCTGCAGCAACAGGAAATGTGAATTATTGTGAGAATTATAATTCATTTACATTTTTGCAGTGGTTGATAATTTTTTTGTTAGAGCAAATCAAGTCTGACATTTTAACGTGGAAATTTCCTGCAACAACAGGGTGATCAAATKAGTTTGTGTGCATTGTGTGATCGCCACATGTTTATTTTGCAAGYGTTACATTATGTATTCCATTTTTTWAATGTTTTTATCACTTGTGTGTGATACCGAGAAAAATTCCCAGAGACCATTTTGGCAAAAATAATGTTTTCCCGATTAAGAATAAATATGTTAAACTTAAGCTGTGTGTAGTACACATTTTGGGGCAGTCCCAAACTGCATGCACCACCACCAGTCCGTGCCGATAGTGTATGTGTCTGAAATGGCACCCTATTCTTTATATAGTGCACTGCATTTGACCAGGGCCCGCATAGGGAAGTGGGTGTCATCTGCTTTGTGAAGAGGCTGACCTTACAGTACAGATATGGGCTGCGTCTCAAAATGCACTCTGTTCTGTAAATTGCTTTGGATAAAAGCATCTGCTCAGGGGTATATATTATAAATCAACAAATCAACCACACAATATAGAATGAATTAATCAGGATTAAGACCAAGCATCTTACTACATATAATCCAATAAAGGTTATTTTTTAATGTACTAAAAAAGCTTTGAAAAACTGTTGAGTCTCCAGTTAAAAGGCAAAGGATGAAAACTAGCATACATGGCCTGTGGCCCTCGAGGACCGGAGCAGTTTAGCTCTGATCTAAGGCAACCCGGGAGGGTCCCGTGTGGCTCAGTTGGTAGAGCATGGCGCTTGCAACGCCAGGGTTGTGGGTTCAATTCCCACGGGGGGACCAGGATGAATATGTATGAACTTTCCAATTTGTAAGTCGCTCTGGATAAGAGCGTCTGCTAAATGACTTAAATGTAATGTAAATGTAACCCAGGAGATACATGAGAGAATGAGGTGTGGCATTGATTTGGCACTCACATTAAGATGGGGGCCCATGGATTGGCACAGCAGCTCTGTTAGTGGTTGGTAGTGGCCGGAGGGTCTCATCTCGGAGGTGCATCTGCAGGCGCAGAGATTCCAGAGTGCCCCTGGAGCAGAGTACAGAAGAAGAAAATAACTGGAAGTCATATCAAAACAGAGGGAAATATTTTTCTGGCAAATCTTTGCGGAAAGGAGAACCTTGTGTAACGGCTCTCGTTGGTGGTAGAAAGAGTAGACCAAGGCGCAGCGTGGAAAGTGTTCATGATTTTAATTTAAAAAACATTCAAACAAAATCGAAAACGCACAGTTCTGTCAGGCAACAGTAACTAAACAGAAAACAAGATCCCACAACCTAATGGTGGGAAAAAAGGGCTGCCTAAGTATGATCCCCAATCAGAGACAACGATAGACAGCTGCCTATGATTGGAAACCACACTCGGCCAAAAACAAAGAAACAGAAAACATAGAATTTCCCACCCGAGTCACACCCTGACCTAACCAAACATAGAGAATAATAAGGATCTCTAAGGTCAGGGCRTGACACCTTGCCTATGACAAAAACATATTAAGGGAACCAGTATACCCAGCCAGTACCAATGCAGTCACTGAAAACAGTCCTGAAAGTATCTTAAAGATAAACATCTTCATTTATTTTTTTTTATAATAAGAAGAATTGAATTCGGAAAGTATAATGAATAATAATTACATTYGGAAAGTATTCAGACGCCTTCACTTTTCCCACATATTGTTAGGTTACATCCTTATTCTAAAATGGATTCAATTGTTTTTTTCCCCTCATCAATCTACACACAATACCCCATAATGACAAAGCCTAATTTATAAAAAATAAAAAAAC
>NC_036860.1:28157004-28220987 GCF_002910315.2 Salvelinus sp. IW2-2015 | reverse complement strand
TTGGCACACCTGTATTTGTGGAATTTCTCCCCTTCTTCTCTGCATATCCTCTCAAGCTCTCAGGTTGGATGGGGAGCATCGCTACACAGCAATTTTCAGGTCTCTCCAGAGATGTTCGATCAGGCTCAAGTGCGGGCTCTGGCTGGGCCACTAGGACATTCAGAGACTTGTTCTGAAGCCACTCCTGTGTTGTCTTGGCTGTGTGCTTAGGGTCGCTGCCCTGTTGGAAGATGAACCTTCWCCCMAGTCTGAGGTTCTTTGCGCTCTGGAGCAGGTTTTCATCAAGGATCGCTCTGTACTTTGCTCCGTTCAACTTTCCCTCAATCCTGACTAGTATCTAAGTCGCTAAGTCGAAAAATATCCCCACAGAATGATGCTGCCACCACGATGCTTCACCGTAGGGATGTTGCCTTTTGGCAAACTCCAAGTGGGCTGTCATGTGCCTTTTTACTGAGGAGTGGCTTCCGTCTTGCCACTCTACCATAAAGGCCTGATTGATGGAGTGCTGCAGAGATGGTTGTTCTTCTGTAAGGTTCTCCCATCTCCACAAAGGAAGTCTGGAGCTCTGTCATGGTGACCATTGGGTTCTTGGTCACCCCCCCCACTGTGTTCTTGGGGACCTTTAATGCTGCAGACATTCTTTGTTTATCCATTTTAGAATACTGCTGTATAACGTAACAAAATGTGGGAAAAGGGCTCTGAATACTTTCCGAATGCACTGTATATGCAATACCAGTCAAAAGTTTGGACACCAACTCATTCCAGGGTTTTTCTTAATTTTTACTATTTTCTACATTGTACATCAAAACTATGAAATAACACATATAGAATCATGTAGTAACCCAAAAAAGTGTTAAACTAATCGAAATATATTTTAGATTTTAAATGCTTCAAAGTAGCCACCGTTTGCCTTGATGACAGCTTTGCACACTTGGCATTTTCTCAACCAGCTTCACTTGGAATGCTTTTCCAACAGCCTTGAAGGAGTTTCCCACATATGCTGAGCACTTGTTGGCTGCTTTTCCTTCACTCTGCGGTCCAACTCATCCCAAAACWTCTMATTTGTTTGAGGTCAGGTGATTCTGGGGGCCAGGTCATCTGATGAAGCACTCCATCACTCTCCTTCTTGGTCAAATAGCCCTTACACAGCCTGGAGGTGTGTTGTGTCATTGATGCGGCCCACTCCCAAGGACTGTGGGCTCTCCTTCTCCGTGGCCGACGTGAGTAAGACATTTAAGCCTGTTAACCCTCGCAAGACTGCCGGCCCAGACAGCATCTCTAGCCTCGTCCTCATAGCATATGCAAACCAGGTGGCTGGAGTGTTTACGGACATATTCAATCTCTCCCTATCCCAGTCTGCTGACCCCACTTTCTTCAAGGTGTCCACCATTGTTCCTGTACCCAAGAAAGCAAAGGTAACTGAACTAAATGATTATCGCCCCATAGCACTCACTTCTGTCATCATTAAGTGGTTTGAGAGGCTAGTTAAGGATCATATACCTTCTACCTTACACCCTAGACCCACTTCAATTTGCTTACCGCCCCAATAGATCCACAAACGATGCAATGGCCATTGCACTGCATACTGCCCTATCCCACCTGGACAAAAGGAATACCTATGTAAGAATGCTGTTGACTATWGCTCAGCATTCAACACCACAGTACCCTCCAAGCTCATCATCAAGCTCGGGGCCCTGGGTCTGAACCCTGCCCTGTGCAACTGGGTCCTGAACTTCCTGACGGGCCGCCCCCAGGTGGTGAAGGTAGSAAACAACACCTCCACTTCACTGATCCTCAACACAGGGGCCMAACAATGRTGCGTACTCTGCCCCSTCCTGTACTCCCTGTTCACCCATGACTGCGTGGCCACACACGCCTCCAACTCAATCATCAAGTTTGCAGACGACACATAGTAGGCCTGATTACCAACAATGACGAGACAGCCTACAGGGAGGAGGGACCTGACGGAGTGGTGGCAGTAAAATAACCTCTCCCTCAACATCAACAAAAYGAAGGAGCTGATYGCAGAGGGAGCACGCCCCTATCCACATTGACGGGACYGGAGTGGAAAGCTACAAATTCCTCAGCGTACACATCACTGATGATCTGAAATGGTCCACCCACACAGACAGTGTGKTGAAGAAGGCGAAACAGCGCCTCTTCAACCTCAGGAGGCTGAAGAAATTTGGCTTGGTCCCTAAGACCCTCACAAACTTTTACAGATGCGCAATTGAGAGCATCCTGTCGGGCAGTATCACCGCCTCGTACGGCAACTGCAACGCCCGCAACCGCAGGGCTTTCCAGAGGGTGGTGTAGTCTGCCCAACGCATCACCGGGGGCACACATCCTGCCCTCCCGGACACCTACAGCATCTGGTGTCAAGAACATCAACTAACCGAGCCACGGCCTGTACACCCCGTTATCATCCGGAAGGCGAGGTCAGTACAGGTGCATCAAAGCTGGAACCAAGAGACTGAAAAACAGCTTCTATCTCAAGGCTATAAAACTGTTAAATAGCCATCACTAGCCAGCTACCACCTGGTTACTCAACCCTGCACCTTAGAGGCTGCTGCCCTATATACATAGACATGAAACCACTGGTCACTTTAATAATGGGAAAATAGTCACTTTAAAAATGTTTACATATTGCTTTACTCATTTCATATGTATATGCTGTATTCTATTCTACTGTATTTTAGTCAATGCCACTCTGACATTGCTCATCCTAATATTTATACAGTTCTCTATTCCATTATTTTCCTTTTAGATGAATGTGTATTGTTGTGAATTGTTAGATATTACTGCACTGTTAGAGCTAGGAACACAAGCATTTCGCTACACCCGCAATAACATCTGCTAAATATGTCTATGTGACTAATAAAATGTAATTAGATTTTATGAGGCATGAGGTGAAGTGTTCAGAGGCTTGACTTCAGTGCAGGATAGGATTTGACAGGGAAGACAAAAAACAATAACACAACACACACTTAGACAAAATAGCAATGAATGAGTTAGTCCAAGCAAGGAGTAAAATCATTGATGTGTAATAATGTGATTGTGTTTGTGTGTGTGATTGATTGACTTTTCATGCAGTAATGACAAAAAAATTGATAGGGGTACTCACAGTGCCTGGAGAGGAAACATTCAATGTGCCAGTAGATGAGCGGGCACATGAGATGTGGCTTCAGTTCATGTCAGGAGAGAGTTGACAATGGTAGTGGAGTGGTCATCACCTCTTAAATCAGGGAACAGGAGRGGACTTAGCTGGAAATACAAATAGCTGATACATTCCATTACAGCTGTGCCACTGTAGGTTTGAACAAGAAGTTTCTCCATTAAGTTAAATACAGTCTGCACATCTCACCCACTTGACACATCAAAGTAGCTCAAGAAACGTTCCTGAATAAAGCCCTGATCATCCACATACCTGACGATAACTGACAACTGCAAGCAGACTGGTGGCACCATAGGTCCCAGAGTGGGGCGGGGCAATTTTTCCTTATCTGTTAACCTAACCAGGACAACTCTGGACCTTATAAGGTAGGACAGTGATTAAWCCGTTCTAAAAAGGTTTCATAAGGGCTATGATTAGACCAGTTTTCCATAATCAGGTCACATGTTTTTTTTTAAATGATAAAAACTCCTGGTCAGGGGAATATGAAACCCTGTCAAACTGCAGCAATCTTATACTTGTTCATTTGAATTATATTTAGACWAGATTAGGATAGGTATTTCCACTACCCAGACACAGAGACAACTGATAGACAATAGAACTCACAGGGCTGAACTTGTTTTATGCATGTTTGCATCAATGCAACTCTAAGCCGTATAAAACATGTACTCACATTGTGTACTCACATCTACTCACATTATGTTGATTAATTCCAGTTAATAATTTTGGATTGAAAACGTATAGGCAGCCTAGCCAGCCCAATTTTGAATATAAATCAAATTGGATCACATTCACATTTTCTCCTGACACACAAATGAACTATACATACAGAACGTTACCAGTGCACATAGGCTGAATGCAGCTGCTCTTACTAGTAGCCTACAGCCGATCAGACTGAAAATTGTTCATGTTTTCATCCAACTTTTAATGGATGATGCTATGGAAGCTATCAAATAATTCTGAATTGATTTCGACATCCCAAAAAAGACAGTAGAAAGTTCCATATGTTCAGCAAGTAAAGCATCGTAACGTGGAAATACTGATGCAAGCTCCTTGTAATTGCACTTGTTAGCAGTACTTTCCCTCTCGCCATGTCCTCTAAAATCGCAATATAAAGTCAGGAGAAGAAAAAGCCTAGAAGAGATTTGACTGGAAACGATTCGGATGAAACAAATKTATGCACGATGGCGCACGCGCGCAGCCGGTTTGGGGTMCGTGCCGGCTGCGCGCATGCGCCATCGTGCATACATTTATTTTGTCCACCGAAAAACAAACGCGATCATGACACGCAGGYTAAAATATAAAAACAAACTCTGAACCAATTATATTAACTTGGGGACAGGTCGAAAAGCATTAAACATTTATGGCAATTTAGCTAGTTAGCTTGCACTTGCTAGCTAATTTGTCCTGTTTAGCTAGCTTGCTGTTGCTAGCTAATTTGTCCTGGGATATAAACATTGAGTTATTTTACCTGAAATGCACAAGGTCCTCTACTCCGCCAATAATTCCACACATAAAACGGTCAACCAAATCGTTTCTAGTCATCTCTCTTCCTTCCAGGCTTTTTCTTCTCTTGACTTTATATTGCGATTGGCAACTTTCATAAATTATGTGCATTACCGCCACTGACCTCGTTCTTCTGGGTAAACCAATGGGTATAACCAATGAGGAGATGGCACGTGGGTAGCTGCTTCTATAAACCAATGAGGAGATGGGAGAGGCAGGACTTGCAGCTCGATCTGCGTCAGAAATAGAAAGGAGTTCTATTTTAGCCCTTGGCATCGCAGACGCTCTTTGGCGCATGCGAGCAGTGTGGGTGCAATAATTGAATAACATGGATTTCTAAATGTATTTTGCGACACTCGCTCACGCGACGTGTCCGGTCTGGTCAGCATGTTAGCCCTTGCAACGCAGACGCTCGTTGGCGCAATAATTGAATAACATAGATTTCTACATTTATTTWGCAACGCTCGCGTGGTCAGCCTGTAACTTTCTCATTGTGTTGCGCAGTTTGAATACGGTAGTGATGGGCATTCCGGCTCTTTTCAGTGAGCCGGCTTGTTCGGCTCAGCTCACCAAAAAGAGCCGGCTCTCTTGCCTCCCAAGCGGCTCTTTAAAAAAATACGGTTTGTATTTTTCAAGTCAAACGGTTTGCGATAGTTTGACTATGATTGGTGTTAAAACAATTCTAATGAAATTATTCAATGAAAGCATACTCTACCTTAACCTTTAAATGCAAATAGCAATATTTTTCATAACAAACCAATGCATTTTTAAATACATTGTGGATAACTTTTTAATGTATATAAACAAAGTGCATATAATTGTAACAATTCAAAACGAATACAATCTGAACAACATAATAATAGAATATTGCAGCATATCAAAGAAAAATAAATAACAATGTGCAAAACTGCAGCATCCCACTTAAAACATTAAACTGGTCCCTCTTTTCTCTGTCTTCTTTATTGCCATGTTATAACCAGCAGCACACAGCAATGCTGACCATATTTAGTTTTTATGAGAGATTTGCATTCAGAAATGCTAGCTGCCTCACTTGAGGGGCTGATGCGGTTTCCTCTCTCAGTAATTATTTGTCCCATTTTTGAGAAGACCCTTTCAGAGGGAACGGATGTGCCCACTATGCAGTCTCCCTGCCATGACTTTAGTAAGCCGTGGGTAGACAGAGGTCTTGTTCTTCCACCAGCTCAGAGGATCTGCAGATCTTTGGAGGAGGGGCTCTTCCAAATAGGACCGGACCTCCGTTATGGCTGGTGCTTCTCCTCCATCTGATCCCTCTTCTTCCTGTTGCCCTGRTGCCTGAGCCAGCTGACTGCTGGGGCTATCCCTCCCTGCTGCTGAGGTTATTCTTTGAAGAGCCTCATCAATCGCTCTGGCATCACTGAAGGCTAACTTCTTAAACCTGGGGTCAAGTGCAGCGGTTTCTGATAGCACGTGATTATATTCCATTCTGTGGAACTTTCTGTCCATTGATGAACATAGGGTGTCCATCAACTCTGTCACATGTCCTGTGGTTACATTTGCTTCTCTGTGGCGGCTGGCTGTGATTCGCTGCAGACCCTTACACAGGAGAATCATTTTTGAGGCTGTCACATAGCTGAAAAGAGAGAACAGTAACTTATTAGTTCAGGTTCATGTTTTGTCTACTGATACTACATTCTCATCTACTGCTCATATACATATATAATACTGGATTAAATAATGATGTAGTAAYAACTGCTTACTGTACCTCTCTCCACTGATCTCCACAGTGACCTGCTCTTGGGTCAGAGCATCAACAGGTGCATTGACAATGATCAGGGTAGAGATGATGGCATCCTTTGACTCAAGAAACCGCTTCAACATATAAAATGTTGAATTCCACATTGTAGTGCAGTCTTGTTTAGGCCTCAGCTCAGGCATCCCCATCTGGCATTGTGTAGACTTTAGTTTTTCAGCACCTACTGAGCGGTTCCACAGCTGCTTTCACTTTGTCCACAGTGGGCTTCAGCACCTTCAGAGCATCTCTTACAATCAGGTTGATTGTGTGGGCAAGACATGGACGATGAGTCCATTTTAACATTTTCATTGCTTTGGTTGTTAGCTGCATTGTTGCTAACACAACAGACCACTTTTCCATCTACTTGCCATTCTCGGGCCACTCTCAACAGTTCCTCTGCCAAGTTCTCTGAGGTGTGTCTGTTGCTGAACTCAAAGCAGTCCAGAAGACATCGAAAAATCTTCAATGAAGTGATATATAACCGACATGTAAGAAGTGGTTACCCTTGATGTCCAGCAGTCAGTGGTAAGGCAAACTGCAGTAGCTTTTTGGASTCTTTCCCACACCGAAGCCTGTGTGCTCTCGTACAGTTGTGGAATAAGTGATTTTGAAAKGGTTTTCCTGCTTGGAATTGTGTACATTGGATTTAGAATATTGCTATAATTTCTAAAACCTCTGTCCTCCACAATCGAAAATGGCTGGAAATCGGTGRCAATCATTTAAGGCCAATGCAATATTAATTTGGCCTTGTTTTGCTACAGACATAGACKTTGGCATAAACTGGTCCATAGAAGACTGCGTTGCTGTKGGTCGCGGAGTWGGCATACTTGACTGAGTGGATACATCTCCACRTGTGGAGGTGCTGSCTCCACCACTATCACTAGCAGGCCCGCTAGTTTCTCGAAGCTCCGCTACAGCTAGCTTCACAGTTGGGTGCACAGTTCGCATATGCCGGTGTAGGTTATGCGTAGAACCGGCTATATATGAGATTTTGTTTTGGCATTCTACACTGTGCTCTAACATTGTCTACATTATTAAAATGCATCCAAATGCTACTGTGCTTCCGACTAATTTTCCAGCTGTTGTTTTCACAGCTGTCCTTCCTCTCTCTCCTCGGCTGCYWAGTGTGTGACTGTGAGTGAGTTGGCTCGGCACTCCCTTATGCAACTTTGGTTCATTGGTTGACACTGCGTGTCTGATTGACAGGAACAACAGGTGAGGCTGTTAGTCTGAGCAGACAGTCAGAACGATTGTGTGTGTTATTTTAAATAAATTGCACTGACTGGACACAAAAATTAAGTTCTAAAACTAATAAAACAATTTATCTACCTCCTTCTTCTCCTATAGATTGAAGAAACTAATTTGAATTGAATATCCCAAAAATGCTAAACTTTCACTTTTCAATCTCCATCCAATAATGTCACTAATTTACCAAGCTTCTCAACACATAGAACAACCATTGAACCCATAATGCTCTGCGGCACAACCCCAATACAACACACTAGGTTCATTCTCTGATCCTAATCCTATGATTGGATGGACAACATACTGCAAAAGCTTTGATTGGTTGGAGGTCATCCTCCGGAAGTGGTCATAATTACCATGTAGGTCTATGGAAGTGGGTGAGGCCTATGAGCCTCCAAGGTTTTGTATTGAAGTCAACGTACCCAGAGGAGGCCATTAGCTAGCTGTCCTCCAGCTACGCCATGGTGCTACCCCAGAGAGTGCTGTTGAAGTTACTATAGACCTACATTGCAAAACAGTGTGTTTTAATTCATTATTTAGTGACATATGAATATATTTAGTATGGTTTTATCTAAAAAATTATAACTTTTTAGTGTTTCACTATTTTTATTTATTTCACTGAGGAGGATGGTCCTCACCTCCCTCCTCTGAGGAACCACTGCTGCGAACATGGATGAGTACAAACAGTCCAGTTATGCCCTCCGTAAGGCAAGCAAACAGGCAAAACATCAGTGCAGAAAAAGTGGAATCGCAATTCAACAGCTCAGACACTAGACATATGTGGCAGGGACTCCAGGCAATCACGGATTATAAAGGGAATACCAGCCACGTGGCACACACTGACACCTTGCTCTCGGACAAGCTAAACACCTTCTCTGCCCCCTTCGAGGAAAACACAATGCAGATATTTAAGCATGTTAACCCTTCACGGCATCCCTGTCCGCATCCTCAGAGTATGTGCAAACCAGATGGCTGGAGTGTGACATATTGAATCTCTCCCTATCCCAGTTGTTTCAAGATGTCCACCATTGTTCCTGTACCCAAGAAAGCGAAGGTAACTGAACTAAATGACTATTGCCCTGTAGCACTCACTTCTGTCTTCATGAAGTGCTTTGACAGGCTAGTTAAGGATAATATCATCTCCACCTTCCCCGACACCCTAGACCCACTACAGTTTGCATACCGCCGCAACAGATAGACGGATGATGCAATAACAATCACACTGCCCTATTCCATCTGGACAAGAGGAACACCTATGTAAGAATGCTGTTCATTGAACACCATAGTGCCGTCCAAGCTCATAGTGCCAACAAGACAGCCTACAGGGAGGAGTTGAGCGCCCTAACAGGAGTGTTGCCAGGAAAATAACCATAACCTCTCCCTCAACGTCAACAAAATAAAGGAGATGATCCTAGACTTCAGGAGACAGCAGAGAGAGCATGCCCCCATCCACATCAATGGGGCCACAGTGGAGAGGTGGAGAGCTTCAAGTTCCTTGGCGTGCACATCACTGACAATCTGAAATGGTCCATCCACACAGACAGTGTGGTGAAGAAGGCGCAACAGTACTTCTTCAACCTCAGGAGGCTGACAAAATGTGTATTTGCCCCCAAGACCCTCACAAACTTCTACAGATGCACCATCCGCAACCGCTGGGCTCTCCAGAGGGCCCAACGCTTCAGGCCAAGAAAATTATCAAGGACCACAGCCACCAGAGCCACATCATGTTCACCCTAATACTACAGTTGAAGTCGGAAGTTTACAGACACTTTAGCCAAGTACATTTAAACTCAGTTTTTCACAATTCTTGACATTTAATCCAAGTAAAAATTCCCTGTTTTAGGTCAGTTAGGATCACCACTTTATTTTAAGAATGTGATATGTCAGAATAATAGTAGAGAATTATTTATTTCAGATTTTAYTTCTTTCATCACATTCCCAGTGGGTCAGAAGTTTGCAAATATTAATTGAGTGTTTGGTAGCATTGCCTTTAAATTGTTTAACTTGGGTCAAACGTTTTGGGTAGCCTTCCACAAGCTTCCCACAATAAGTTGGGTGAATTTTGGCCCATTCCTCCTGACAGAGCTGGTGTAACTGAATCAGGTTTGTAGGCGTCCTTGCTCGCACACGCTTTTTCAGTTCTGCCCACACATTTTCTATGGGATTGAGGTCAGGGCTTTCTGATGGCCACTCCAATACCTTGACTTTGTTGTCCTTAAGCCATTTTGCCACAACTTTGGAAGTATGCTTGGGTCATTGTCCTTTTGGAAGACCCATTTGCGACCAAGCTTTAACTTCCTGACTGATGCCTTGAGATGTTGCTTCAATATATCCACATAATTTTCTGCCTCATGATGCCATCTATTTTGTGAAGTGCACCAGTCACTCCTGCAGCAAGCACCCCCACAACATGATGCTGCTACCCCAGTGCTTCACGGTTGGGATGGTGTGTTAGGCTTGCAAGCCTCCCCCTTTTTATCCAAACATAACGATGGTCATTTGGCCAAAAAGTTATGTTTTTGTTTCATTAGACCAGAGGACATTTCTCCAAAAAGTACGATCTTTGTCCCCATGTACAGTTGCAAACCGTAGTCTGGATTTTTTATGGCGGTTTGTGGAGCAATGGCTTCTTCCTTGCTGAGCGGCATTCAGGTTATGTCGATATAGGACTCGTTTTACTGTGGATATAGATACTTTTGTATTTTTTTCTGAGGTCTTGGCTGATTTTATTTGATTTTCCCATAATGTCAAGCAAAGAGGACTGAGTTTGAAGGTAGCCTTGAAATACATCCACAGGTACACCTCCAATTGACTCAAATTATGTCAATTAGCCGAGCAGAAGCTTCTAAAGCCATGACATAATTTTCTGGAATTTTCCAAGCTGTTTAAAGGCACAGTCAACTTAGTGTATGTAAACTTCTGACCCACTGGAATTGTGATACAGTGAATTATAAGTGAAATAATCTGTCTGTAAACAATTGTTGGAAAAATTACTTGTGTCATGCACAAAGTAGATGTCCTAACCGACTTGCAAAATTATAGTTTGTTAACAAGAAATTTGTGGAGTGGTTGAAAAATGAGTTTTAATGACTCCAACCTAAATGTATGTAAACTTCTGACTTCAACTGTAATTTATGCAGCAGCATACAATACATTTTGGGACTCATCTTGCTGTGCTGTGCTCACTTGAACAGGAAGGTTGCGCCGGGGTCCTTCTTGTGAGAAAATGTTGTCATCAAACTTAATCATCGAAGTCTGGCATTCTCTGGATTTATGGTGCTTTCAGGAGAACTGGAAACTCTGGGGGGGGAAAATGTGAATCATGACGTCAGTGATCTTCAGGTCGGAGCTCTAGAAAGAGGCYGAGTTCCTGACTTGGAATTCCGAGTTGGATGACCGTTCAAAACGTATTTTCCCAGTTGGAGCTCATTTTTTGAGTTCCCAGTTGTCTTGAACTCACTTAAGTCTTAGATTTAACAGTTCTGAGTTTTGAACGTGGCAGAAGTCATTTTGGATTGACATCAAGGCCAAAGTATTCAACCTTTTCTCACCCATGGTGTTGCATGTGAATGGTTATCATTTAAGCTTGGAAATAAGACCCTTAAACCCAGACTTGGACCACACACCCTCTCCACTGAATGATTGCTTTGCAACACTTGCAGGTAGCCACTGATTCCTTCCAAACCACTCACTGTTGAATTTACAACTTGTTGAGTAATGTTTATGTCCAATGGCCGATGAGCAAAGATATGTTTTACCTATAATTTCTCTTCAATAGACAAGGATTGAAAAGGATTTRCAGCAGATTGTTGACTTGATTCATGATGCTGACTGCTTGTCTAGCTTGCAAGCTAAGATTTTGAAAGTATGATGATGACATGATCAGTACAATCAAAGGTAGATATAACGTGATTTYATGTCATTTTATCTGTGACCAGAGACGCGGACACACAGAGACGCGTACAAAGCTCTTCCTCGCCCTCCATTTGGTAAATCCGACCACAATTCTACTCTCCTGATTCCTGCTTACAAGCAAAAATTAAGGCAGGAAGCACCAGTGACTCGGTCTATAAAAAAAGTGGTCAGATGAAGCAGATGCTAAACTACCGTTTTGCTATCACAGACTGGAACATGTTCCGGGATTCTTCCGATGGTATTGAGGAGTACACCACATCAGTCACTGGCTTTATCAATAAGTGCATGGAGGACATCGTCCTCACAGTGACTGTACGTACATACCCCAACCAGAATCCATGRATTACAGGCAACATTCGCACTGAGTTAAAGGGTAGAGCTGCCGCTTTCAAGGTGCGGGACTCTAACCCGGACGCTTATAAGAAATCCTGCTATGCCCTCTGACGAACCATCAAACAGGCAAAGCGTCAATACAGGGCTAAGATTGAATCGTACAACACCGGCTCCGACACTCGTCTTATGTGGCAGGGCTTGCAAACTATTACAGACTACAAAGGGAAGCACAGCCGCGAGCTGCCCAGTGACACGAGCCTACCAGACGAGCGAAATCACTTCTATGCTCACTTCGAGGCAAGCAACACTGAGGCATGCATGAGAGCATCACCTGTACCGGATGACTGTGTGATCCCGCTCTCTGTAGCCGATGTGAGTAAGACCTTTAAACAGGTCAACATACACAAGGCTGAGGGGCCAGATGGATTACCAGGACGTGAGCTCCGGGCATGTGCTGACCAACTGGCAGGTGTTTTCACTGACATTTTCAACATGTCCCTGATTGAGTCTGTAATACCAACATGTTTCAAGCAGACCACCATAGTCCCTGTGCCCAAGAACACTCAGGCAACCTACCTAAATGACTACAGACCGTAGCACTCACGTCCGTAGCCATGAAGTGCTTTGAAAGGCTGGTAATGGCTCACATCAACACCATTATCCCAGAAACCCTAGAACCACTCCAATTTGCATATCGCCCAAACAGATCCACAGATGATRCAATCTCTATTGCACTCCACACTTTCCTTTCCCACCTGAACAAAAGGAACACCTATGTGAGAATGCTATTCATTGACTACAGCTCAGCGTTCAACACCATAGTACCCTCAAAGCTCATCACTAAGCTAAGGGTCCTGGGTGAGGGTGCCAGAATAGCAGCCTATCCCTCAACGTAACCAAGACTAAGGAGATGATTGTGGACTACAGGAAAAGGAGGACCGAGCACACCCCCATTTTCATCGACGGGGCTGTAGTGGAGCAGGTTGAGAGCTTCAAGTTCCTTGGTGTCCACATCACCAACAAACTAGAATGGTCCAAACACACCAAGACAGTCGTGAAGAGGGCACGACAAAGCCTATTCCCCCTCAGGAAACGAAAAAGATTTGGCATGGGTCCTCAGATCCTCAAAAGGTTGTACATGTTGCATCACTGCCTGGTATGGTAATTGCTCGGCCTCCGACCGCAAGGCACTACAGAGGGTAGTGCGTACGGCTCAGTACATCACTGGGGCTAAGCTGCSTGCCATCCAGGAMCKCTACACCAGGCGGTGTCAGAGGAAGGCCCTACAAATTGTCAAAGWTCCCAGCCACTCCAGTCATAGACTGTTCTCTCTACTACCGCATGGCAAGCGGTACCGGAGTGCCAAGTCTAGGACAAAAAGGCTTCTCAACAGTTTTTACCCCCAAGCCATAAGACTCCTGAACAGGTAATCAAATGGCTACCCAGACTATTTGCATTGTGCTGCTACTCTCTGTTTATCATATATGCGTAGTCAMTTTAACTATACATTCATGTACATACTACCTCAATTGGCCCGACCAACCAGTGCCCCCACACATTGGCTAACCRGGCTATCTGCATTGTGTCCCGCCACCCGACAACCCCTCTTTTACGCAACTGCTACTCTCTGTTTATCATATATGCATAGTCACTTTAACCATATCTAGCTCAATCAGCCCGACTAACCGGTGCCTGTACGTAGCCTCGCTACTGTTATTTTTCACTGTCTTTTTACTGTTGTTTTTATTTCTTCACCTACCTAATTGTTCACCTAATACCTTTTTTTGCATTGTTGGTTAGAGCCTGTAAGTAAGCATTTCACTGTAAGGTCTACACCTGTTGTATTCGGTGCACGTGACAAATAAACTTTGATTTGACCAATGACCTTGAGCCTTCTTCGACAGATGCAATCTATCGCAGCATCCAAGGGGCTTGAATTTTCGCACTCTCCCTGTTGATTTTGCGATGACATCGTGTCGCCATGTGTGACAGAACACTGAGCCAATCCCGGCGCAACTAGAGAACATTACTAACCCCTACACTCTGTATTTTCTGCTGGCTGCCCCACCACCACAGAAAGCACTGAGCTAGGCTGAAACACCTGCATCTTGGAGCTGCCTTACTTAAGAAAGCAAAAAAGAGACAATTTTTGAATGTGACTTTATTAATTAACTCAGATTTTTTTACTTTTTTTTTTTTTTTTTTACAATGTTTGTAACCTGATATGTGAGACGTATTAAAATTCCAAAATAACATGCAAAGCAGGCAACAGTTAACTAAACAGGTGGACTCAAAACACCTGCCTTGAATGACGGGTTGCCACTGGGTATGGGTAATTCAAATCATATAGTGAAACATTATTTGCTGTTGGATCCGACCTCAAAGTATTTTTTATGTCGTCTGCAGAGCGGCTAGCCAGCATGCAGCTTTGACAATCATCGTCTAAACAGCGACTGAAGGGCGAATGCCATCTAATGCAAGTCTTGCCAATGTGCAAATTCTCCATACTACATCAACCMAATGTATCATGTATACATCGGGCCGACTTCGCCTTAGGGTAGCTAACAAACACATAAAGAATGATTATTTACAACAAATCAGTCTGATATAATATCAGTGATATTTTAGCATAAAGTTTCCTTCATTTTGAAAGATGCTTGCTATATCAYCTTTTTCCCTCTCTAGGCTTGAGTAGTGATGGAACGATCAATACCGGAGCTCTGATGCTCCGATGCAGTTTTCACAGCGCTACTGATCCAAATCCCTTAAAAGATTCACCCTATCCCCTCAGCCCTGAAATGAAGTGGACACTTCTGATGRCGTGTCATGACGTCTGACGAGTATACACTTGCAGGGCGAGGGAGGAAGGAATGATTTTAAATGGACCACCCTTGGCCGGAAATTCGTCACTCGTTCATTCCAAGCTTCTATCCTAAATAATGCCATAGATTCAACGTTTTTGACAGCAAAAAAATAGGGATTCACAGCAAAACAGGGAAGCATGATGGAAAGTGCGAACCTGTAAGTGACAATAGGCTAAGACCCACGACTAACCACTGCACCACGAGATGTGATATATTGTGGAATAACCTTCTATATGAACATCAAACGCTGCTTTTCATTGCTGACCAGCAGAGGTCCCTAGTGGTCATTGTGTTAAAAACTCTGAGTAATGAACAATTTTTCWGCACAATTTGGTGAAAACCCAAAAGGCTTCAGAAAGCCTTGGTTTCCACATCATTAGGCGTTAGCTTTCTGGTTCTGTTTGAATGTTGCTCGTTGATACTTGTATCGGTTGGCTCTGGTCTTGAGAGCCGCACGCAGCCTGGGAGACGGAGCGGCCAGTCAAGCGCTGTTTAGGGCTTAAACGCCCCACGAACATTGCTTACAGGAAGAGGGTGCAGTGGATGAGCAGCTGGACGCTGGTTAACGTTAGACCTAAAAACAGGGAGGGGGCAATATTCATCCATTCTAAGTTATGGAGCTAAGACGGACAAACCCCGCGTGCAATTGTGCTTTACTATGTGGAATAACCTTATGTCTTATTTTCGGTAAGTACTGCTCTAGCTAAGCTGATAACAATATGATCGCTATAGTTGATAGCTAACTAGTGAGCTAGCCAGTACAGTAGTTTGCATGCTAGATAATTGCTAACATAATATGCTTTAGTTAGCTGGCTACTGTACCTAGCTAAACGACGATAATAGTTGGCTTTAGTTAGTAAGGTTAGTGCGTGACTTGGTACGATAGTCGTATTTCTAATTAAGGCATGTGATGCAGATAGTAACTAGAGTACTTGCTAGCTGGTTAGATTCCTAATTTATGGGGTCTGATTAGCTTAACTTGTTTGCTAGGTAACGTAACTAGTTGGCACAAAACCAAAGAATATCTCAAGATACGCGAGTGTGCCCGTTGGTGTGACACTTGACACATGTTGTTGAATTAATGACCTCTAAATATTTCAGAATCTATTGTTTTGGCGTGATAACTAAGAATTGACCAACTTATTGGCTAAATATGACAGATTCAAATTACACGATATTCATAACTATGATAGTTCATTTGTTTATTTTTCAATGGGGGAGAAAATAATTATAGTGGGCAGAACAAGCAAGGAGGTGGGTAAAGCCATGCACAAACTAGCGAGATCCTATTGGCGCATTCTAACATGTATTTGCATATTTCTGTTAGGGAGCATGTGTGCATGTGCAATAACTACATTTCACACTTGAACTCCTTGTAAACAAACACGACTCTAACACCATTAAGTTTKCTGACAACACAACAGTGGTAGGCCTGATCACAGACAACGATGAGACAGCCAATAGGGGGGAGGTCAGAGACCTGGCAGTGTGGTGCCAGGACAACAACCTCTCAATGTGAGTAAGACAAAGAAGCTGATCRTGGACTATAGGAAAAGGAGGGCCGAACAGGCCCCCATTAACGTCGACAGCACTGAAGTGGAGCGGGTTGAGAGTTTCAAGTTCCTTGGTGTCCACYTCACCAACAAACTATCATGGTCCAAACACACCAAGACAGTTGTGAAGAAGGCACGACAACACCTTTTCCCCCTCAGGAGACTAAAAAAATTTGTCATGGGTCCCCAGATCCTCAAAAAGTTCTACAGCTGCACCATCAAGAGTATCCTGACCGGTTGCATCACCGCCTGGTGTGGCAACTGCTCTGCATCTGACCGTAAGGCGCTACAGAGGGTCGTGCRTACAGCCCAGTACATCACTGGGGCCAAGCTTCCTGAGATCCATATACTAGGCGGTGTCAGGAAGGCCCAAAAAATTGTCAGACTCCAGTCACCCAAGTCCTAGACTGTTCTCTCTGCTACCGCACGGCAAGCGGTACCGGAGCACCCCCCATTTGTTATTGTTATGTGCATTTATTGTGTTATTTTTTTAAACTTTAGTTTATTTAGTAAATATTTTATTAACTCTATTTCTTGAACTGCATTGTTGGTTAAGAGCTTGTAAGTAAACATTTCATTGTAAGGTTTACACCTGTTGTATTCGGCAGATGTGACGACAACATTTTGATTTGAAATGGTCAACAAAACTTAGTGCACCAGTGCCGGGGCAATACAAGTATAGTAGTGTTTTTTCCATGGCAAAAATGAAAGCATGAAGGAGATCAAACTCTTTGGTCCCTTAAAACCCTGCTGTATGTAAAATATTGTGTGCTATAGCTTGGAAAATAAATGCATGTGTTTCTGGATGACAACATGATGTTTGCTTCCAACACTAGGGCTGTTTTCCTAAAGAAGTTAAATCTGCTTCGTGCTTTGTTTCCTTGCCACGATACTAATGAGTATCGCGATACTGGTATCGTCCGTCCCTAATTGAGATCAGGCTTTTCTTCGATAAGAAAATCTGCAGAATGTTCGCCCAATTCCATCTCGCTCCGTACTCGGCCACTGGCTTCCTCTCCTCGCCATATTTGGTGGGTAGTGGAAATTCAAACCGGATGCTTCAGATTTATACATCCGGTGAAACATCTGGTGAAACATCTGGTGAAACATCTGGCTCGTTGTTCTATATGGGGTTTTTTTTTGGTGTAAAAGTTAAAATGTCATGGTTATTTTAACGCATCATTTGTTGTCTACTGCACTTTTGTGATGCCATATCATATCACTTCCAATGGATATGGTTTCTATGTGTGTGTTGCTTGCACACAGTCTGTTGGTTTGAAATTCAAAGGCTTGCAGGGAAAGTGTCCAGCTGTTTTATTATTGCATTCTGCACTGTCAGCATGTTTTTGTCACTGCATGCCTTCCTCTCTGACCTGGCTCTCTCTAACTGGAGAAGATGTTGTCAAATATGTACAGAAATCTGTTGAACAACTCGCTGTATCGGCTTTAAGCTATGAAAAACTAGTAAACACAGATTAGTGTTGTCACAATAGCAGTATCACGATACCAGATTTTCTTTGGCAAAAACCCAGAAGCAGACTTAACTCTATGGTCCTTTTAAAACCTACTCTTGTAAAATATTGTGTGCTATAGCTTGCAAAATAAACAAATGTGACTCTGGGTGACAACATAAGCCAGTTTTTTGTTATTGTTATAAACATTAGGACTGTTTTCCTTCATGTTTTGTTTCCTTTGCTTCCTTACTTCCTAGTATCGCGATACTGGTATCAAGACAACACTAACACAGATTGTTGTAAGAACACAGAAGCGAATATCGCTATCCTTTTTTCCCGATAGCTGGAAATTACTTACGCCTAGTGCCTTTTAGAATCCGAGAGTGGAAGACTTACACTTTCGTCTCTTACATTGTAGGCTCAACATTTCCAAACAGTCCCGTTACAAGTCAGAATGTTGAATAAACTTCATTTGGATTTATTTTACCTGCTGATTTTGTCTTTGTTGGAGGTAATCTGAGACAACATTTCCACAGGGAAGTGTTATTAGCCCGACTTTCAGTATGCTGGTCTGTATATGGTTCTGTCGGTTTGTATTTTCAATACTGGCGCAATTCGCACACAACGTAAACACTTGCAAAATATGTAAACAATGGCTGAGAGAAACCAAACCACTGATCGAACGTTGCTGACTTTGAATTTGCAGTGAGATGCAGGTACTTCCAGCTGAATGCGAGGAAATGTGCTTCGGTCGACAACRTTTGGCTATTGTTTACATATTGTGCATTGCGTGCAATGCTTCAGGAGATTGAAAATACAAGCYGACAGAGCCATATACAGACCGGCACCCCAAAAAGTCAGGTTAATAATACTTTCTTGTGAACATTTTCTTCACTTACTACTGTCAAAATGACCAACAGCACGGACAACCGGGGAAGTACATTTTAACAATTTTATTCAACATTCTGGTTTGAGACTCTTGTGACTTCTTTCAGACTGAATATCCATGGGGTAACCAAGGTAACAGTCTGATGTATTAGGCAAACTTAGGCCAAGCAGCTATAAAGCATCAAAGCTTTGATGTATAAATATAAGTGCCTATAGAGTCCCAATCCCTCTCAGCTTCTCAACGTTGAATACATTAAGCAAKAAATTGAATGTTGGTTCTTTATCAACAGGTATAAATCTAACATTCGCTATAGAGTTGTACGCCCCRGCGGAAGTGCTGGTTGAGAATGGCACCACGGGGATCCTCAAGTGTTCCTTCAAGTCCAGGGAAGTGATCAGCAGCGCAGCCACAGTCACCTGGTCGTTTTGCCCGGCGGGATCCGACGCCGGAAGCGCTGTTTCCGTGAGTCCTTTCTTTTTCTGAGGTCCATGAAACTCCCAAGAGCTTCCTCTCAGATCTCCCACCGATGGGTGTCCTAGCACAACATGTTTCCTGGTATTATTTAGGCCAACTGCCACAGAAAAGAGTGAGGGAGTTTGCGTGTGTGTTTGTGACTGGTCCAATGAAAGGAAAGGAGCCTGAGGAGGGTTGTGTTATGTTCTAGGCCACTTCTTCCTGACCATCTGCATCCTTCCCTTTCATGTTTCTCCAAACTTAAGCATTGAATTCAGTGCAATATGTATATAGATTTTTGTTTCCTCTTTCAAAAAATATATATTGCGTGGCCAAATGAACATGACCCACAACTCATTGAGGCAGTAACTTTGACCTGTTTATGTGGAAAGAGTTTTGAGCCTGACAGAGTAGTTTCTGAAGGTTAATTCATATTTGCAATGCTGGGATTTGAATGGAAATGGAAGGAACAAGCGTAACTAGTTCCCCTATTCCCATTTCCCTCCCCTAGAGATCTAGCTAGCTGGCTCATCTTGCCCATAATGCTGTGCTTGTATCCGGCCTCGTAACAGAGTGCAGTTGGAGAGGGAGTCACCAACACCCACACTAATGCAAACGGCTATTTGTCCACTCTCAACTTTTAAACAAAATGACTATTAAGGATATCTGTCTGTCATGTAAATGCTAAACAAATTGCCCATCAGTTTGGTACAGTAGCAGATACGAACATAACACACAGTATCAGGGGAAGTTTTGCTGTTGCTTGGCAAAAGTGCCCAGTCATGTAGGTAAGCCATAAGCATCCCAACGGTTAAACCTGTTTGCTTGTCTTTCCCATTTCCTGTTATGAGTCCTTASTCATTGGMTATGTCTCAAATGGCAACCTATTCCCTATATAGCCTAGTGTATTACTTTTGACCAGAGCCCCATGGGCATACTCAGAAGAAGTGCACTATAAAGGGAATAGGGTGTCATATGGGACGCTGACATTGTGTGCAATTCTTGCGCAATCTATTTTCTCTTCAGTCATTATTATATATATCATTTTAAAAAATCTATCTTTTTTTTATTTTTAGATTTTCTATTACACTTCTGCAAACCACTATCCAGGGAGTGTGGCTCAATTCAAAGACAGGGTGAAATGGGCAGGAGACCTGAACAAAAAAGATGCCTCGATTCATTTAATTGAGGCGCAGTTCAACGACAACGGCACCTACTCGTGTGCCGTGATTAACCCGCCTGACATATCTGGCACCGCCGCTCAGACACAGCTCAAGGTCGTCATCAAAGGTAAACTTGCAAATAGATTCACAACAGTACAGCAAAACTCAATTCACTTTTAAATAGGACCTGACCAATGTCTCTCACGTTGAAGGATGACTTGAATACAACAGCCAGAAAATACATTTCACCTAACAAACCARCTGAGCGATTAATCATATCTTACTAACCAGGGATTGAGAAACACTCGTACAAGAGATTCACAATTTTAACACTAACACTGATTTTTAACATCTCAAACATTGAACTGGTAGTATAGGGCCCCATAAAATTGGTATTTGTTTTTCCAAATTCCATTTATTTTATTCCCAAATCCCATTTTCACTGATGCATTATGTTAATGTATTATGATAGACTTCAATACATTTAATTGATTCCCTACTAAGTTCAATAAACAAAAATGTGTAGRGTCCTAGTAGTTTTTGCACAGCTGTGACTTTGTAACGTAATTGTTATGTTGTATGATGATGCTTACGTTGTCTTGTTTCGCAGAGTCTCTCCCTCAAGACAAAACGGCCGTCATAGTGGTCGCCGTGTGCGGCKCGGTCATCGGGCTTATCGTCATCTCTGTGGTTATCTGCTTGATCATCAAGAGGCATCAAACCACCCATGAATACGAAGGGTAAGGCAGTCTCCCTTGTATTACCATCAAGGTAGTAGATAGCTTTAATAGTACTTGAATAACTTTACTTTGGTCAGTATCAATCATTACACCTGACCGTCAGTATCTGTAGAGTATTTTAGGAGGTATCTAAAAATGAAATAATATGAAATATTTTATCAAACAAATGAAATCACACAGAGGACTCTTATCTTGGTGATATACACTGAGAATACCAAACATGAGGAACACCTTTCTCATATTGAGCTGCATCCCTTTTGCCCTCAGAACAGCCTCAATTCGTCAGGGCATGGACTCTACATGGTGTCAAAGGCATTCCACAGGGATGCTGGCCCATGTTAAAGGAACTTAAATCTCTGCAGAAATTATGCATCAGATGTTCATAGTTGTCTTTTTYTCTGAAAGCGGCCCTTGCAGTGAATGGAGGTCTACTTTCAAACTGATGTTTTAATGGCCTGTTGGGTTGTGTGGCATGCCGTGAACATCTCTTCTCTCTACTTCCCAGTACACACACGTTCTTAGTCAGCAGACCTTAACTCCGCTGCATGGGATATGGGGGTTGGGTTATGGTAGATTGTCGCTTGTGCCCTCTCTTGGAATAATACAGTAACATGTTTGTGATTGATTAAAAAATGTTTATGTGTCTGAAATAACCTTAAATGAAAACTAATTCGAAAGACGTGGCTGGATGAGAGACATGAGAAGAGGACGTCACGCTAGTTCTGACTAGATGTTTAGACACTTCTATCTGCATCACATGATTGGTGTCAATGTTTTTTCATGACCTAATTAGTTGACGCACATCCAAATCAGTAGGGGAAGAGCTGACTAACGGAATCGTAAACTTAGCGAAAAGATGGACTCCTGATGATTTAATGCAGGAATGGGCAATTGGCGGCAGCTCCCTTTTTGTAGGCCCGCGAATCAATTTCCTCCCAACTCAGTAGGGGTCTCAACTTAATGTTGTGAGTTAGAATAGTAGGTGCAAGTTCGAAATTTGATTGTGCATCAGCGGTTTTCTCATGATGTCAGTCACTTGCAGTCACTCAATTAGCCCATGTCAGCTTCTATTTTTAAGATTGGTAAGTTTGTCTTGCCAGCTATCTAAACTTGTAGTAATCATGGTCAAATTACTGAAGGGGGACCACATTTTTTATTTTGTTAGTCACTCTCACATCATATTAAAAACTGCAAACATTGCTCTCCACCCTATGGCAGAATTTGTAGAATTCAGGAAGTTCGCTGTAAAACTGGGGGGGTGGGGGGAATCTCCGCCCCATGGCAAAATGAGTATAATTGCATAAAATGAATTATACAATTGCAAAATCTTCCCTCAGCCCCATGGTAAAATGTGTAGAATTGCAATAATGCCCCCAAAATGCTAGGGCCAGCTCTGACTGCATGCATGGATGTGGGTACGCAGACCCGCAAGCCACTACGGCTCCTCATGAGTTCAGATTTTGTGGCCCCCACTGCCATCAAAGTTGCCCCTCCCTGATTGTAATGGGTATAAAACACCAATGTGTGCAACTTTATGTTTTCATTAAATTATCTGGGCTAAAATCATTTTGTTTGGGTGGATATCACATTAGATTTAAATAGATACTTTTTTTTTAACACTGCGGTTAAAACGATGCATTTAGACTCTATTCGGAATGTTTTTTTAAATAATTAGCCTATCATCCAAATCCACCATAATTATTGACAACAATGTAGAAAGACGAGAGATATCATGTCTGTCAGTGCCCACAGTGAAGTATTAAAAAGCGCATCGTTAAGCTTGGCTTGTCATCTAACGTTCATGTTGTTGTCTGCCACTCACATGTCACTCATCCACTACTAACCACTAATCCCTCCCTCTTCTGTCTCACTGTCATGTTTCCTCTAACATACCTTCTGAACGACATACACATGTTCTTCAAGTCTCACAAAAAACTAAATGCTAACAGTTTCAAGATGACGTTTTAGTCATTTAGCTTACAGGAGCAATTAGGGTTAAGTGCCTTGCTCAAGGGCACAACTACAGATTTTTCAACTTGTCGGCTCAGGGGTTCGATCCAGCGACCTTTCGGTTACAGGACCAACGCTCTAATCGCTAGACTACCTGCCASCTCAGATTMATTTCTAGAATCATTTTTTAAATGTATAAATTATATTTGATGTATTTTAAATCAAATGTACATCGTTTTTCTATAGTTTATCCTACTCTAAAAYGCTTAATACATCCCCTGGTTAGATGTGAGCTGAGATCTTGTAGAGKGAACAAACTGATCTTATTATTCAAAATGGAGGATATGKGKTGSGTCTCAAATGGCACACTATTTTCTATATTATGTGCACTACTATTGACCAGGGCCTATAGGGCTCTTGTCCAACGTAGTGCACTATTTAGGGCATAGGGTGCCATTTGGGACATATACAAGGTGTGTGTGTGTTTCTTTAGAGTGCCATGTTTGCTCTTCAGTGTTTAGTGGACGACTGATTGACATTGGTATGTACACATCTGAATGTACACACAACTAATCTCTCAAGTGGGTGACCACATCTTTGGGGTGGGGAATGTTGTTTTTCTCTAATCCACTTCTTTATTTATTCTCTTATCTTATTGACCAATTGATTGTAGTATAGGCTATTAGGTAAACTAATTGTTTTTTAAGTAACTTTTTTTGTTTGTTAAGTTGATGCTTTTTCTTAGTTGATCAGTTATTGTCTTCCATAGGTTGAAAGACGATCTTTATTTCAATTTGCTCCTGGTGCCCATACAAATGCTTTGTTAATCTTCCAGTACAGTGTCTCTACCCAATGTCTGTCACTCCTGCAAACCTCTCCTCCCAACCACTAGGAGSAGTCATTTAAAAATGTGCCACATAACCCATGTAGAATCTGCCCATTTCTCATTTGCATTTTTGTCCAGTAAGTCTTCTCCTGTGTGTATCCATGTCTGTATGTGTCCATGTCGCCTATTTCTCTGTGTGCCAACGCTTCCCGAACTGCACAAAAAAAAACCTCTGGTTTGCAAACCCCTCRCCCGGCCCAAAAACTAGCTGCACGTCAGTGGAGAGTGTGAGCTCCCACGCCACACGCCCGGGGGGGAAGAAACCAGAGTCCAGCTTGAAGGGCTCCAGGTGTAGCAGCCACTCCACCCCGGTCCAGGTAGGAGCTACAGTGAGTGACAAACCAACCATCCACACCCACCATCGCCCAGGGGACACTTACAGGGTGGAGAGGGATCCACTAACTAACTAACTAGAGCTGAGATGCACTACATTTTACATGTTTTGTAATTTAGCAGACGCGCTTATCCAGAGCAACTTACAGTTAGTGCATTCATCTTAAGATGGTTAGGTGGGACAACCACATGTTACAGGCATAGTAAGTTTCGTAAGAGCTTGGACTAGGAGCTGGCCTCCCGTAGGGTTAGGAATGCCAAGAGACCAGAGGTTGCAGTACGGAGTGCTCAGGTTGGGTTGTAGGGTTTGAGCGTWGCCTGAAGGTAGGGAGAGGCAGTTCCTCTTGCTGCTCCGTAGGCAAGCACCATKGTCTTGTAGTTGATGCAAGCTTTGACTGGAAGCCAGTGGTGTGCGGAGGAGTGGGGTGACATTGGAGTACTTAGGAAGGTTGAAAACGCTGCAGTGGCAGGTGTTTGATGGCACTAGCACGGAGCCAACAGCAAATTGCAGTAATCCAGATGGAAGATGACAAGTGCCTGGATTAGAACCTGCACCGCTTCTTGTTTTTAGGTAGGGTCGAAGGCAGCATATAGACCTAGGAGGATGAGAACAGAGGAGAGAGTCGGCTTTGGCAGTGCGGAGAGCCTCTGTGACACAGAGAAGAGCAGTCTGTTGAGTGACCCGTCTTGAAGCCTGACTGGTTTGGGTCAAGAAGATCGTGCGCTAAAGTGTTTTAGAAAGAAGGGATACAGGTCTATAGTTTTTGACGTCAGATGAGTCGAGTGTTGGTTTCTTGAGGAGGAGAGCGACTCGGGCCATTTTGAAGTCGGAGGGGATGCAGCCAGTGGCCCGGGATGAGTTGATGAGGAATGGGAGAAGGTCTCCAGAGATCGTCTGGAGGAGGGAATGGGGTCGAGCGGGCAGGTTGTCTGGCAGCCAAACCTCGCTAGTCGCAGGATTTCATCTGCACTACAGCATTACCCTCGCCCAGATCTATTTGTGCTCTGACCAACTCTATTACCATCATTGACAAGCCAACATTTGACTACTACAGCATAGGGTTTCAAGCTGATCTCCTTGATGGCTTCTGTGTCTGCTTGTTCTTTCGTTTTTCATCCATCTGATTTCAGACCTGGAAAACCAGGGTCGTGTTAAGTACAGGAACATTGTAACAAAATGTTGACTATTCGATCTACTGAACACAACCCAGGTGGACACACTCCCTAACCAATCACAGGTATTAATACACTCAAATGTAATTTGTCATTTGTTTTCAGACCTCAGAAAGTAGTCTAATGTCGAGATGAGTCCATGTCCCAGGCCATGTGTTGTGTAGGTCCAGCTAGAGTGGCAACAAAAAGTATGTGAACCCTTTGGAAATACCTGGATTTCTGCATAAATTGGTCATAATATTTGATCTGATCTTCATCTAGGTCACAACAATAGACAAACACAGTCTGCTTAAACTAATAACACACAAACAATTATACGTTTCATGTCTTTATTGAACACACCATGTAAACATTCACAGTGCAGTGTGGRAAAAGTATGTGAACACTTGGATTTAATAACGGGTTGACCCTCCTTTGGCAGCAATAGTTGCGGATCAGACCTGCACAACGGTCAGAAGGAATTTTGGACCATTCCTCTTTACAAAACTGTTTCAGTTCAGCAATATTCATGGGATGTCTGGTGTGAACTGCTCTCTTGAGGTCATTCCACAGCATCTCAATTGGGTTGAGGTCAGGACTGACTAGGCCACTCCAGAAGACGTATTTTCTTCTGTTGAAGCCATTCTGTTGTTGATTTACTTCTGTGTTTTGGGTCGTAGTCCTTTTGCATCACCCAACTTTTGTTGAGCTTCAATTGGCGGACAGATAGCCTAACATTCTCCTGCAAAATGTCTTGATAAACTTGGGAATTCATTTTTCCGTCGATGATAGCAAGCTGTCCAGGCCCTGAGGCAGCAAATCAGCCCCAAACTATGATGCTCCCTCCACCATACTTTACAGTTGGGATGAGGTTTTGATGTTGGTGTGCTGWGCCTTTTTTTCTCCACACATAGTGTCCTGTGTTCCTTCCAAAAAACTCAAATGTAGTTTAATCTGTCCACAGAATATTTTGCCAGTCGCGCTGTGGAACATCCAGGTGCACTTTTGCAAACTTCAGACGTGCAGCAATGTTTTTTTTGTASAGCAGTGGTTTCTTCCGTGGTGTCCTCCCATGAAAACCATTCTTGTTTAGTATTTTACGTATCTTAGACTCGTCAACAGAGATGTTAGCATGTTCCAGAGCTGACACTCTAGGATTCTTAACCTCATTGAGCATTCTGCGCTTTGCTCTTGCAGTCATCTTTGCAGGACGGCCATTCCTAGGGAGAGTAGCAACAGTGCTGAACTTTCTCCATTCATAGACAATTTGTCTTGCATTCATAGACAATTTGTCTTGCCATGGATTGATGAACATCAAGGCTTTTAGAGATACTTTTGTAACCATTTCCAGCTTTATGCAGGTCAACAATTCTTAATCTTAGATCTTCTGACATCTCTTTTGTTCGAGGCATGGTTCACATCAGCCAATGCTTCTTGTGAATAGCAAACTCAAATTTTGTGAGTTTTTTTTTATAGGGCAAGGCAGCTCTAACCAACATCTCCAAACTAGTCTCATTGATTGGACTCCAGGTTAGCTGACCCCTGACTCCAATTAGCTTTTGGAGAAGTCATTAGCTTAGGGGTTCACATACTTTTTCCAACCTACACTGTGAATGTTTAAATTCTGTATTCAATATAGACAAGAAAAATACAATAAATTGTGTTTTATTAGTTTAAGCACACTATGTTTGTCTATTGTTGTGACTTAGATGAAGATCAGATCATTTGTTCAGTTTATGCAGAAATCCAGGTAATTCCAAAGGGTTCACATACGTTTTCTTGCCACTGTATATGCCTCAAACTAAAGTCAATGGAAAAGATMAGCACCATTTTTGCATTGCTTGTCTTTCCCATTCATTTGGGGTTGACSCGTAGATGGATTTACACAACAATTGGCATGGGATGTGGACTAGGGTGATATGGACAAAATATAATCTAATCACAGTATTTTCTTTTTATGTTGACAGTATGACGGTATAAAAGTTCTACGTTTTGCTTTATGAGTAGTGTGYTACCCTAGGGTGGCAGCACATACATTCTAAGTTAATTTAAAGGGTCTTTCTCCAGTCTGATTGTTTTATACAGTTCAGTTCAACTTAAAATMATTTATACATTTCTGCATTTCCTGCACTMATTTGAGATTATTTATATGATGCTACGTAGGGCTGCACGATACGGGCAACCAATCTAGACCTTATTTTTAACCAAATATTGCAATTGCGATTTAACTTCCGATTTAGAGCAAAACACTTGCGTGACCATTGAATGTTTTCTCTTAGCTACTTCATGTAGCTAACATATTTACGTATTCCTTTTTTAGAAGACACTGTTGCACAAAAAACATGCTGATTCTACACCATTACTGGTACTATCGGGCTGTATAGCTAGTTATGTTTACTCTGACTCTACATTTATTAGCTAGGTAGCCAGCTAACTAGCGATTTAGTATTAGCGGCTAACACGATTTCGGCCCAACTTGCTAAGAAAAGACAAACTAGCCTTTTGCAGATGTAAGAAACACAAACGTGTAATTATAGAACGCTAGTGGATTYATATTAAGAAGCAAAGTGAAAACGGCATCGTTGTCATCAACATTGCTGCTTGTGCTGCATTGACCATGCAGACTGAACGCAAGTGTCTCGTGGTCGAGGAACAACAAATGCACTCCTTGAGTGACAGGGGGCGGGCTTGGTCTGCGTGGAATGTGTCATGGAGATATAACAGAGAGAAGTAGCGGTGTAAACTATAAAAATGGACGTTGCACACAGTCTATCACATTTAACAAACCAAACATTCAAATACTGTTATAGAAGGTAAAGTAAAAACCCAAACCAGTCCGTGCATGTATATAGTAAAATGTGACCCACCTGATGACCCACCTGATCCAAATAGTCATCAATTATTATTGAATTGATGAGGTGTTTTGGTGCTGGACTGAAACAAAAGCCCATGCATCCTRTAGCTTTCCAGTACTAGGATTGGTGATTTAACAAGTTAGTACGTTAACAAGTACATTAACAAGTATTGTATGAGACCTCTCATTTAGGTTGAACTCTAAATGCTTATTTCAACAACAGCAGGCCGGTGTGTCACGGCATATCCTTTTGCGAAGCTGCTGTTGCTGACATAAGCATGCATAGATGTTCATTTAGTGCCTATGAAGGTGTTATGCATTGCTTATGAATGTTCATAGGAGTCCTCTGATTTAAACTGATATTGTAGGATTATGTCTGGGAAAAGAAGAACCTTATATGCTTTATGTCTCTCTGAGAGGCGTTTGTTTACGGTCAACTTTCCTGGTCGACTCGTTTCGTTTGCTGATCTTGTGAGGGACGTCATGAGGCGCCTTTCCCTTATTACATTCAGAGACGTGTCGGGGCAGATCTGTGGTGGCTACATTCCTGTGTACTGTACTGTACTTTTCAGTTGTTTGTGTGTTGTTTCCTCCCCATCTACAGTGCCTTCAGAAAGTATTCACACCCCTTGACTTTGTCCACATTTTGTTGTGTTACAGCCTGAATTTAAAATTGATTAAATTGAGATTTTTTTGTCACTGGCCTACACACAATACCCCATAAGGTCGAGGTGGAATTATGTTTTCAGAAATGTAGACAATTGTTAGTTATTTTTATGTAAAGCTGAAATGTTCAACCTCTTTTTTATGGCAAGCCTAAATAAGTTCAGGAGTTAAAATTTGCTTAACAAGTCAAATAATAAGTTGCATTGACTCACTCTGTGTGCAATAATAGTGTTTAACATAATTTTTGAATGACTACCTCATCTCTGTACCCCACACATACAATTGTCTGTAAGGTCCATCAGTCAAGCAGTGAATTTCAAACACATGTTCAACCACAAAGACCAGGCAGGTTTTCAAATGCTTTGCAAAGAAGGGCACCTATTGGTAGATGGGTAAAAAATGAAAAAAGCAGACATTGAAATTCCCTTTGAGCATGGTGAAGTTATTAATAACATTTTGCATGGTGTATCAATACACCCATTCACTACAAAGATACAGGCGTCCTTCCTAACTCAGTTGCAGGAGAGGAAGGAAGCAACTCAGGGATTTCATCWTGAGGCCAATGGTGATATTAAAGCAGTTACATGGCTGTGATAGGATAACTGAGGATGGATCAACAACATTATAGTTACTCCACAATACTAACCTAAATGAGTTAGTGAAAAGAACGAAGCCTGTACAGAATTTWAAAAAATATTCCAAAACATGCATCCTGTTTGCAACAAGGCACTAAAGTAATACTGTAAAAAAATCTGGCAARGCAATTAACTTKTTGTTGTGAATACGTGTTATGTTTGGGGCAAATCCAAAATAAATATTACTGATTACCACTGTACATATTTTCAAGTGTAGTGGTGGCTGCATCGTGTTTTGGTTATGCTTGTGTAGTGACGTGACTAATATTAATCTGATGATTTATGTATCGAATCAACTAACTATGTTTAATTGTTACTCGATTTTAAAATACTTGTGTAAAAATGTACTCATTAGGACTAGGGGTACCACGGAAGAAGTTGTTTAACTTCTTATGGCTGCAATCCCGTTAACGGGATGATATGACAACAGCCAGTGAAAGTGCAGGGCGCGGCCCAATTCAAACAGAAATCTCATAATTAAAATTCCTCAAACATACATGTATCTTATACCATTTTAAAGGTAATCTTGTTGTTAATACACCAAAGTGTCCGATTTCAAATAGGTTTTACAGCGAAAGCACCACAAACGATTATTGTAGCACCGCAAAATCACGAGAAAACACAGCTATTTTTCCAGCCAAAGACAGGAGTCACAAAAAGCAAAATAGAGATAAAATGGATCACTAACCTTTGATGATCTTCATCAGATGACACTCAGAGGACTTCATGTTACACAATACATATATGTTTTGTTCGATAAGTTCATATTTATATCCAAAACCTCATTTACATTGGCGCCATTCAGAAATTGCAGAGAGCCACGTCAAATACATAAATACTCATCATAAACTTTGATGAAGATACATGTTATACATAGAATTAAAGATACACTTGTTCTTAAAACCGCTGTGTCAGATTTCAAAAATCTTTACGGCAAAGCACAATATTCAATAATCTGAGAATAGCGTTCAGCCACAAAAGTAAGCCATACAGTTACCCGCCAAATGTGGCAGTCAACAAAACTCATAAAAAGCATTATAATCTGATCCACTATGCTGATCTTCGTCGGAATGCACTCCCAGGACTCCCACTTCAACTAGAAATGTTTGTTATGTCCAAATAGCTATTTGTGTTAGCGTGTTTGGTAAACAAATCCAAACGCTCGTGTAGGTCCAGCCGAACGTCGGACGAAAACTTCAAAAAGTTATATTACAGGTCAAAGAAACTTGTCAAACTAAGTATAGAATCAATCTTTAGGATGTTGTTATCATAAATATTCAATAACGTTCCAACCGGAGARTTCCTTTGTGTCTATAGAAGTAATGGACCGCAGGTCCCTATCATGTGAAATGCGCTTGACCAGGACCTGGCTCTCTGCCAGACCACTGACTCAAACAGCTSCCATCCGGCTCCACATCACAGTAGAAGCTTCATTCAAGGTTCTACAGACTGTTGACATCTAGTGGAAGCCGTAGGAAGTGCAAACAGATCCATATCCTACTGTGTTTTCAATAGGCGATGAGTTGAAAATCGATCAACCTCAGATTTCTCACTTCCTGGTTGGATTTCTTCTCAGGTTTTTGCCTGCCATATGAGTTCTGTTATACTCAGACATAATTCAAACAGTTTTAGAAACTTCAGAGTGTTTTCTATCCAATACTAATAATAATATGCATATATTAGCAACTATGACTGAAGAGCAGGCCKTTTACTCTGGGCACCTCTGTGCACCTTTCATCCAAGCTACTCAATACTGCCCCTGCAGCCATAAGAAGTTAACGAGTTATCTTGAGTTTAATTCGGAAGATTGTATATATATCAGTTATTTATCGATAAGTCACTTATTAATCATTACCTCATATCAGTCTCATTCTGAACGTCGCAGACCTCTTGAATCCGCAAGAACCCCAGCCTTTTGTGATTATTCAGTACTACACAAATGTATTTACTTACTAATTAACTAAATAATAWCACAGAATACTCATACTCTTACACGAGACAAAAGTCCCTAGTGGACTGACAAGATATGACGGCTTATTACACAGATGGAGTGGGGGGAGAGAGAGTAATGGACATTTATAGTGGATACATTTCTATAACTATTCTCACATTAATCATATGCCTTGCACATGAACCACTGTCTGCTTGGTAAGAAAGTAACGAATGTATTTATGTGGTGAATGCCTTCTTTCGTCTATCTCGGTCAGAACCAAGCCCTGTCGGAAGGATGTTTCGGTGGGCTCTCCCGTGGGTGTAAGGCTCTGATTGTCCATCAGAGGTCACAATGTSCTTAGTTGTCTGTGGCTTAAATGATTCCCCAGTGATTGTCTGAGGTGAGCTTCTTTCTGCTTTTCTTCCTCGAGTAGATAGTCAAAGTTCTAGGACCACTTTTACAGATGCAGACTGTCAAATGTTTTGGTCTAGTCTTTATCTTCTTCACCTCGTGTGGAGATTTAAAGTTCTAACCATTTTCAGCCTGGCTACACGTTTTCTGGTTTTAGAGTTTCAACCATTTCAACATTTAGCTCATGCTTCACTTCTGCTGGTCCGTTAATCCTTAGCGAGTCCTTTTAAGCACTCTGGTTGAAAAGGGCGGTTCCATCACACTGACACGCTCTTCTGACCTCATTCGGGGCGTGGCTTAGTTTTCATGTCYGTTGCACATTAACTATGTTCTCGTTCGAAAACTAAAATCACATTCCTATCTTAACAAAAATAGTTTCATTGTTCTTGATATTTCCTACACAACATAAAGGATGTTAACCTGACATACAGTGTGAAAGCTCTTCAAGTTACAGTATTTTAGTTTATACAGTTTTTAATAGYATCACAAAATGAAAAGCAATATGACTTGATTATTCTTTAGATCCTTTAGATACATTCTTAGCTTAGAAATATTGTTCCAAAGTTCACTCTTTGGGTGTTAGAGTTTTTGGGTTTAAATGTAATGGAGCTAACCACAGGCAAAATCCTAGAGGAAAACATGGTTGAGTCTGCATTCCACCAGACACTGGGAGACAAATTCACCTTTCAGCAGGRCAATAACCTAAAACACAAGGTGAAATATACACTGGAATTTCTTACCAAGAAGACGGTGAATGTGGCAGAGTTACAGTTTTTTGACTTAAATCTATGGCAAGACTTAAATAGTTGTCTAGCAATGACCAACAACCAATTTGACAGGGCTTGAAAAAAAATAAAAAAATACTTGGCAAAAGCTTTTTTTAAATATTATTTTCCATTTAACCTTTTATTTAACTAGGCAAGTCAGTTAAAAAARAAAAAWWARAATCTTATTTACAATGACGGTCTACACCGGCCAAACCCGGACRACGCTGGGCCAATTGTGCTCCGCGCTATGGGACTTCCAATCATGGCTGGTTGTGATACAGCCTGGAATCGAACCAGTGATGCCTTTTAGCACTTAATGCAGTGCCTTAGACTGCTGCGCCACTCAGGAGCCACAGCTCTTATATTTACCCAGGAAGACTCACAGCTGTAATCGCTGCCAAAGGTGCTTCTACAAAGTATTGACTCGGGTGTGAATACTTATGTAATTGGTTTCACGTTGCCATTATGGGGTATTGTGTGTAGATGGGTGWGAATTTTGAATTCAGGCTCTAACGCAACAACATTTTGAATACTGTAAGTCAAGGGGTATGAATATTTTCTGAAGGCACTGTATGTTTCCTATGATTTTCATTTTTCTATTTAAATTAGTTTTGTTTTGTGTGATTCTTAGGTTAGTGCTCAGTGGGGGTTAGAAATTTCACCCTGAAGATGACAAGAGCAGCCCAGATGTAGTCCCGGGGGGGGGGGTTATTTTGTGCTACAATCTGGCATTGTTACAGGCTTCCATCTGCAGTCGGCCATTTGAACTTAACAGCTGAACCAGTTTGACATGTATTTTTACTAACACAGCCTTCCCCCCCTCCCCTTTTCCTGATCTCCCCACCCATCCATATGCTCATCACAACAGGGACCTGTGATATACGCCCAGTTGGATCACTCAGGCACCAAGAACCCCAACTCATTCCACAAGATGGAGCCAGTGGTCTACGCTGACATAAGGAAAAACTGAAGAGAACTGGAGACCAAAAGGGACAGGCCACCATAGCTCGCTGCTTTGGGATGGGTGGGTGGGGGTTGTTTAAATACAAGGTTAGAATTTATGATGTTTTGAAAGATAGTTTTTTTGTCATTAATTTCTCCTTTTGTCTGCTGAAAGCATTCATTGCATGTTCATGTGTGTGATAAAACAGTTACGCTACCAAGGCTTTCAATACAGTAATACAACACAGAGATTAGAGAAACACTGCCTTCAGAAAGTATTCATACCCCTTGACGTACTCCACATTTTATTGTGTTACAGCCTGAATTTTAAATGGGTACGTTTTTTTTTTTTTACCCAGGTACCCACAATACCCCATAATGACAGTGAAAACATGTTTTTGTTAGCAAATTTATTGAAGATGAAATATAAAATTTAGAATCACCTTTGGCAGTTATCACAGCTGTGAGTCGTTCTGGGTAAGTCTCTAAGAGCTTTGCACACCTAAATTGTACAGTATTTGCACATATATTTTAATATTCTTCAATCTCTGTGAAGTTAGTTGTTGATCATTGCTAGACAGCCATTTCTAAGTCTTACCATAGATTTCCAAGCCCATTTAAGTCCAAACTGTAACTAGGACAATCAGGAATATTAATGTCGTCTTCGTAAGCAATTCCAGTGTATATTTGGCCTTGTGTTTTAGGTTATTGTCATACTGAAAGGTGAATTTGTCTCCTAGTGTCTGTTGGAATGCAGACTGAACCAGGATTTCCTCTAGGATTTTTGCCTGTGCTTGGCTCTATTCCCTTTATTTTTCCCCCACAAAAACTCCCTAGTCCTTACCAATAACAAGCATGTTACCTGTAAAATGATACTGCCACCACCATGCGTGTCACTCAGTGATGTGTTGTCGGCTTTGYCCCAAACATATCTCTTTGTATTCAGGACATAAAGTGAATTTCTTTGCCACATTTTTTGAAGTTTTACTTTATTGCAAACAAAATGCATGTTGTTTTTTTTTCTGTACAGGCTTCCTTCTTTTCACTCTGTCACTTAGGTTAGTATTGTGGAGTGACTACAATGTTGTTGATCCATCCTCAGTTTTCTCCTATCACAGCCATTAAACTCTAACTGTTTTATAGTCACCATTGGACTGAGCGGTTTCCTTCCTCTCCGGCAACAGAGTTAGGAAGGACACCTGTATATTTGCAGTGACTGGGTTTATTGATACACCCTCCAAAATGTAATTAATAACTTCACCAAGGGATATTCAATGTTTGCTTATCCCCGCACCCCACCCCATTTACCAATGCTTACTTTGTGGTTGAATCTGTGTTTGAAATTCACTGTTTGACTGAGGGCCCTCAGTCAATTTAAAGTGTGGGGTACCGAGATGAGGTAGTCATTCAAAAAATCATGTTAAACACTATTCTTGCACACACTAAGTCCATGCAACTTATTATGTGACTTGTTAAGCACATTTTACTCCTGAATTTATTTAGGCTTGCCATAACAAAGGGGTTGAGTAAACTCCTTGTAAAAATRTATGAAAACATAATTCCACTTTGACATTATGTGGTATTGTGTGTAGGCCAATGACACAAAATCTCAATATAATCTTTTTTAAATTCAGGCTGTAACACAACAAAATTTGGAAAAAGTCGAGGGGTGTGAATACTTTCTGAAGGCACTGTGCATTAACTGCATGCGTAGTAAGCGTAAAATACATGGGCTTTAGTTGTTTTTCTGTTTTACAATCCAGGGACCATGATAGCAACATGTTAACCATCAGCTCAGTCCAACACATTGGATGTTAAAATTATGGTTTAGATATAGGATAACTGATATGCATTGGTGTTTTGTCTGCAATCATGTTGCCTTAACAAAATTGTTACCTTGTAACATATTTAGATTAACTCCATATATCACGCCGGTACACAGCCATGGAAAGCCTCATGGTGAAATGACTTTGGTGTAGAGTTTGTGTATTGTCCTATAGGTTGGCACATTGCATTGATATATCCATGTCTGAAACCATACCTGCCACTGGCTTAGAAACTGAACTGTTAAATGGAAACATGGACAATGRCCAATTTTTTTTGACATTGCTTTTATTGTATAGATATTATACACTGTTTACATGTAATTTATTAACTGAGCACAACTAATTATGACAAAAACCACGTTTGACATATTTTCGTTTTGACATCTGTTTTAGATTTCATGTGATCATGGGCCAAATATCTTCCATTAATAACTCTACTTTGATGTATCACTGTGCTTTTAATATATTCAAAGTTCACAAAAGTCTTATTTTATGTTACAAAGCCAAATGTTTCTAATCCAATGAGTCAATCATGTTTGATTGAAGAGATGCATTAATAGTCCGTTTAAAGAGCAACTGAACGTAATAAGCAACTTTTCCTTTTGAAAAGAGGCTGTGTGGTGTCTATGAGTCAAACATTTATTTTAGTGTCAAAATTGACTACAAAGTGTAAATAGGATAATTTGGGTCATAAAGTCAGTCTCGTACAAAACAGAGATTTGTGAGGAAAAAGTTGTATTTCATGGAATGAAGGGTACCATAAACTCAACCCCAGGATAACWGTTATTTCAAACCTGTCCACAGCTGGCAGCGCCCAAGTAATCATTAATTTGGAGTGCAGCTGCACGCGACCTGATATAATGTCCATGTTGAATTTGGTTTGACATTAGATATCCTTATGAGGGTAGTTGGGGACCATCAGTGAATTACACAATGTACWTGGGACAATATTTTTAAATGCAAATAGCTCCAAATGTCAATGACTTGACCTCAAACCAACTGTAAATTGTTGAAATTCATGTACAAATATTCACAGCAATTAATGAGACAAAAGGTGTGCAACAAGAAATTTTGGTTCCATTTATATAGTGTAATTTATTGATGGTCCCTAACTAGCCCCACAGATGGGCTATCCAAAGTCAAACCAATTTTTGCCAAGGTCTCACACCAGCTAGCTGAAGCTAATTGGCAAATTAAGTTGACCAGCTTGCTAGCTCGGCTAGGCTACTTCCAGACACAATACCTGGTTACACTGTTTCAAGTTATCTAGAAAGGTGAGTGACTGTAACTGTACTGTTCCCGGCAGAGTGAAAGTGCTCCATGTTCGAACACACGCTAGACACCCACATCAAAGCACACCCCCAAAACCCAAATGTCGTTTTCAGTCCTAATGAGGAGAATTGAAACCAAGTCTAAATCGGGACATTCAACATCTCTTAATGTTTTCCTTGATTTCAAATTGCAGTTGTCTTACCCCGACCAACATTTATGCATATGGATAGTTTAATGTACGTAAAATATAGTGCTCCTTACTGTAATTCATTCCTTTCTGCTCAATGGTAGTACCTCTTGGTGTTTTAACAAAATAATCAATTATGTGTTTCAGAATTCCAATTTGATATTGTGTATCTTTTTTTATTTTTTTTAATGCTCTGTCTTGATGCTGAGCCTTCCACTGTCATGTCTTAAAAATCCGTCTTTAGTGTTTTTAACTATGTTTTCGCTGTTGACAAAATGGTTTTGATCACCCAAGAGTGCTAGAGGAAGCGTCATTCCTTTATTCCAAAACTGCCTTATCCACTAGTCCTGCAAAATATAGAAAAAGTTATTGACAATTTACATTCCAAAAAATTCATCAAATACTGTAGCTTATCTTGTGCTTGTGCAGTATTAGTGCGTGTGTGTGTGTGGTAATAGTTAAGGTAGTATTGTCCTTGATTATGCATTATGAAAAGGCGTTTCGTTTACAGTAAACTCAAATGCTCAAAAAATGACGGTGTCAAAGTTTGGATAAGTACAGTTTACAAAACCCATTCCACTGTTACGTGTCTTAAGTGTGAAGTTGTACTTTTAGCTGTTAAGTAGCAATATAGTGTATGTCATTTGGTGCTTGTTTATATAATATTGTATGTTGCAAAACCTGCACTATATCCCGCATATCAAAGACCACAAGCACTATATGATTTTATTTTTCTTCTGTTCGATGTCTTAACTGGAATGTAGTACATTTAGTGCCTTTTGTATTTCATCTACCAACTTGAACACCTGCTCTCTAATTTATTTACTTCCTTCATTGTATGTATGTTTTTTTTATACATATAGAAAAACATAATCCTCTGTATCTGATGATCAATGKTATATAAAAGCCATTTCCTGATTCAAATGTCTTTGTCATTGTTTACAAAGATTGTGTTTTGGGTTGTTTACCAGATGGAATGCTGTCATTCCAAACTTGCTGCGGGGTGAAGTTTCCCCTAGCATCTAGGGGAAACTGTAACCTACTCTTACCCAAACACATTTTGCATGTCAGAGGCCAGCAGCCAGGTCAGCAGCCACACTTGTAGCAGTCTACTGAAACACAATTGGTCAGGTTTTTGGACCAATCACGGCTCGACTGCTCTCTAACTCTTTGACCATAGAGATGAAAGGGGACGGTGAAAGGTGAACGATGGCTGACAAAAATAGAGGTAAGTTGGCTATCTTATCGGGAGAAGTTGCGATGGCGGAAGCAGAAGTGTTGTTTGAAGATGAAAGCGCGCCGAGTGGTTTGTGAGAAAGATGAAGTCCAAGAACAGTGAAGTACAAGAATGGAGCAAAAAGGGCAAACATATGTGGAAAATGAGTCTGATGAATTGTTGCTTGGAGTATGTTGTTTGGATAAGAATGTTCATTTGGGAAACCCTTTTGAAGTCAAGGATAGTGAGGAAGGTGTTGGGAAAAGTGGATGCAGTCAAAGTAACCAGGAGTGGTATGGTGTTGATATTGTGTGTATCCCAAGAGCAAAAGAAGCATGCATTGTGGCTCACAAAAGGATCAATGCAGGAAGTGGACAGCTTTGATTTTCAGAGCAGGGCACTGGTAAAAGGTGTTMTCTGGCATCCTGTTGGACATTGAAAAAACWATATTTTAGGCAAGAAATTCCAGGAGTAGTTAATGCTCGTCACTTGACCCGTATGGAGAGTGGGGAAAAGCGAGAAAAGTTTCTGTATTATTGATGTTTGAGGAAGAGTGTATATACCACCTTATGTAAAGCTAGGATATATGAGATCCGCTGTAAGAGCATTTGTGCAAAACCCAATGCAAGAAGTTTGGCCACATGTCAAKTGTTTGCAGACAGAAGGAATATGTTATTGAAGAGTCTGAATGTAAAATGTTGCAACTGTGGTAGGGATTATATTCCCGGAGTACCCCGTCAGGGTGAAAGACCACACTTTTCAAATGAGTCATAGTGGGCAGAACAAGCAAGGAGGGGGACAGAGCCAAGCACGAGTGTTAMGTACGCTTCTTGGAGGGAACGCAACACCCTGCTACAACAGCTCCCCGCGGTGTGAAAGAGGTATGGGATTGTAAGTGCGAATAAGGATGACAAAAGGCGGAGAATTTACCATTTACTGGGAATTTATTCCTTCACACGGTAAATTTGGGGAAAAGGAGCGGAATGGAACCAAAGCAAAGAAAGTACATGTCAAAGCCCCCTCGCCTACCTACCCACTACTTACCTAACTTAGCACCACCTGGTGCGCTAACCAAAATACAGGGGGTGGTCCGCCCAGGTCTTATCTAGTGTGCATAGACAGTAAATACTACAGGTTATGCATGCCCGGAGGCCTCTTGCCTAAACACTCCCTAGGTGCCTTCCCCCCTGGGAATAAATGACACAGAATAATCCAAACGTAAGTAAATAATTTCAAGAATAAAAAACACTGCGTCCTATTGACAAACACAGGACATACTAATCAGCTCTCTCTCAGCAACAACCAACATAGGACATACCAATCAGCTCTCTGTCTGCACAACAAACACAGAACATAACCATCAGCTCTCTCACAGCAACAACCAACACAGGACATATCAATCAGTTCTATCCTAACAAAGGAACACTTGCTTTTCTAGCTTCAGAAGGAGACTGTAATAGGATACAGCTGTATCCTCTGACGAGAGGGCGGGGTCAGCTCCAATCATCGATGGGCCCGACCAATCAGCTGCTTGGGGGAATTTCAGGAAGCCATCCTGAAACACACACATACAAACAAAACCACAACACAGAAACTGGGGAACGTAACAACGAGCTAGCAAGATCCTATTGGTGCTGTTTTATCATACATTTGCATATTCAATTAGGGAACGACTACTCTGTGAAGTGCGCATGTGCAATAACTCAATTCGCCTTTACACTCCTAATCAACGGGGTAAAGTCTAGAAAACTTAGTCCACATTGTTTGTAACAGATTATAGTTTTGAGAACAGAAAACTGTATTGAGATCAACGGTTTCATCAATGACAAAATTATCAGAATGTCGGGCCAAAATCCATCTTGTTCCATCTTCTCCCACTGCTGGCTACTGGGTTTCCTCTCACTACCATATTTGTGACTCGTATGTCGTGTGTCACTACTTCACAGGAAAGGCATTGGAATGTGAACTTTAAAAAAAAATCTAAATTATTTTTTGTGGCAGAAATGACTTCTGGAACATGTGAACATTCATGTGCTAAAATAACAAACTTGTATGCCATCTGTAAACATGAATAAATATGTTCACTTACAAGTCTAGTTGGTTTAGCCACGGAAAAATTCAGGAACCTTCCCGCTTGCCATGATTGGCTGAGATAATGGATGGGCTGGACATGAGTTTGGTTTGGTCTGCCATGTGACACGCTTCTGTCTATAACATAAGCTGGGTCAGTATGTGTAGGCAATTCTTTCTAATGCAGCTTTTTTGAAAGATATCACATAGAAGAACTGCAAAAGTGATGCTCTCCATTTTCTAGAGGACTGAGTTTTGAAATCAGTGGAATGCCCAGTGGAATTAGAGCATGATAGTTAAGGAGATGGAGAAAWTTCTGCCATTTGATTGGAAATATGCAGAGGGAGTCGAAAAGAGAACACACAGAAGGCTGCTGTATAATACACTTGTCTCCGGATTACATCTTCAAATGAAGGGCAACCATGGCATCTGTGACAAAGAGGAAGAAGCATCCATCTGTCACTCCCTGATCTGTTTCACCTGTCCTTGGTAATGTCTCCACCCTCCTCCAGGTGTCACCCATCTTCCCCATTCTCCCCTGTGTATTTCTACCTGTATTTTCTGTCTGTCTGTTGCCAGTTCGTATTGTTTGTCAAGTTTACCAGCGTGTCCTTTCAGCTCCTGCCTTTTCCCAGGCTCTTTCTTTATTGTCCTCCTGGTTTTTGACCCTCGCCTCTGACCCTGTGCCCGCCCGACCTCTCTGCCCGTCCCTGAGCATGCCTCCTATCCTGTACCTTTGCTCCACTTCTGGATTACTGAACTCTGCCTGACCCTGAGCCTGCCTGCCGTCCTGTACCTTTGCTCCTACTCTGGATTATCGACCCATGCCTGCCTTGACCTGTCGTTTGCCTACCCTTGTGGTTACATTAAACATTGTTACTTCACACAGTCTGCACTTGGGTCTTACCTTGATCATTTTCCAGCATATGTGGGTTCGATTACAGGCTCAAAATGGCCAGAAACAAAATGAGCCTGTAATCAAACCCACAAATGCTGATGCTCCATATACTCAACTAGTCTAAGAAGGCCAGTTTTATTGCTTCTTTAATCAGAACAACAATTTTCAGCTGTGCTAACATAATTGCAAAAGGGTTTTCTAATGATCAGTTACCCTTTTAAAATTATAAACTTGGATTAGCTAACACCACGTGCAATTGGAACACAGGAGTGATGGTTGCTGATAATGGGCCTCTGTACGCCTATGTAGATATTCCATTAAAAATCTGACATTTCCAGCTACAATAGTCATTTACAAMATTAACAATGTCCACACTGTATTTCTGTTCAATTTGATGTAATTTTAATGGACAAAAAATTTGACCCCAAACTTTTGAACAGTAGTGTATATTTTATATTTGAGATTCTTCAAATAGCCACCGTTTGCCTGGATGACAGCTTTGCACACTCTTGGCATTCTCTCAACCAGCTTCATGAGGTAGTCACCCGGAATGCATTTCAATTAACAGGTGTGCCTTCTTAAAAGTTAATTTGTGGAATTTCTTTCCTTCTTAATGCGTTTGAGCTAATCAGTTGTGTTGTGACAATGTAGTGGTGGTATACAGAAGATAGCCCTATTTGGTAAAAGACCAAGTTCATATTATGGCAAGAAAAGCTCAAATAAGCAAAGAGAAACGACAGTCCATCATTACTTTAAGACATTAAGGTCAGTCAATACGGAACATTTCAAGAACTTTGAAGGTTTCTTCAAGTGCAGTCGCAAAAACCATCAAGTGCTATGATGAAACTGGCTCTCATGAGGACCATCACAGGAATGGAAGACCCAGAGTTACCTCTGCTGCAGAGGATAAGTTCATTAGAGTTTCCAGCCTCATAAATTGCAGCCCAAATAAATGCTTCACAGAGTTCAAGTAACAGACACATCTCAACATCAACTGTTCAGAGGAGACTGTATGAATCAGGCCTTCATGGTCGAATTGCTGCAAATAAACTACTACTAAAGGACACCAATAAGAAGAAGAGACTTGCTTGGACCAAGAAACACGAGCAATGGACATTAGACCAGTGGAATATGTCCTTTGGTCTGGAGTCCAAATTTGAGATTTTTGGTTCCAACAGCTGTGTCTTTGTGAGACGCGGTGTGGCTGAACAAATTATCGCAGGTGTATTTCACACCGTAAAGCATGGAGGAGGAGGTGTTATGGTGTGGGGGTGCTTTGCTGTTGAYATTGTCTGTGTTTTATTTAGATTTCAAGGCACACTTAATCAGCATGGCTACCACAGCATTCTGCAGCGATACGCCATCCCATCTGGTTTTGGCTTAGTGGGAATATCATTTGTTTTTCAACAGAACAATGACCCAACACACCTCCAGGCTGTGTACGGGCTATTTTACYAAGAAGGAGAGTGATTGAGTGCTGCATCAGATGACCTGGCCTCTACAATCACCCGACCTCAACCCAATTGAGATGGTTTGGGATGAGTTGGACCGCAGAGTGAAGGAAAAGCAACCAACAAGTGCTCAGCATATGTGGGAACCCTTCAAGACTGTTGGAAAAGCATTCCAGGTGAAGCTGGTTGAGAGAATGCCAAGAGTGTGAAAAGCTGTCATCAAGGCAAAGGGTGGCTATTTGAGGAATCTCAAATATAAAATATATTGTGATTTGTTTTACATTTTTTGGTGACTACATGATTCCATGTGTTATTTCATAGGTTTGATCTCTTCACTATTATACTGCAATGTAGAAAATAGTAAAAATAAAGAAAAACCCTTGAATGCGTASGTGTTCTAAAACTTTTGAAAGGTATATGTATCATTCTTTTTTACCTCACATTTTTTCCTTTTTGTGGTCTTTATTAACCACCTAATCCATTTATCCTACCTGTACAGTAGGTGGCGGAATGCACGTATAATTGTTGCGAACACCATTACACCAAAGAAGAAGAAAACAGAGGTTAAATTCAATAGTTTTTCAGTAGAGAAACTAGCTAATCAAAGAGCTAGCTAATCAACTATGATTTCAATATTGAAATTGAAGTAGGTAGTTATTTGGTCTTCTGTTATTAACCCTCTACAGTCTAAGCCCTGTCTAAACCGGGGGTGTGGGGGTTCTACTAATCAATAAGGAATTGTTTTAAGGAGGTCATACCAAGGATCATTTAGCTATTATATTTAGGATTTTAAGACTCCTTGAAGTATCAGAAAATGACCTTACTGCTATTAGCCCATACAAATGCATTGAATAACAGATTCACTACCTGGAACAACATATAGTCCCCCCAAAAATCAAAAGGAAGTTTGCTCTGAAGTGTGTTTCCTATATCTAAGAGATATAAGACAGATCAGGAAACCATTTAAATATTTTGTTGATATGTATTTGACCCCTTATTTTTGGAACCAAACAATCTCGAAAAATACTTACATTCATTTTTTTTAACGAGTACCTGGGGACCTTCAGACGAGTCTTGTCAGACATGTAGATGTTCGTGAGAGTCTCATCTTTCCATAGAGGGGTCATAATATACTGAACAAAAATAGAAACTCAACATTCAACAATTTCAAAGATTTTACTGAGTTACAGTTCATATAAGGAAATATGTCAATTGAAATAAATGCATTAGGCTCTAATCTATGAATTTCACATGACTGGGAATACAGATATGCATCTGTTGGTCACAGATACCTTTAAAAAAAAAATTGGGCTCACAATGGGCCGCAGGATCTCGTCACGTTATTTCTGTGCATTCAAATTTCCATCGATAAAATGCAATTGTGTTCATTGTTCATAGCTTATGCTTGCCCATACCATAACCCCACTGCCACCATGGGGCACTCTGTTCACAACGTTGACATCAGCAAACCACTCGCCCACACGACGCCGTACAYGTGGTCTGYGGTTGTAAGGCCGGTTGGACGTACTGCCAAATTCTCTAAAATGACGTTGGAGGCAGCTTATGGTAGAGAAATGACATTCAATTTTCTGGCAACAGCTCTGGTGGACATTCCTGCAGTCAGCATGCCAATTTACGCTCCCTCAACTTGAGACATCTGTGACATTGTATTGGGTGACAAAGCTGCACATTTTAGAGTGGCATTGTATTGTCCCCAGCACAAGGTGCACCTGTGTAATGATCATTCTGTTTAATCAGCTTCTTGATATGCCACACCTGTCAGGTGTATGAATTATCTTTGCAAAGGAGAAATGCTCACTAACATGGATGTAAACAAATTTGTGCACAACATTTTAGAGTAATAAGCTTTCTGTGCGTATGGAACATTTCGGGAATCTTTTATTTCAGCTCATGAAACATGGGACCAACACTATACATGTTGCGTTTATATTTTTGTTCAGTGTAGTCTGTAGGCCAAACCTTAGTGAGAATACCGATTTTCGGGATGTCTCATGGTGTGACATTCACTGCTAGTGAATTGAAACGCATCCAATGCAAAAAATATGATATCTCTTGTTTAATAAACTGACAGATTTTGTTGGGGATTTTATTAATATGCTAATTTGATTTCCGTGGGGCTGCAGAAATCGACTCTAGTGGCTGTTAAGTGAGATTAAATGTGGTTGAGCGAGCAGAGGACGGGTCCTGCTAGTTCACAGGCCAGTCAAGAGCGCAATTTAAACTTGAGAGCTTGCCAGTGAGACTTTGAGCAAGCGGAACATCATTGTCACAGATAAACAACAAAAAATATATTTGACAGTACATATAGAACTGTAAGCAAATAACCATGATTCAAACGTGTGAAACATTTATTCGAAAGCATTAAATTGTTCACCAGCAATAGTCACTTGTCATTGTCAAGTTTTCGCTCTCAATTTCACAGATAAAATTGAATAGGTATACTATACTTTGAGTTGAGTGGAATCTACTTGCTAAGGTTAGCTAGCTAATTGTTAGACGGCAACGTGTGTCTGTAAAAAAGCAGACAGTCAGCTCTAGCAAACACCATAAAACGAGTCCACCAATTGCAGGCAGGATCCAATATTTAGCCTTTGACACTTATGAAATGCTTGTAATTATACTTCAGTATTCCATAGTAACATCTGACAAAAATATCTAAAGACACTGAAGCAGCAAACTTTGTGAAAATTCATATTTGTGTCAATCTCAAAACTTTTGGCCACGACTGTGGTGTCATACCAATGACTCGAGGCTGTAATCACTCCCAAAGGTGCTTCAACAAAGTACAGAGTAGAATGTCTGAATACTTTTGCAAMAWYWWTTTTTGCTTTGTCATTATGTGGTGTTGTGTGTTGATTAATGAGGGAAAAAACTATTTTACCCATTTTAGAATAAGGCTGTAACGTAACAAAATGTGGAAAAAGTCAAGGAGTCTGAATACTTTCCTAATGCACTGTACATGTCAATCTCTCCTGACTCAAAGTAGAGGAGAGAGTGACTGCATCACTACTTGTCTTTGTGAGAGGTATTGATGTGTTGAAAGCACCAAACTGTTTGTTCAAACAGCCACCACACAGTTCAGACACCACTACATACCCAACACGATATGCCACCAGGGGTCTCTTCTCAATTATGATCATGGCAAGGTGAAAGCAGTGGTGGATTGGCCTCAACCAACGTCCAGGGTGCAGTTGCAACGGTTTCATGGGTTTGCAAACTTCTACCGGCATTTCATTAGGGATTACAGCACCCTGGCGGCCCCCCTCTCGGCACTCACCTCCCCTGTTAAAATGGTCTCCAGCTGTCGACAAAGCCTTTGTGGACCTGAAGCATTGGTTCACAACAGCACCCATCCTCATCCATCCGGACCCCTTGTGTCAATTTGTGGTGGAAGTGGATGCTTCGAATGTTGGAGTGGGGGCCATCCTGTCCCAGCGATCTTCCCAGGACCAGAAGCTTCATCCCTGTGTCTTCCTGTCCCATCGTCTCAATCCTGCTGAGAGGAACTACGATGTTGGCAACCAAGAACTCCTGGCGGTGAAGATGGTGTTGGAGGAGTGGAGGCACTGGTTGGAAGGAGCAGAACAGCCATTCCTGGTCTGGACCGAACATAAAAACTTGGAATATCTCTGTTCAGCCAAGCGCTTCAACTCAAGGCAGGCCCGGTGGGCCCTCCTGTTTACCAGATTCAACTTTACCATTTCCTACCATCCTGGGTCTAAAAATGTGAAGCCTGATGCTCTCTCCCACCTATACAAATCCTCTGCCACACCCTCGACTTCCGAAACCACCAACCAAGAAGTCTGAACTGTCAGATCCCCATATAGGGAACCAGAACCTGCTGAATCTTGGCTATGCACACTGACAGGCTAACACTGCAGCCCAAGTCCATAGACCCCACGGTTCCAAGAACAATACTTACCTTGCAAGCCTAAAATGTCAGAACTCGTACAAGGAACCGCAAGTCAAAAACAAAAGAACACCTGCTGTAACTTGGTAAAGCGCACACGTGCACTGCATAGAGTCTATCAGAGTCAAACCCACAGGAAACCTGCAGTAACCTAGGCACTGGGTAATTGCGTGCTTCCACGGCAGCCCAAGGCTCAAACCCACAGGAAACTGTGGTAACCCTGATAATGCACACTTTACAAGCTGCCTCACCCCAAGGCAACAAAAGGCTCAAACCCACAAGGAAACTATGGTAACCTGTACAAAATGCTGCCTAACATCAACCACCTAACATCGGCCCAAGTTCATAAACCCTATAGGTTCCAAAAAGGCTCAGAACGAGACCTGAGTAGTCTGGAATGCCAGAACTCACACAAGAAACCACAAGTCTAAAACAACAGGGCACCTGCTGTGACTTGATAATGTGCATTCATGCGCCCATTCATCAACTAAGCACAGCAGCCCAAGACTCAATCCCACAGGGGAACTGTGGTAACCCAGATGAATGCGCAATCTGCGCACTGACGGACACCAAGGCAGCACAAGACTCAATCCCACAGGGGAACTGTGGTAACCCGAACACATGCACAACCTGCACTCTGCATAACACCCGCTCCCGGACCCAGCCCTAAGAACACTATGAGCCATACTGGGAGGAGTTACATCCAAGCTATAAAACCTCAAAGGTATGCGGGGAACCCCAACTCGCTGTAGCACATTTTTCACCAATCATCATGCCCATGAACAATGCTCAAGAAGCCGCCACAACCCTAATGGTTGAACACGCACACCGCTAGGCAACCCTTGTCCTTTGCTGTCATATGCCAGGGAGATAGCCTACACAATCCAGTGAGAAAGACGCTGCTTAGAAAACGCCCTACCCCGAACTGAATTAGCGAAATAGACAACAATCTGGTCACAAACGCAGATACCCATGGTCCTATCCATTTATGTCTGTAAAGTACGCACCGGACACAGGCCATGCAATCTCTGTTGTTCACTGGAAGCAAATGGAGGATGTGAGAAAGGGAACAGCTCGAAAGCCAGGGACCTGTAAGGCATAAGCATAACCTTGACAGCAAAAGATGCATTAGGACGTAACCTCACTTTCGAGTTGCCAAGCGCTAACTCCAAACAGGAAAGTGTACTGATAGAGAACCCCAACACGCTTGGCCGACGCCAAGGCCATGAGCATGGCAGTCTTGTAGGAAAGGACCTTCAGGTCCACAGACTTCAATGGTGGCTCAACAAGAGCGTCCAGAACCAAAGCCAGGTCCCAGGTCAGTGCCGTAAGCTTAGACACTAGTCTGAGCCGACGCATGCCTTTCAGAGATGGCTGTCACATAGACCTTCAATGTGGAAAAAGGAAGGCCCTGCTCAAAAAGCTCTTACAATAACATCAACAAATCCACCAAAGAGTTCTGAAAATGAGAAACTCTTCTAACCTGACACCAACCCTCAAACGTGTGCCACTTATGCATGCATGTACAGTGCCTTTATCAAGTATTCAGACCCCTTGGATAGAAAGTTACATGGGTGCAGTTTCTTAACCTCCTTCTTCAGCTGTGAAAGGACCGCCCCTGCTCCAGTGTCCGAGGCGTCCACCTCCACTACAAAGGGACGAGTCGGATCAGGATGAACAAGGATGGTTCCAGAGGTGAAACGTCCCTTGAGCTCCATGAATGCCCTTTCAGGCTCGGGGTCCATCAAAAATGGGTCTGGGACTTGCGGGTTAGGACTGTGATAGGCGCTGCYACCGCACCAAAGTTGCGTATGAAACACCTGTAAAAATTGCCAAGCCAGAGGAACCGCTGGACCTGCTTGAGTTGGTGGGACGGGGTCAGTCGGCGACCGCCTCAATCTTTACRGGGTCCATTTGGATGCCTGCAGTAAAGATAAGGAAACCTGGGATATGTGGAACTCACACTTCTCTATCTTGAAATAAAGTTGACGCTGCAGGAGGCGTCTCAGGACTTGGCGGACGTGCAGTATGTGTTCTGGAAGTGTCTTGGAGAAAATCAAGATGTCGTAGAGGTAAATAAAGACGAACCGATTCAACATATCCCTCAGGGTGTCATTGACCAATGCTTGAAAGAATGCCGATGAGTTCGATAATCCGAAGGTCATGACTAAATACTCATAATGGCCACTAGGATTGTTAAAGAGTCTTCCGCTCATCTCCCTCCCTGATTCTAACCAGATTGTAATTGTTGCAGAGGTCCAGTTTGGTGAAGAATTGGGCCCCTTGGACCAACTCCAATGCGGTGGACATCATGGGGTAGGGGGTAACAATTCTTGATCGTAATATGGTTCAGCCCTCTGTAATCGATGCAGGGACACATCATAATTACCTACCAAGAAGCGATTTCAGGCTATCAATCAAGTTAGAGTAGCTTGTCTAACTATCTTAGTTCAATGGCACAGTCGTAAGGACGATGAGGGGGAAGGGTAGCGGCCTGTCTCTTACTGAAGGTCTCCCGGGGGTCGAAGTATTTGGGAGAGAGAGCGGAAAAGTCTTGGTCTTCAAGGGATGCAGGAGGACATGGCGAGGCTCTTGGTGGGGGTCTTAGACATTTAGTCTGGCAGTTCTTACCCCAGTGTAGTAGGTGTCCGGTTTCAACTGTACTGGGCAGATGGCAGACAGTGTTTATGTCATCGTGTGGGCGAGCGGTTTGCTGAGTGCCCCATGTTGGCGGTGGGGTTATGGTATAGGCATGCATAAACTACGAACAATGAACACAATTGCATTTCATCGATGGCAAACTGAATGCACAGAGATACCATGACGAGATCCTGAGGTCAATTGTCGTGCCATTCATCCGCAGCCGTTTACATCATGTTTCAGCATGATAATTCACGGCAACATATCGCAAGTTCTTCCATGGCCTGCACCAGACATGTGACCCATTGAGCATGTTTGGGATGCCCTCTGAATCGACGTGTACAACAGCGTGTTCCAGTTTCCGCCAAAATCCAGCAACTTCGCAAAGCCATTGAAGAGGAGTGGGACAACATTCCACAGGCCACAATCAACAGCCTGATCAACTCTATGCGAAGAAGAAGTGTCGAGCTGCATGAGGCAAATGGTGGTCACACCAGATACTGACTGGTTTTCTGATCCACGCCCATATCTTTTTTTTTAAGGTATCTGTGACCAACAGATGCATATCTGTATTCCCAGTCATGTGAAATCCATAGATTAGGGCCTAATGAATTTCTTTCAATTGACTGATTTCCTTATATGAACTGTAACTCAGTAAAATCTTTAAAATTGTTTCTTGTTGCGTTTATATTTTTGTTCAGTGTACATTTCATGAATATCATTTTTATTTTTTTATTTTTAGCAAAGACTTATCGATGACCTGGAGCCAGTGCGTTTGGTGACGAATATGTAGTGAGGAGCAGCCAATGAGAGCATACAGGTTGAAGTGGTGGGTAGTATATGGGGCTTTGGTGACAAAACGGATGGCACTGTGATAGACTGCATCCAAATTTCTGAGTAGAGTGTTGGAGGCTATTTTGTAAATGACATCGTCGAAGTCAAGGATCGGTAGGATAGTCAGTTTTACGAGGGTATGTTTGGCAGCAAGAGTTAAGGAGGCGTTGTTGCGAAATAGGAAGCCGATTCTAGATTTAATTTTGAATTGGAGATGCTTAATGTGAGTCTGGAAGGAGAGTTTACAGTCTAGCCAGACACCTAAGTATTTATAGTTGTCCACATATTCTAAGTCAGAACCGTCCAGAGTAGTGATGCTAGTCGGGTGGGCGGGTTGCGGGCAGCGATCGGTTGAAGAGCATGCATTTCATTTTACTAGTATTTAAGRGCAGTTGGAGTCCACAGAAGGAGTGTTGTATGGCATTGAGGCTCGTTTGGAGGTTTGTTAACACAGTGTCCAAAGAAGGGCCAGATGTATACAGAATGGTGTCATCTGCGTAGAGGTGGATCTAAGAATCACCCGCAGCAAGAGCGACATCATTGATATATACAGAAAAGAGTCGGCCCGAGAATTGAACCCTGTGGCACCCCCATAGAGACTGCCAGAGGTCCGGACAACAGGCCCTCCGATTTGACACACTGAACTCTATCTGAGAAGTAGTTAGTGAACCAGGCGAGGCAGTCATTTGAGAAACCAAGGCTGTTGAGTCTGCTGATAAGAATACAGTGATTGACAGAGTCAAAAGCCTTGGCCAAGTCGATGAAGATGGCTGCACAGTACTGTCTTTTCTCGATGGCAGTTATGGTATCGTTTACGACCTTGAGCGTGGCTGAGGTGCACCCGTGACCAGCTCGGAAACCGGATTATGTAGTGGGATTCGAAATGGTCGGTGATCTGTTTGTTCACTTGGCTTTCGAAGACTTTAGAAAGGCAGGGCAGGATGGATATAGGTCTGTAACAGTTTGGGTCTAGAGTGTCTCCCCCTTTGAAGAGGGGGATGACCGTGGCCGCTTTCCAATCCTTAGGAATCTCAGATGATACGAAAGAGAGGTTGAACAGACTAGTAATAGGGGTTGCAACAATGGCGGCGGATAATTTTAGGAAGAGAGGGTCCAGATTGTCTAGCCCAGCTGATTTGTAGGGATCCAGATTATACAGCTCTATTAGAACGTCAGCTGTCTGGATTTGGGTGAAGGAGAAGCGGGGTGGGGGGGATTGGGCCAGTTGGGGGTGCAGAGCTGTTGGCCGGGGTTGGGGTAGCCAGGTGGAAAGCATGGCCAGCCGTAGAGAAATGCTTATTGAAATTCTTGATTATCGTGGATTTACAGTGACAGTGTTTCCTAGCCTCAGTGCAGTGGGCAGCTGGGAGGAGGTGCTCTTATTCTCCATGGACTTTTCAGTGTCCCAGAACCTTTTGGAATTAGTGCTGCAGGAAGCAAATTTCTGTTTGAAAAAGCTAGCCTTTGCTTTCCTAACTGACTGTGTATTTTGGTTCCTGACTTCCCTGAAAAGTTGTATATCGCGGGGACTATTCGATGCTAGTGCAGTACACCACAGGATGTTTTTGTGCTGGTCAAGGGCAGTCAAGTCTGGAGTGAACCTTTGGCTATATCTGCTCTAYATTTTTTTAAATGGGCATGCTTATTTAAGATGGTGAGGGAAAGCACTTTTAAAGAACATCCAGGCATCCTCTACTGACGGGTTGAGGTCAATATCCTTCTAAGRTACCCGGGCCAGGTCGATTAGAAAGGCCTGCTCGCAGAAGTGTTTTAGGGAGAGTTTGACAGTGATGGGGGGTGGTCGTTTGACCGCGGACCCATAACGGACGCAGGCAATGAGGCAGTGATTACTGAGATCTTGGTTGAAAACAGCAGAGGTGTATTTAGAGGGCAAGTTGGTCAGGATGATATCTATGAGGGTGCCCGTGTTTACGGATTTGGGGTTGTACCTGGTAGGTTCCTTGATAATTTGTGTGAGATTGAGGGCATCTAACTTAGATTGTAGGACGGCCAGGGTGTTAAGCATATCCCAGTTTAGGTCACCTAACAGTACGAACTCTGACGATAGATGGAGGGCAATCAATTCACATATGGTGTCCAGGGCGCAGCTGGGATCTGAGGGGGGTCTACAACAAGCGGCAACAGTGAGGGACTTATTTCTGGCGAGATGGATTTTTAAAAGTAGAAGCTCAAACTGTTTGGGCATAGACCTGTATAGTATGACAGAACTCTTCAAGCYATCTCTACAGTAGATTGCAACTCCGGCCCCCTTCATCAATTCTATCAATTCATCAATCATAATGAATTGATCAAGAAGTTGAAGTCAACACTTTGTTGGTTTCTGATGCAGACGGAATAATTTTGTYACTTGTCAGTACACTTGTAAAAAAAATATTATATAAAACACCATTGTATACAACAGCTAACAATATCTATTCCACAATGCAGTTGTAAGCATGCTAGGTATTCTATATCATACTACAACATCAGTCTAACTGAATATGGATGTTGCGTTGGTTGAATGTTCCAAAATGTTCTTCAGCTGGTGAACCTCTTCTTGTAATAGCAGCTGGTTTAGGTTAATGGCAGCTTGTGTTGGGTTTGGGGACTGTGACTCTGGCTCCTTGTAGACAATCGTCTTGTCCTTTCTGCACTCCACAGCCAGGTAGACAAGCTTCTCGCACACTTTCTTCAAAGCTTCTCACACACTTTCTTCACCTACTGCTTCGACCTGTTGCAGAAGATTTGTCTCCTGGAAAGACATGCAGACCGATCATGAGGATGTGTCACCATACAATAAACCCATGTTCATCTATCTGTAACAAAAAAGGATACAGTAGACTGGTATGTGTTTTGTTACACTTTGAGTCAATAATGGGGCATTGAGACAGGCTGTTAGCAAAGATGTAAAAACGGGGGGCTTGACTTGTAGACAGTCTAGTCATGTATTGTGTATGAGCACCTACAGTTGTGCTGTTGAGTAGACAAGCAATGCCAACAATAGAGTGAATAGGCTAGAAGAGTATATTAACAGCCCCTCTACCCCATGTCAAAGAACTGACTGCAAGTGTGAAAAGTTTGAGGCACACTTGGCTTGTAGACAGTTTAGTCACAAGAGGGTATTGTGCTTTTATAAATAATGTACCTTTGGCTGTCCTGGCTTGTTTCAAAGTCAGATGATGTTGAGCTTGAGTTTATTCCAGGCTGAAAGCTTTCATGGAATGGGTCACAGACTATGTACTAATAAAGCTGGTGTCAAAGTAATCATCATCAGCAGCAGGATTAGTCTTAACCAACATTTTACTACTTTGCCCCCACCAATACACACTCAAACAATGTACGATATCCACCCACCTCCCTCATGTCAATAAATCATGCATACTAACCTTCACATACAATACCCACCCCCAACAGACCCCAGTCAGTCACCCACACCATCCCCTCCTTACTAATACCTCCATTTCTCCAATGTTCTTGCATGAACAATGAACAATCAACTAAGCCTCCATAATACAGAGAAAACTACAGTAGAAGTTGTAGCCTACTTGTAAACACCAACTATAGCAACAAGACATGGACCATGCTTATTCCTAGCTCCAGTATATTTATTTGCTCATCATGGAGTTATGGAAAGATTGAGTAGATTTTAGAAGGTAACTTACACTAGTTCCTGTCTATCGTTGTGTCTGATTGAGAGCCATACTTAGGTTGCCTGTTTTCCCACTATGATTTGTGGGTAGTTGTTTTCTGTCTTTGTATTAGTTACCAGACGGAACTGTTTCGGTTGTGCTTTGTTTGTTTATTTTGAGCTTAATGTAGATGCCTCTGCAGATGTTGATGGGATCGGACTCTAAATAGAAAAGTCATGTTAGCCTCTGTGGTAGTTAGTTAGCTAGCTAACTGTTAGCTAACGTAGCCTGACGAAGCTAACGTTAGCATGCAAAGTTACAAATCACATCGGCAGATATCAGCTGCCAAATTATATTGATATGCTTTAAAATGTCTAGCCAGCATATTATGAAAGTCAGTAAGCTAGATTTTGGTTTAGATAAACAAATGTAGTTCGCTAGCTAGCTATCTAGGTAGCTACATTACTTCAGGTTGACTTATTTTCTGCTATGCGGATTTTGGCTGATCAGATACCTCCTTCTTTGAAGTGAAGGGGAAAATCGATAGAATAGCATCACTTTTAAACATTTGACTACATGGCAACCACATTTGAGACTTCAGTTCCATTTCGAAATCCTCTCGCTGAAAGTGCTGGCTACAAAGACAGACATTTTTATATTTCTCACACCTCCACGGCGCGGTCCTCCACATCCTAAAATCGTTATGAACTCTGGATATTGTGGTGTGCTTATAACCAGGCCATGTAGCTGGTGAGATGCAGAAACGCTCATATTTGCATTTAAAGAGGAAATTCTACATTTTTATGACACATATGATATGTTAATTACATATTAAAGGACATATACACTCACATGCCAGTTTATAAGGTAAACACATCTAGTACTGTCTTGGGCCCCCACTTTGCCTCCAGAACAGACTGAATTCTTCAGGCCATGGATTCTACAAGGTGTTGGAAACAAGTGTTGCTCATTTGGTATCAATGGACCTAACGTGTGCCAGGAAAACATTCCCCACACCAGTACATCACCACCAACAGCCTGTACCAGGCAGGATGGGTCCATGGACTCAGGCTACTTACACCAAATCCTGAGTCTGCCATCAGTATGACGCAACAGGAACCGGGATTCGTCAGATCAGGCAATGTTTTCCACTCCTCAATTGTCCAGCGTTGGTGATCACGTACTGATAGGAGTGTAACCTGGTGTGGTCGTCTGCTGCAATAGCCCATCCGTGACAAGGATCAACAAGTTGTGCGTTCCGAGATGCTATTCTGCACACCACTGCGCTGTTATTTGTCTGTTTGTGGCCGTTAGCTTGCACGATTCTTGCCATTCTTTTTCGACCTCTATCATTAACAAGTTGCTTTCGCCCACAGGACTGCCGCTGACTGGATGCTTGTTGTTGTCGCACCATTCTCTGTAAACCCTAGACACTGTCATGCCTGAAAAGCCTAGGAAGGTGGCCGTTACTGGATTGATACTGGACCTGGAGCGCTGTGAATCGACGATCATACTATGCTGTTACGTTCCCCAGTTTCTGTGTTGTAGTTGTATTTGAGTGTGTGTTTCAGGATGGTGTCCTGAAATCCTCAAGCAGCTGATTGGTCGACACCATGGCTGATTGGAGAGCTGACCCCGCCCTCTCATCAGGACGCAGCTGTCTCTAATTACCAATGCCTTCTGAAGCTATAAAAGCCAGTGTTCTGTTGTTCAGAAGAGAGAGATAATAGGCAGGCTGAGATCATTGCTGGGAGGAGATCATTGCTGGGAGGAGATCATTGCTGGGAGGAGATCATTGCTGGGAGGAGATCATTGCTGGGAGGAGATCATTGCTGGGAGGAGATCATTGCTGGGAGGAGATCATTGCTGGGAGGAGATCATTGCTGGGAGGAGATTGCAGAAAGATTGATTGTGATATAGAGAATTCAATTGCTGAACTGTGTTGGTCGTTTTTCAGGGAGCTGAGGTTTATATAGTGTTGGTTGTTTCTCCGAAAGCAATTTCGTATGTACTGTTAGTTTGTTGCATTATCAGATAGAGCTTATTTGATGTCCTTGGTTTCTTAGTTTGTTATAGTAATTGTTTGTGATTCTGTTTCATTTGTTCCCAGGGGGGAAGGGGAAGGCACCTAGGGAGTGCTTAGGCAAGAGGCCCGCGGGCATACATATACCCGTAGTATATTCACTGTCTAGGCACACTAGGTAAGACCTGGGCGGACCACCCCCTGTATTTTGGTTAGCGCACCAGGCGGTGCTAAGTTAGGTAAGTAGTGGGTAGGCAGGTTAGATAGGAGGGGGGGGGGGGCTTTGACATTTACTTTCTTTGCTTTGGTTCCGTCCAGCCCCTTTTCCCCATATTACTGTGTAAAGGAATAAAATCCTAGTAAACGGTCAATTCTTCCTTTTGTCGTCCTTTCTCACACCTACAGTCCCATACCTCTTTCACTTCACGGGGAGTTGAGTTGTAGCAGGGTTGCGTTCCCTCTTCTCAGAGGCGTGCGTAACATATGCTTAAAGTTGCTTAGGTCACTTTTTTTTGCCCATTCTAATGTTCAACCAAACAGTAACTGAATGCCTTGATGCCTGTCTGCCTGCTTTATATAGCAAGCCACGGCCACGTGACTCACTGTCTGTAGGAGTGATCCATTTTTGTGAACCGGTGGGGTAGCTAATAAACTGTCCGTTGTATAGTGTATAGTTGTAACGGATCTCCTCTTCGTCTGAGGAGGAGTAGGAAGGATCGGACCAATGTGCAGCGTGSTAAGTTTTGGTCATTTCTTAAAAATGCACTGAAAACTAAAATACAAAATAAACAAACCACAACCGAAACAGTTCCGTCTGGTAACTAATACAAAGACAGAAAACAACTACCCACAAATCATAGTGGGAAAACAGGCAACCTAAGTATGGCTCTCAATCAGACACAACGATAGACAGCTGCCTCTGAGAACCATACCAGGCCAAACACATAGAAACAGAAAACCTAGACCTACAACATAGAATATAAACACACAGAACAAAACAGAATGCCCACCCCAACTCACGCCCTGACCAAACTAAAATAGAGACATAAAGAATTTCCATTGAAAGGGCTTTTTGTTCTAGGACTATTCTGTGTCTGGGAAGTCGGCCCAAAATCACTGAACCTCTATGGACAGTACAATCAGGGTCTTGTAAGAAAAAGATCAACTCTACATTTGACTAATACTACAGTATTGTGAGAGGAGTGGCTTACACACCAGCAGGACAACAGCTGATCCACTTGACACAAACAGTGTGTCAGTTTTGAAGGCAAATACTGAATGATGGGGTTCTTAATGAGAGAGAATGACAGTGTTTACAGTTTGGAATGCTCCTTGTTTCCAGAATCCATTATAAGAATCGTGTTAAGGCAAGCTCTAAGGCACAAAAGAATAGCATATTTTTGGTTATAGCCTATACAATCCAAGGAGGATTACAGTTTGGAGAACTTCTTCAAATGGATAATGTGTAAGTCGACAACATGTAACACGAGAGTAGGTAACATGATTCTGAAGGCGTTCTTTGTAAAAGGTAACATTGCATGAAATTCCACAAAACTTTCCCAGAAATTCCACAAAAGCGAAACAAGGCTCTCTGCCTCTTCTATGTCACAATTGAAGAACCTCGGTTGACATTTGATATATCGACACAGGGAGTACTTGTTATTCCATAATCCAGCTATTGTTTGGGTTCTTTTATTCCATAATCCAGCTATTGTTTGAGTTTATAAGCCTTTGTCTCAGTGTGGTGAAGAGTAGAATAACAACACGTGCTGGTAGATTATGTTATGTCAACTATCTTGCTATTCTGTTGCATTGAAAACTTCAGTTTTTGTATCCGTATTTAGAGTTGGGGTATGCTTGTCTATATTCACAAGTTCTGAAGCTTGAACTGGGGTTGCATGATATGTGTGAAGGAAATCAAATAGTTTTCATGTAATAGTTTACCCCGACTCTAATACCCTTTTCACATTACCATACCACCCAAACCGTACTGTGCTGGCGCAGATCTTTTCACACGGTTCCAGCAACTATGGTGGATGCGTAACCTGGCCATCGCGGGTTACTCAACTCAATTCTGAAAAGGGTCGTCTAACCTCTACTGTACTTCTAACCCCTTGCCTTTTGAACTATGTTTTGGGGGAAGTTTCCCCTAGTTACAGATCTAAGATCAGCTTCCCCTTCCCTAATCCTAAACTGAACCATTTGTGGGGAAAATGCTAAACTGACCCAAGTGTAGGGACTCTGACCCAACGGGGGCAACTTCACCCTACACTACAGATCCTAGCTCACCTTGTTGGTATTGCAGTCGTTGCACCAATGACGTAGAGCTTGCCAGAGCAGCCCACCAGAGCTGCTGAGCTCACAGTCAGCAGTAGAGGAACAAAAGTCCGCCATTTGTTGTTGTAGATGCTAGTCATCCAGGAACAGCTGAATGCTCTCATGCGATGCCCTGTGTTGCATTGCCTCGAAGGGGAGATATTAGTGATTAGTAGGCTCGTTCTGGTACTGTTGAATTGAATGGTTTGCTTCAAATTGAATTGGTTGAATGTACAGTTGAATGGTTAGAATGTTGAATGTGCAGTTTTGATGTCGTACGCTATGGTACAGTTGACATGGTGAATGAAGTGCAGTTTAATGGTTGAATGGGTTCGTGCAGTGAATGGTTAATGGACCAGTTGAATGGTTGAATGTTGCAGCTGAAAATGGTTTGAATTGCGTTCTTTGCAGTTGATGGTTGAATGGTTTCATTTAATGGTTGAATTGGCGCGGTTACACAGATTTTATTATGTTCATGACTGAGTGGATAGCCGCAACTCACCGACCTACTCACTGCACTTCCAGAAACTGCCGATCATTAAGTAAATCTTCACGAGAGGAGATGTCTTCGTCACTGTTGTAGATGGTGAGGATATTTACAGTACCACCAAACGCCCTCCGTCTGGTTAAGAATTGGGTTAATCGACACCATCCGCACCATGGTCACCTCCTACTCCAGTACAAGAACACAATCTCACGGTTTAATAAGAATCTGGACCCTCCGTAATCGTGGAGGCGAAATGCACACAGCAAAAGTCTAAGTGGAAATAATCGCTGCCCCCTCTGAGTTTCATTGTGTCTTTGTTAGCTTGCATAGGCATTCGGATGCCGATCGTCCGTAACCCACCAGGAGGACGAGACACTTGTTTAGAGGAGAGACGAAGGGGAAGCGGATGAGGAAGAGGAGCATGGAGAGAAGAGAGGGAGAAGAGCAAGATGACGAAGGAGTAGGAACGTAGAGAGGAGAGGAGGAGAGAGGAAAAGAGAAAGAAACAGAGATCGGCAACAGACTCTGCTCTGACAACAGACAGAAGGCCAACTGCCACAAGGGCTCATAAGGAACCTCTCCCAAACCAGCCCATAAAGGCATACTTCCCCAACGGGCTCCCACGCAAAAGCCCCACACATACAGTACATTAAAGTATCATACACTGGACTATAGAGATATGTGGAGTAACGTTACGTCAAAATTACTGTAACCCAGTGCTCTTCATCTTGCAGAGACAGATCCACATTTGATCCATGGAGTACTTTGAACCTGTTTAGGAAATAAACCCCTATGTTTTTCATGTGCGGTAATAAAATGATAGGATACATTTTTGATGGATCATTTAAATAGTGTTGGTTACATCAGACACCACTGATGTCCCTAAAACACCTCAAACAGCATAACGCCACTAGTACTACCTACGTATACGGCCCTTTTTAACCATCAAGATAGATATTCTGCTAAATATCACATCCCATTACAAATCCACAAAACTAATTGTACTGTAAATCTTTATGATTAAAACACAGTCAAATCAGCTTCATTTGTTGATGAAAAAAATCCTACGTGAAGACCATAGGCTAAATAGGCCTGTGCTAATATTAGAAACATAATCATTTTTTCCCCCAAATAATTGTTCGACCATGCTACATGGTTTATTGAGTTCAATATGACAACTCTATTAGTTTTTTTTTTAAGACGCACCTATGTTGAACAATTTAATTTAATGTAAATCACAAATATAGAGAGAGAAGAGCGAATAACAATGTGAAGGAGCGGATTGAAAAGAAGAAGAACGATTAATAAACTGCTGTGTGCCTGTGATGCATGCTTCAGTGAGAACCTTGAACCAAAATACTCCTGTCTAAATTACAAATCTCCCCAGTTTAGACCGTGTATGTGGAGAGTGCAATGAAGAACAAATGAATTTAGTGTTGCAAATCGCTGTCTGTCAAGGCTGGGCTTTACTCCCGAGCCTGGTGCTCCCACCTCCCTCCACGCCCCAGCTTGGACACAACATACTGCACAGGACAGCACAGACCTCGGGACAAGTACTATTTAATTCTATTTCAGATACTTTATCAGGGCTGACTGAGATTTGTATTGAAAGGCCAATGGACAATGAAATAACGCACAATTTGCAAACTCTGCCCACTGTTAGCGGTTCGCCCAGCCAACAGCTAAAGCAGTGTTTCCAAAAACTCCATGGTTGGAGACCCCAAGGGGTGTTTGTTTTTGTAATGGCTGTCAAATCGTCTCCTCCTCAGCTACGAAGGACGGACATGGATCGGACCAAAGAGCCGGATTGGTAATGTACATGTTTAATGTAAATAACAAGGAAAACAGACTACCAACTACCAAACGTACATTACCTCAAAACATGGTCCTGTGTGTTTCCAACACTGACAAGAAGACAAAACCACACAAACAGCCTACGGCCTATGGCTACCTAAATATGCTCCCATCAGAGACAAATGAATGACAGCATGGCTCTTATTGAAGACCAATCTAGGCGCCATATAGACATAACTAAGCACACTCTCAACCCACCCTAACCAAACACACAATCGCCATTACACATACCAACACCCATTAGACTAACCAAACACACCACAACACACCAATGCCCACCCCAAACTCACGCCTGACCAACTAAACATAATCAACGTATAACAAAAAATATGTCAGAGAACGGTGACATAACCCCCCCCAAGTGCGTACTCAACGCAACACCACCCAAAGTCTAGGCTTGGGGGCTGACGTGGCATTCCACGCTGGTCGCTCCCGGCTCTGAGACGCTTTTGTGTCCCCACACACATATTCACTCTCCGCTTCCGTATCCCCCACCAATGACCCCACCCTCCAACTAAACCCACCCACCTAGGGGCAGCACAGCAGCACCGGGATAAGGGGCATGACAGCACCGGATGAGGACGGCAAAGCTCCGGGCTGGAGGACGGCATCGAGATGAGGGACGGCAAGCGCCGGGCTGAGACTGGGGCTGTGCGAATCCTGGCTGCTGGCGGGGATCCTGGACTGGGGCTCTGGCGGATCCTGGTGCTGACGGCTTTGCTCGTCAATGGCTGGTGTAACGGCTCTGGCTTCATGGCTGCTGCGGCTCATGGCTGGTCAGATCTGCAAAGGCCCTGCCTGATACCGGTCTGGCGAAGCTCTGGTGATCCGTCTGGCGACAAGGCTGCTTCTGAATCGTTCGGCGGATGGCTCTGCCTATCCAGCCTGTCTGCGAAGGCTCTGCTGATCCGGTCTGGCGGAAGGCTCGGTGATCCTGTCTGGCGGTAAAAGCTCGGCTGATCCGAATTCTGGCGTGAAGGCTCTGGCTGATCCAGTTCTGACGCAGCGGACCGGCGTCTAGCTGCCTTCCTGCTGGCGGACCCGCTCACTGTGGGTCATGGCAGACACGGGCGGCATTTGCATGGCTTCATGGCACGCTGCGACGGGCGGCTTTGCAGGCTCATGGCAGACGAGTTTCAGACGGGCTGGGCAGCACGGGCCATTCAGCGCCGCTGGCAGACTGGGGCATTTCAGCCGCCGCTGGCAGCGCGGCAGTTCAGCGCCGCGGCAGAACCGCAGTTCAAAGCCCGCCGCCGGGCCAGACGGGCCAGTTCATGTTCCAGGCGACGCTGGGCAGACGGCAGATACTGGCGGCTGAGACGCACTGTAGCTGGTGCGTAGGGAAGGAAAAGGGGTGCGGGGAGGGAAGTGGAGGATACGCGGAACTGGAGCCGTAGGGGGTACCGTCGCTAAAGGACACGCACCTTCAGGCTAGGCGGGGACCAACAAAACAGGCAACACTGGAGACTCTGTGGCACACTCTACCTGGGACGGTGCGTAGGGTGACGGTGGATTATGCACTCGTACCGAAAACTGGATGGTACCGGAGCTGACGGCACGCACCTGTAGGGAGCCGGCGGAGAAGGACATGCGTACCGTGGCTCTGGAGACGCACAGGAGGCTTGGGCCGTCACCGGTGGTGCCGCGAACTGGAGGCACTGGGGCTGGACACGCACCATAGGAGAGTGCGGGAAGAGGAACAGCGGCATCTGGAGAGCACGGAAGCCTGTTGCAGATGATGTAGCACTTGGTGGTACTGACTGGGGGGAAGGTGCCGCGGACATACCGACCCGTGAAGGAGACACGTGCTCCTGAAGGCAGCCGAGCCTCCCAAACCTTACCAGTTGAATGCGGTCCCCGTAGCCTGCCAGTGCGGCGAGTGGAATAGGCCCGCCACGGGCATGCAGGGCGAACCGGGACACCACCTGTAGGCTAGGTGCCATGTACACCGGCGCGAGGAGACGTACTGAGAGGCCAGATCACGTTGGCCGGCTTCATGCATCGGCTCAGCCCAACCTAGCCCTTCCAGTGCGCAAGTGAATCTGAATAGCCCCCACTGGCAAGCACGGCGTACTGGGAACAGCCGTGCGTTTACCGCACATAACAACGAGTGGTCTGACCAGTACGACGCCCTCTACTCGCACGGTAAGCCCCGCGGAGTTTGCTCAGGTATCCAACCCGTGGCTTCGCACACCACTCCCCTTTAGCCCCCCCCCCCCAAAGAAAATTTTATATTGGGTGTGAGCCTCTCGCTTTCCAGCCCCTCTACGTCAGGCCTCCTTCATACCCAGCGCTCCTCGGGCTGTGTGCTCTGCCTTCTCCTCCCATCAAGAGGGATTCACACCAACCTAGCCCAGGGTGCCTTCTCCATGAAAATGTGCTCCAACGCCATTCTCTCTCCAGTGCTTAGTTCTTCCCGCCTCCGTCAATCCGCTGTCGGTCCTGGTGTCGGTGGTGGTGTTCTGTAAATGGTGTCAAAGTCGTTCTCCTCCTCAGACGAGAGGCTGCAATGGATCGACCCAAGATGCGGTGATGGTAATCTGCTACATGTTTAATGTAAATAACAAGAAAACCACTACAAACAACAAACGTGACATCACCGTCACAAAACAGGTTCCGGCTGTGGTCAAACACTGACCACAGGAAACAAACACCCACAAAAAGCCTACTGTCTATGGCTACCTTTAAATATGGCTTCCAACCTCAGAACAAATGGAAATGACAGCGTCTCTGATTGAGACCCAATTCTAGGCACCAGAGACAGAACAGACAACCTAAACCAAAAAACCCTATTCCCATACACATACACACACCCATAGACTCTAACCAAAACACACACAACATACAATGCCCCCACCCCGAAACTTCCCCACCCCTGACACAACTCTAAACATAATCCAAAATAAAACGATAACAAATCAAGTTGTCAGAGAACGTGAACAGAGGTCACAATCTAGTTGATTGCACTAGCACACTACACGCTGTACTTCAATAATTAGACCCTCATAATTTCCAAAAAAGTCTGATATTAAATCACACAGTGGATCAGCGGTGGTGAGAGTGTCGGCAAAAAACTGAACATGCACCCCCTGTGGTCCCCAAACCAGGGAGTTTGGAATGGACGCTGGTGGCTAAACTTCCAAACCACTAAAGGTAGGTACCACGTAAGGTAGACAGTGCGAACTAGTCTTCTATTTCTGTTGCATTGAAAACTTAGTTTTGTATCCGTATTTAGAGTTGGGGTATGCTTGTCTATATACACAAGTTCTGAAGCTTGAACTGGGTGCATGTATAGTGTGAAGGAAATCAAATAGTTTTCATGTAATAGTTTACCCCGACTCTAATACCCTTTTCACATTACCATACCACCCAAACCGACTGGCTGGCGCAGATCTTTTCACACACGGTTCCAGCACTATGGTGGTAGCGTAACCTGGCCATCGCGGGTTACTCAACCCATTCTGAAAAGAGGTCGTCTAACCTCTACTGTACTTCTAACCCCTTGCCCTTTTGAACTATGTTTTGGGAAGTTCCCCTAGTTACAGATCTAAGATCAGCTTCCCCTTCCCTAATCTAAACTGACCATTTGTGGGGAAAATGCTAAACTGACCCAAGTGTAGGGACTCTGACCCAACGGGGGCAACTTCACCCTTCACTACAGATCCTAGCTCACCTTGTGGTATTGCAGTCGTTGCACCAATGACGTAGAGCTTGCCAGAGCAGCCACCAGAGCTGCTGAGCTCACAGTCAGCAGTAGCA
>NC_036860.1:28097810-28156979 GCF_002910315.2 Salvelinus sp. IW2-2015 | reverse complement strand
CTGTAGAAGGGATGCTCTAGCACACATATGTCAGAGTCAAGGCCGCGGGCCACATCCGGCCCGCGAGAAGGTTTTTTACGGCCCCTGGGATGATCTTGATTTATTATTAGAACCGGCCCGCAGACCGCAGCAAGCCGGCAGCCCGCAGATCTTTTACACGCACCAATACTACATTTCCCACAATGCAACGCGACAGGTGAGCTGACAGCTTATCATTTTATCATACACCAGGAAGCGTTGTGCGGTAAAGCCTTGAAAATGGAGCATGTAATGAGCATCATCACGCGCACAGTTAACTTTATCAGAGCCAAAGGTTTGAATCACCGCCAGTTCAAGGCATTTCTGACGGAGTTAGAAACGGAGCATGGTGATTTGCCTTATCACACAGAGGTGCGATGGCTAAGCCAGGGAAAGGTGCTTCAAAGATGTTCGAGCTTCGTGAGGAGATTTGTCTGTTCTTGGACAGCAAAGGGAAAGACACAACACAACTCCGAGACGAAATGTTTCTGTGTGAAATGGCTTTTCTGTGTGACATTACGAGTCATCTGAATGCAATGAACTTGCAGCTGCAGGGTCGGGATCATGTCATCTCTGATATGTACAGTACAGTGAAGGCATTTAAAACCAAACTGACTCTGTGGGAGACGCAGATGCGGAAAGAAAATTTGAGCCACTTTCCCAGCTGCCAGACCATGAAAGAGAAGCTCTCTACCAGTGCTTTCCCGAGCGCACAGTTGGCTGATAAATGGAACAAAAGTCCGCCATTTGTTGTTGTAGATGCTGTAGCACTACACACTGGAGAGGCRCTCAATCCCGTTGAAGCCTCTCACTGCATACAGCTACAACCACAAACATAGGCACACAGCCAAACTTAGTACAATACCTATTCTACACAGTCTAACATGGTCAAATTGCAAACCAGTCTGCTACAAAGATTTAGCCTGATATGCATTATGGTAGCCTGGTACCAGATCTATTTTTGCCGTATAGACAACAGCACAACCAGATATGGGAACAGGTTAGCATTATGRGAGAAATCCTAAGCGCTCGCAACTCTGACTTGGACTCAATCACACGTGGATGTCAATGATTATGGGGTTTCGTATCCTTAATGGGAGGCAACTGGAACAAAGAAGGCTTAACTTTCCAAGCAGAGCAGCCATCTTGTGCCTTCACCTGGCCTCGGCCAAGGAGGCGACGTGGACCGTGGTCCACCAGGGGCATGTACCTCCACACGTCCGAGCTGTTCAACTGACCTCCTACAAGACGATACAATCAGGTCAGGGTCAACATGTAGGCTATCAAGCGTTTCAGTGTAGGAGTGCTAATCTAACATCAGTTTTGCCATTTAGATCACAAGGAATAAGATGGCATGGACAGCTGATACTAGATCAGCACTSCTACTCTGAGACTMTTGATTCATACCACCCCAGATTTCAGAACTGAGGCAATGGACATGTTCAATAGCTTTGAAAAATGCCACTGCATTCCTGAGGGGRGATTTTCCTTGCCACTATATCGCCTTGGGCTTTCTTATAGGCTTTGGAAATGTCTGTCTGGGTAAATAAATCTAGGGCAGAGATACAGTGAAAAGCAATTAAAAACAAACTGCATTGAACTACATTGAGGAAGAAAATGCAATTGACCTGTGCGTCCATCTAAGTAACATAATAAAAAATCCCCATCAAAATCTGCTAGATATATGTTTTTTTGCATGGGCTGCGTCTCAATCTGACGCATCCACCTACTGTACAGTATGTCAGCTTTACACATCTGCGGTGGAGGTGGCTGAGCTACAGTGGTGTTTGTCAGACCATGAGACATCCCGAAAATCAGTCTATTCACGAAAACGTCTGTAGCGTCCGAACGATCTGAATGGCCTAYAAACTAATATGACCACTCGTGGAAAGATGACTCTCACGAACACGATGCTATTCTCCGTTTTGGTCTACGACCCCCAAAAACCCCACGGGATTCATCTGAAGTCGGCAATGCTGAWGTACCAACTTTGGGTCTTCCTTTCCTGTAGCGGTCCTCATGAGAGCCAGTTTCATCATAGCGCTTGATGGATTTTACGACTGCACTTGAAGAAACTTTTGTTATAAGTTATTGAAATTTTTGGGATTGACTGACCTTCATGTCTTAATGTAATGATGGACTGTCATTTCTCTTTGCTTATTTGAGCTGTTCTTGACATAATATGGACTTGGTCTTTTATTAAATAGGGCTATCTTCTGTATACCACCCCTACCTTGTCACAACACAACTTATTGGCTCAAACGCATTAAGAAGGAAAGAAATTTCACAAATGAACTTTTAACAAGGCACACCCGTTAATTGAAATGCATTCCAGGTGACTACCTTATGAAGCTGGTTGAGAGAATGCCAAGAGTGTGCAAAGCTGTCATCCAGTCAAAGGGTGGTTACTTTGAATAATCTCAAATATAAAATATATTTTGATTTGTTTAACACTTTTTTGGTTACTACATGATTCCATATGTGTTATTTAATAGTTTTGATGTCTTCACTATTATTCTACAATGTAGAAAATATAAAAAATAAGAACAACCCTTGAATGAGTAGATGTGTCCAAACTTTTGACCGGTACTGTATATATATTTTTTGAGCTTTCTTATCTCATATCTTATCTCATATCTCCGAGACATAGGACACCTACATTTTTTGACTGTCTTTTTTTTGCCATTTATGGATGTGTTATTCAATAGTAAGGGCCAAATTAAATATTTTAGCAAATATTTGTAAAATATAATTGTATTTATACCTAAAGGGATCTTAAATTCTAAATCAAATAGCTAAATGATCCATGGTATGTTAGCTTAGTCCCCCCCAAACACAAAGAGGATAATTTAGTTGCTTTGCCAGTACCATAGAATTAGATTTCCTTTCCCCCACCCTCATATCCTGGCAGGTAGGAGTGTTGAGCCAGTAACTGAAAGGTTGCTGAATCAAATCCCCAATCCGTCAAAAATATGTCGTTCTGCCTGTGAGCAAGGCAGTTAACCCCCAACAACAACTTCTCCCTGGACGCCTCTGATTCAGAGGGGTTGGGTTAAATGAGGAAGACACATATCAGTTGAATGCATTCAGTTGTACAACTGACTAGATATCTCCCTTTCCCATATCACCCAGACCCAGTGAATTTCATACACAAAGCAGGAACCATCAGAGATATGCCTGTTTTTTGTTGCAAGGCTAATTTTCCTAAGGTATAATAAAGTATTCTATTATATTCTATTCTTAGTAAGGCTCTGCGGAGGTGTTTTTRTGTGTGTGTGCCTCTTCTCTGATCCTGTGCCCCTGTACAAAATAAGATTCATTATTATTTATTTAACTTGTAGAGCGCTTCACATTACAAAAATGATCTCAAGCGCATGGAAAGCTATAAAAAAATACTATTTGATTTGATGGATATTGAATGTCTCTAGTCAGCTTCAGATGATGGAAAGGCAGATGAAGCAGTTTGGGTTGGAATATATAGTTAAGTGTTATTTTAAACTAAAAGCACATTATTGTACAATAACCATGATGATATAATATCACCTTGTCTCCCAACAGTGGTTTCATGATTAGTAGGTCATGACTGTCAATCATGGCACACACATGCCTTGTTCAATATAAAAAGGCATTTATTAGGCTTATGTAAGAGAACTACACTGATATCTGCAGGCAAATATCTAATGCACATGAGTTTGGACATGTTCAATGGGTGTTTGTTTTGCGTTGCCCGGTACCCTGGGTGTGAGGAGTTTACACATTTTAGACCATTCCATTGGTCCTAAAGTGAAATTTCCACCCACCCAATGAAAACAAAGCATTCAGCATTTTCAGTATAAAGAATGTAAAATAATTATACAAAATGTTCCATGTCTGAGGAGTCTGAATCACAGACTACTACATTTCACACCAGGTAATCGCTGCATATTAACAATGTATTTTAAAAAAAACAACAGATACATTCATCACAAAATGGTTCAATGCAGTATTGTAATGAAGCTCTGTAACATAAGCTCCGGGGTGAAGTTTCCCCATATAGGTACAGATTTAACCTTAACCATTAGTGGGGAAAGTGCAAAACTGACCCAAGATCAGCATCTAGGGACAACTTCACCCTACTTTGTAATGTAAGAGGAAAGGGAAAAGAGGCAAGACCTCGCCACCAGGTGGGCCCACTGACATAGGGTATAATGTAGGGGAGCTCCTAACTGTAGARGGAGAGCAAATGATGGAGGGTATTGTATATTGTGGTTGAATCTATGTGGCTGACTGGCTGTGTTTGTTTACCTATTTCTTTCCTAGCCTGTTTGGCTGTTTATTAAAGCCATAATCTGTCATTCATTTTTCMGCCAAAAGGGCAGCTCCACCACTAAGCTAACAGGTACTTTAGAAATGTATGGAGCTATGGATGCAATAACTGATAGCCCATGACATCAGCATGATAGATTTGAACATATTTTGAAACTAACAYTGTTGTGTAGGCCGACCTCATATGATAGGGTCAGAGTTGAAGTAAATTCATGAGGGATTTATAAGTTAAAAACGTCACAAATCAAATTTAAATGACCACCGAGAAGCCTTAACCTTTTCAGATTGTACAGGAGTATTTTTCAGAGTGAAGAATGGTTTTCAACATTCTATAGTATTTATGTGGAGCAGTCACTCATGTGCAATACATTTTCTTTGGCACTAGGGGGACACAGATACCTTGATAAATAAAAAACATAAACCTGAAAAGTTCTGTTTTCCACTCAAACAGGTGTGTCTGGAGATGTTCACACTTCCAACTTTTAGTGGAGTTAATTCAGAGCCGGAGTTAAGTAGATGACAGATAGTGACGAAACTTCATAACCTGTCAACACTGGGTAAAAATGGATAGACCATTATTATTGAGAATGCACTGAAGACATTTCCCAGTGAGCGCCGTCCAACGTCGATGTCCATAGATGTCATTTGTAATTTTGCTCACTGGGTGAGTACTGTCCCATGGATGTCTAAAATACGTCATTTTGCTTACCGGGTTGGATAAATGAAACCAAAACCGAAAGTATGTTAATCCTACACTCTTAGAAAAAAGGTGCTATATAGAACCTAAAAGGGTTCATCGGCTGTCCCCAAAGGAGAACCCTTTGAAGAACCCTCTTTGGTTCCAGGTAAAATCATTTTTGGTTCCAGGTAGAACCAAAAGGGTTCTACCTGGAACCAAAAATGATTTGACCTGGAACCAAAAAGGGTTCTCCTATGGGGACAGCCGAAGAACCCTTGTTGAACCCTCTAAGAGTGTAAGCTTGATAATCTAGTTTTATCCCTTAGGGTAGGCACACCATGTCATGGGATTCCCCATTGGGCTCAATATAACTGGACTGGGGATGCTGGCAAACGCACTGCCACTGACAGACACTCACTTCAATGCCTCATGTATACCTCCGGATGAACTAGGGGAGAGAGGAACACTGCCATTAAATTCTGGAACGGTACAACATTTAAGGAAGACATTGTCTCCTTGGATGGAAATGGTGAGACAGTGTATGTGTGTGTGTATGTGTGTGTGTGCGCACTCGCGCACGCATGCGTTTGTGTGTGCCTGTCTTTTACATCTTCAGTTGAGGCTTAAACAGTATTTGAAAGTTAGCCATATGTCCATGACATGTAACCTAATTGTACRTCTTGTAAATGTGTATGTTTGTCTTTCTCCGAAGAATAGAATAACAATCTGGTTAGCGTATGACAACTTGGCTGGCCACAGAGACCACATAATAAATAACCTCTCAACCGAGCACTTTCAGAAGTTTATGTGTTTGCATGCCTAATTGTTTACAGAACGATACAAGGAATTTATAACCTCACTATGTATACAGCTGTTCCAAAATGAGCAACTGCCAACATGTGGGAATGACAAGCCACAAAGAAGTTGGACCAGGTTGTTCTGATTGATTAACAATAGATGAAGAGMGGGAGGAGAAGAAAGAGAGAAGAGAATGATAGCGTGAGAGAGAAAGGAAGAGATAAGTGAATAAATGGAGATAGCGAGAGGGTCTGTGAGAGAGAGAGAGAGAAAGAGAGAGAAAGGAAGAGAGAGAGAGAAATTAGTATGATATTGGAGGAATCACGGACAGAATGGACATCCCAATCCCGTATAAGGTATTTCCCTAAAAAAAAGGGAAGGGGGAAAGCAACAATGATGCCGGATATTCTCACAGGATGTGTTAGCCCTGGACGAGCACTGAAAGGTAGAGGGTAGAGCCGGCTGTGTGTGTGAGAGTGTTTGTGTGAGAGTGTGTGTCAGTGAGGATGTAAGATTACCACAGGAGCAGCAGCATGAGCAGAAGACTGCAGGGGAAAGTAACCATTTCGAAGAGAGGTAAACACCTATGGACAACGATATTGGATAATATTCTGACGTGTGTGGTTTCTATTACTTGCTGGTTAGGGTGAATGGTAGGAATGCCTTGGAGAAGGATAGAAGGGTCCTCAGCTGTGCAACAGAGGGCAAAGGAGAGGAGAATGAGATACTTAGCAGTGGAGGTTGTGGAGTAGGTAAAGAAATGTCCTGTGTAAAAGAGTAAGGAAGAGAATTAGAAAATGTGTGGATGGGTGTACAGATGAGAGAATGTGTGAGGTATGTTCTAMTGGGCTTTTGTGAAGTCTCTGAGGAGAGCGTCGTTCAATGAGGATTCAAAGGGTATTTTCCTGTTACCTGAGTGATGTGGATAGCATTGTGCTCATGTCAAAGAAACGTCATGCAATGACCGTCTTGATTTTTGCGGTAGATGTATGACCCCGACAATTCTATTAATTTCTGCAACTTTTTCATTCTACCTAAAAACAGTCTGAGATCTTTGAGGCTTTGTACAAAAGACACATAGGGCACGGAGGGAGAATCACACTTTCATCTCTGGAATTCGTTTTAGCTGTCACATTATACTATTTCTGGTGAGACAGTAAATATCTACGATATTAAAAAGGTCAGCACTTCAGCTGTATGAACCAAAACAAGTCATTGTTGTTGGTTAAAGACTACCTTTGTTCCAATAATAATTAATAACCTTTTAGATCTCGGCTTGAGTGATCAGTGGGAGATTCCTTTTGCGTCACTTAAGACTAAAAACAAGCCTGAGAGGAACAAGAACTAAATATAGTGGCATGCTAAAATGTTTTTCTTATCCACTGCACTTACTCTTATTTAGCAAACCAATCTCTCTCTTACTCTCATTCCTTGACGTCACAAGTGGAATAAATGAACAATGACAAGTCAAACAAAGGCAACCGTGTCCAGATAAACAACTTCCCTGTTAGGAATGCCTCCTGTGGATGGTCTCAGTTCATGTCATAACCCCATCATTGTGTTTCCTGCACTCATGTCTGCTCTGTCTCTTCTCACCTCCCCTCTCTCTGTGTGTCACAGCACCATGGCAGCCTACCTCTGGCTGGTCCTGGCCATTGTCAGTGATGTGGCAGAATCCTTGTTACATCCCTCACGCCAGCTCTCCCCCTGCCAAATGGTAAGTGACCCTGAACTGAGTTGCCTCAGTAGCAGAATTTTTGAATGTTTTTATAGCTGTCAACCACAAATAAGTATGTGATGTGTACGTAATACGTAATGTGTAAACTATGTAACTGCCATGTAAAATATGAATACATTTAATTTGTAATGCACTTTTTCGCAAAGTGTTAGTTTGTGCAATACAATAAATAGGTATTGGAGTACTTATTTTAATGTGGGACCCCTGATTATAGTTACATAGACGGGAGGAATAGTGTTGATAGTTGCTGATAATTGATGTTTGTGTTATCGGTTTTGATAAGAGTATCCTATGTTTTATTGATACATCTGAGTACTACAATACTGCTTGTGTGTACCTTGATGTTATTATCTGAGAGTTTTGGCAGTTTTCTCACAAATCTCTCATGTACTGTATATGCAAAATATATTGGTTACTTTCGAATTCTCAGGTAGCAGAGAACGTTTCTATTGAAGTCTTGTGATATGAAACCGATCCTTGTTGTTATTCTAGCCATGCTGTTTCCTCATGCTCTGAACAGCAGATAACAGAACATACAGTTTGACCACATAACCCATATGTAGTCACACCTACACTGTTTCATTTTGAGATGGAGAAGAATAAGTAAATGTGCCCAGGCAAGATAAAAGTAAACTATAGCCATAGAGGAGGCACATGTTCCATTACCTCACAGCTCTGTACTGTGCTTGTGATGTCTCAAATCACTTTCAGACAGTGTGTTCAACTCTCATCCTCCAAGCACCTACATTCATGTAAGTTTTTAGACATAGCTGGACATAAAGTCTGACTCTTCTTGGCATCTTCCTTCGGTAGACTGACTGACTAACTTCCTCTGTCTAAATGGTTGCCGTGACAAATGTGTATTCTCGGTCTAGCTCCGTATTTGGATGAAGCSGCTCTATGTCCACAGCCAAACGGATCATATTAAGGAGCTGAAAGCCCCAGGGCTGCTTTCCATAAGGGAATTTTCCCTCTCTCAGGTACTATCAATCTGGACCTGATGTTACACAATTTTCTTTGTTAGTCTTTAACTAAAGGAGGCTCTGGCATACAGTAGCTTTCTGCCCTGAGTCCATAGAACATTAAAGTCCATTGGTGTTTTCCTTCTCTCATTTTTCCACCCTCTGCGAAGACACAAGAAAACAATATCTGATACGAAATTCATATTGCTGTAGTTCTGGGAATGTATTGCATTCCTGACTACTAACGACTAAACTGTATAAACAGGCAGGATGAATTGGAGCTGGGCAGGAAACTGGCTCTTTAGACTGCAAGAACTGATAGCATAGCGTGCCAGTTTGAATGGAACGGACTAGAAGGAGATGTTTTCATTTTTAGAGGCAGTGTTCATTGTTTATGCATTCTCTTCGTTTTATTTCATAGCTTTGGTACTATTTTCACAAGTATGTGATGCATTTTCTAAACTCTTAGAACAAAACTACAAACTGGTGACACTTTTAACACAAAAGCTTTCATTGTGCATACATTTTGTTTGTAGACATCTTTCACCATACACCATACAAATGTTTACTGTGAATATAATGAGTACATTAGTTTAATCACCAAAGCACATCATAATGATATCTTCTCAATTTTGTTATTTTAAAAACCAGTTAATCCAATAGCAAAACATGTAAGATACATATAGTGCCCTTCATAATTATTGGGACAGATAAGCTTTTTTTTCTTCTTTTGGCTGTATACGTAAAAAGTTTGTATTTGAAATCAAACAATCACTATGAGGTTAAAGTGCAGAATGTGGGCTTTAATTTGAGGGTATTTTCCTCCATGTCGGGTGAAGTCACTTTGCAGTCACTTTTAAGAATAGAATAAGAATAGATATAGATAATAGAATCAATATGTTTCCATGAATGTGGATGCTACCATGATTACGGATAATCCTGAATGAATCGTGAATACCCCCCTTCGCCAAAAGAATGCAAAAAAAATGCTGTTATTGTCATGGTGAGAGGTTAGCATGTCTTGGGGGTATGATATTTGTGAGTCTGTAACTTTCTCACTCATCATTATTCACGATTCACGCAGGATTGTCCATAATCATGGTAGCATCCACTTTCACGTAGAAGTGTTTAGAAACATATTCTATTCTTATTTTCAATAAATGTGACTCCAAAATGACAGGTCATTATTTACCATACATTTCTATTGGGTACAAAATAATCTGAAATGTAACCAAATCAAAGAGGAAATGCGTCCAACAAATCTGTAGAGTCACAAGCTTGATGTAGTCATTGCGTGCTATGAATATGGGAACAAATACTTAACTTTTTACTACTTTAACACACATACAGTTGAAGTCGGAAGTTTACATAAACTTAGGTTGGACTCATTAAAACTTGTTCTTCAACCACTCCACAAATTTCATGTTAATAAACTATAGTTTTGGTCATTTTCCCAACAATTGTTTACAGAACAGATTATTTCACTTATAATTCACTCTGTCACAATTCCAGAGGGTCAGAAGTTTACATACACTAAGTTGACTGTGCCTTTAAACAGCTTGGAAAATTCCAGAAAATAATGTTATGGATTTAGAAGCTTCTGATAGGCTAATTGGCATAATTTGAGTCAATTGGAGGTGCACCCGTGGATGTATTTCAAGGCCTACCTTCAAACCCATTGCCTCTTTACTTGACATCATGGGAAAATTAAAAGAAATCAGCCAAACCTCAGAAAAAAATTGTAGACCTCCACAAGTCTGGTTCATCCTTGGGAGCAATTTCCAAATGCCTGAAGGTACCACGTTCATCTGTACAAACAATAGTACGCAAGTATAAACACCATGGACCAGGCAGCCGTCATACCGCTCAGGAAGGAGACGCGTTCTGTCTCGTAGAGATGAATGTACTTTGGTGCGAAAAGTGCAAATCAATCCCAGAACAGCAAAGGACCTTGTGGAGATACTGGAGGAGACAGGTACAAAAGTATCTATATCCACAGTAAAACGAGTCCTATGTCGACATAACCTGAAAGGCCGCTCAGCAAGGAAGAAGCTGCTGTTCCAAAACCGCCATAAAAAAGCCAGACTGCGGTTTGCAACTGCACATGGGGACAAAGTCGTACTTTTTGGAGAAATATCCTCTGGTCTGATGAAACAAAAAATAGAACTGTTTGACACATAATGACCATTGTTATGTTTGGAGGAAAAAGGGGGAGACTTGCAAGCCGAAGAACACCATCCCAACCGTGAAGCACGGGGGTGCAGCTCATGTTGTGGGGTGCTTTGCTGCAGGAGGGACTGGTGCACTTCACAAACTAGATGGCATCATGAGGCAGGAAAATGATATGGATATATAGAAGCAACATCAGGAAGTTAAAGTTTGGTCGCAAATGGGTCTTCCAAACGGACAATGTACCCCAAGCATACTTCCAAAGTTGTGGCAAAATGGCTTAAGGACAACAAAGTCAAGGTATTGGAGTGGCCATCACAAAGCCCTGACCTCAATCCTATAGAAAATGTGTGGGCAGAACTGGAAAAGCGTGTGCGAGCAAGGAGGTCTACAAACCTGACTCAGTTACACCAGCTCTGTCAGGAGGAATGGGCCAAAATTCACCCAACTTATTGTGGGAAGCTTGTGGAAGGCTACATTTGACCCAAGTTAAAGAATTTAAAGGCAATGCTACCAAATACTGATTGAGTGTATGTCAACTTCTGACCCACTGAAATTGTGATACAGTGAATTATAAGTGAAATAATCTGTCTGTAAACAATTGTTGGAAAAATTACTTGTGTCATGCACAAAGTAGATGTCCTAACCGACTTGCCAAAACTGTAGTTTGTTAACAAGAAATTTGTGGAGTGGTTGAAAAATAAGTTTTAATGACTCCAACCTAAGTGTATGTAAACTTCCGACTTCAACTGTATATGACCATGTATTGCAATGTGAAACATGTACAGTATTTTTAGATGAAACACTGATTAAGTTTGGTGAATAAGTGACTGTATGAGTTTGTGTGTTATACTTAGTCAATTTAGTTTTGAAACAACTGTCTTTTTGATTATCTGTTTGGASTTTTGTACTAAGCGTTGTGAAAATGTACAACATACTTGTGAAAATTGCACCAAAGAGATTAAAATAGAATAATAAGTAGATGGAAACATAAAGTTGGGGTTTTACAGATGTGCTGTACCTCACTTTCTTTCTCTTTCTGAAACAACATCTTTAGATCTTATAATGATATATGACCCATGATAGGTTTATTGTATATGACTGGTTATGATTTGCAAGCTATTTCAATTGCATATGAGTTAAGTTATTAATTAGAAATGTATAAGGTAACATTTGTTCATAAAAGCCAGAAGAAAGCATTCAAAAAGCTTGACATTTAGCAAATAAAACAAAGGAAGGCTTACTTCAAATGTATGCCATGAACCTAAATCCACTTTGTTTTATGTGAGTTGTGTGTGTGTGTGTGTGTGTGTGTGTGTGTGTGTGTGTGTGTGTGTGTGTGTGCGCGCATGTGCATGTGCATGTGCACATGTGCATGTTCTATGGGCTGTATTTAGAGAGTGGGCTTATGCCATATGGTTTAAATTACCAGCCACGCTGATAAGTTAATAGTTAAATGTTTAAAATAATAATGGAAAGAGACTCTTCGTCCACTAGGCGTTCTGAAAATCCCTGGGTGGAAGAGGGGGTGTAACAAGAGCTTGTTTTATGAGGTGAAAACCCCACAACAAGCCTAACAGTCTCCCTTGACTGCCAAAAAACACAGATACAATGGCCCATAAAACAACTCTCTACATGTGCACAAACCATTTGGTTTGTGAGAGTGAAAAGTGTCAAGGTGACTTGTGGTCATTTGGGAGTGTGCAGTGGTGCCGTGAAGTTCAAAGCTCATGTAGTTATCTCTCCTTGTTTTGTCCACAGGTACAGAATGATGTGTACTGCAACGATCTGAACCTGAGGACCGTTCCAGCCAAGCTTCCTCATGGCATCCAAAAGCTGGACCTATCTCGGAACCTTCTACAGAACCTTACCCAAGAGGTTCTATCAATCTACACCACCGTTCATCATCTGAACCTCCACTCCAACAAGATCCAGTTCATCCAGCCGGGTCTGTTCAAAGACATGACCAATCTGCAAGTGCTGGACCTCTCCAGTAATTACTTGGATGTTTTTGCTGTTTTGAAAACCAGCATTGGGCCTCTTGTGGCCGTGAAGAGGCTTGACCTCTCAGGCAATGGCCTGTACACAGGGATGACCGACTTCTTTCTCAGTGAAGCCCCAGAACTCATTAGCCTTTCTCTGAATGGCAATAGTATCACCAAAGTGGGCAAGGAGACCTTTTGCGGATCTTTGGCCTTGAGAAACATTGACCTTCACAACAATGTCATCTTAGAGATCGATGATGGAGCATTTGACTCGCTGATCCATCTGTCCGAGCTTGATTTGTCCATTAACTCCATCACTTGTATCACTGACTTTAACCTTTCCCAACTGAAGGTGCTGAACCTCAGTAGGAACAGCATGGAGTGCTTCCAAACCACAGACTCAGACCTAGAGTACGAGCTCCTCTAYCTCGACCTGAGGGAAAACAAGATCCACTACTTCCCCGTTCTCCCAAGAAAAAACAAGCTCATGTACCTGGATTTGTCCAGGAACCGCCTGATGAGCATCAACACCACGGGGACAGCGGATGAGATGGAGCACTTCAGAGACACGTTTGTGCCTCACACACAGTCAGGTGGARCCAGCCGACACCAGGACCTCTCAAGGCTTATGTACCTCAACATGAGCTACAACCAGATCAATAGCATMCCGCAGTCTTTCTTCTGCAGCATGGTGTCTCTTGAGCACCTCAACATCAGTAATAATTGTATCAGGGMCTTTTCTGTAGATCAGGAGAGCCCTCTGAACTCTCTGAAGACCCTGGACCTGAGWTACAATGCCCTACAGAAACTCTCGTTTGGTGAGAACACCCTAAGGTCACTGCAGGAACTCTTCTTACAAGGGAATGTTCTCAGAAACATGGACTCTGGACCATTCCAAAGACTGCCCAGCATCAGAGGCCTTCACCTCCAGCAGAACTACCTGAAAGTCTGCCCCTCACAGCGAAAACCACCACAGACAGACCACAACTCCCAGGATCCATCAGGCTGTGTCTCCTTTGCGTCCATACCAAGCTTGCACTTCTTGAACCTCTCTGGAAACAGTCTTGAAGTTCTGCCACCGTATGCCTTCAATGGCACCATGCTCAGGTTGCTGGACCTGTCCCTAAACCCAGGCTTGGATATTCACCAGAATTCATTCTCTGGTCTGGAGAAGTCCCTAACTCACCTATCATTGAGAGAGAACCACATCACAGAACTGAACACAGACCTTTCCCTGCTAAGCAGTCTCAAATCTGTGGACCTGTCCACCAACAAGCTGAGCGCTCTCCCCTTGTGGAACAAGGAGCCCTCCATAGAGTCCCTGAACCTGCAGAACAACAACCTAGTCACCCTGGAGCACGACACAGTCGTGGTCCTGGAGCGGACACTCAAAACCCTTTACATGGGCTCGAACCCTCTCAGTTGCTGTAGCAACCCCCGCTTCCTCAACATGCTCCAACGCTCCAATGTGGTYGTCCCGGACATCGCCACAGTAACCTGCCAGTACATGGAGAATTCAGAGCTAGTGGAGTTGAACATTAGGAGCGTTACGCAGGAACAGTGTCAGAAGCTGGACAGTAAGAGYGCTAGCATCATCGTCATTGTGGTGATGGCTTTGGTGCTGATCGTGGTGCTGGTGGTGCTCTCCAAGGTGTGCCACCTCAGGAGRCGTAAGCTCAACAGTAGCTTCAGGGCCTGAAGAATGTGTCCTGTGATTGGGGAGAAAGAGATGCTGGAAATGTGTCTCCTCAGAGGGACTACTAAGCACAGAATTTTCAATGTGAAGTGTGCACTATTTCCTAATTTTAACTCTGGAACATGGCAGCCAAGTCTTCAAGTTAAAAGAAAAAAAAAGACACAAAAACCATGACCACAACAATATGACTTTCTTACATTTTATCATCCAGGAAGTACTGTGTCTCATTTTGGGTCAGATTTGAGACATGTTGTGGTTTATAGAAGTGTCATACATTGAAGGTGTTGTTCTCTTCTTCTTGGGAATAACAGACAGTCATGTGAAAACACAAGAGTATGAATGTGGTCACTTTTTATATAATTAGCATCATCGTGTGCACATACAGTTTATAGCCATTTCCACTTTTGGGCAAAATATTTTATGACTGCACAGAGTCAGCAGATATGCATTAGATTTGCTGATCCAGATTTAAGGCCTTTCTTTATCAATGCTGTAGTTTGCACTTTAATTTGATTGTATTTGTAATTTTTTTAAATTATTAACCTGCTTTTGAATGTGCGCTTTTTTGTTTGTTACATAGACTAAATTACACTAAGTAGGGAGCACATAATGCAAACATGCCCACCAATGCCATGTAATGGCAGAGTGGAGAGCTTTCTCCAACTAATTTCAACATCAGCGCATCATTATGAAACCACAGGGTTTGAAGGTTATGGCTGCAGTTCTTGAGATGACTGTGACACTACAATAGTATACACTTAGTGTTTTATAGAATTTACAGTTCCTATTTGTGGGACATAAATAGGAAGTACTGTATAGAAGTGAATTGTTTCACCTTCTATAGGATAGTTACAGTGAATATTATTTTCATAACAGTATTTTTGTATTTTTCACTGGTAGATGTACAGTAGGTATGGGGTGGTATGTGGAGACCAAAAACAGGATTGAAGCAATAACTCCAGAGGAAGCAGTACTGTCAGAACAACTGCAGTACATTTTTGTAGCTTGTTTTAACAGCTTGTAGGGCACTGCAGATACCTTTCCTGTTTTTGATGAACTCACTCTCGAAAAAGCCTGTACTAAATAATTATGTRCAATTTCACAAAGCTGGGTTCCAGCAATGTGGTTTTCCCTTGATATAAAATATATTTTCCCCTTGAAATCCTCTCCGGTTGCTACCATACATGGAGAGGCTGTGAAGGCAAATGACCGGTTTGATAAGTTAAGTGATACAGTGGATCAGTGAGGCTTTAACAGAAACAAGGACCTGTTTTGTTTCACTGGGGAAAAAAGCCTTTTTAATGCATTCTAATCTGGCCCTTCGCTCTCTAGGTTTTCTCCCTACAATATGTCAGTTGAATGACATAGTGGAGTGAGAGAAGCAAACACCAACCCAACACTTTCTTCACAGACAATTTGGCCAAGCTTAATCAATGCTGTAATGAACCCCTGCCAGACTGAAATCCTTAACTGCGTAGCATTCAGCTTTTTCCACCACCATCTCCATGATCAACTTCATATCAATCAAAATCATGTAATTGCAAGGATTTGAGACAATCAATGTTGTTTTGAAGATAGATTGCTTTGTTATTCATGTGGAAGCTATCCATGTTGCATTTGTTCTCGTAAAGWGATCTTGCCCTTATTATCTGCATAGGCCTAGCCCACAAGACCAACCATGAACACTAGAAATTCCCCAGTCATGGATTGTCCTTACCCAACACTTGCCCCAGCAGGTCAGTGAGAATGAYGAGGAGGAGAGCTTGTGAAAAGAACAATGCAGTTACAAAGTGACAACAAGGACTGACCAACCTGTAGAGAGTTCATTGAATTACATTTGTTTTAGCTTTCTWGCCTTTTATATAGGACATTGTTACAGACATACTGAATTCACACAGTTGTCATTCCTATTAAGTCTGTATTACAGTGCATTTCTAAGTTGAATGTCATAGAAGGTAGGATATGATTCCTTACTTTATTTTGTAATGTTAGGGACTATTTTAAACAAGAAAAACAAGCCACGGGAAATCCCTGGTGAGGAAAGTATGTCCTAAACCATATTAATAGATATTTATTTCAGAGATAACACTAGAGGAAGAGTAGTTCCATCCTGTTTCTCACTGTGACATGCTGAGTCACAGTCACTGCATTTGGGGTAACCCTCTTGTTCTGCTTTTTTCCCGCTCACATGACTGAACTTCAAGTGAAACCGTYAAAGGTCAAACTAATGTATAGAGATGACACGATAAGTCACCTGCTGCTTGAAGTGACATTCCCATTGACTACAGTCAATGACCAGCATTTTACATAAATTGACACTAAAATGATAATAAAATATCATGAATATCATAAGTCACACGTGTATCAAAATGTTAGGTTGGCTGTTTGGATGCCATGCAGGCAAGTCAAAGCTACGGCTGTGCATGTTACAGCTAATAAAGAAAGAATATTAGCATAAATGGAGAATGGTTTTGATGGTGTTATGTCAATTTCATGACAGTGTTACGTACCGTTTTATGCAATGTTAAATTGAAGTTGCACCCTTGCTTCTGTGTTTATCTGTTCACTGTGTTTTACATGTACAGCATATGAAGGATATTACAATGAATATATTATGAACTACTGTAAAAATATATATTTATATTGTTTGTATTTTCTTAAGTAAATTATCTATGTAACAGAATATATTGTCGTAGTTTTTTTTATATGAGCTTTAAGAGCTATGCAACTAACCAGAATCATGCTCATTGGGCACAAAACAACGKAAAAAGAGAGGAGGGACTACCTGGATTTTGTCCAATAAGAAACACTCATTTGTATTTTCTATTTAATGTTGTAAAACATTTTCCATAGAATGCCCTAATGAACATGAACCAGGTAATTAATTTTCCTGAGCAGATGAGACAGGGGCTTCTAATGCAACCCTGTCATGGTTATGGGAAGACGCTTAATAATAGAACTGATACCGTTGCCAGTAAAAGTTTCTCTGATTTGTCTCCGTGGGCACAGATAGCACAGTGTACTATGTTCTCCACTGAGAACACTGGCCGATCATCTCTATTTTTATAACCTAAGGGCTGAGATCTGCTGATCTGGCMGCCATACAGCAGCACAAGTCCCCTCTGACCCCTCAAAACAGGATGCAGGCTCATGGGAAAGACCTCAGGACACATAAATATAAACTGACGTCTTATTGGCTGATTCATTTCCAAATGGACCAACCCCTATAGGTTTGTTGTGTTGTTTTGGGTTGCTTCCTTCTTTTGTTGCGTTCTTATTAACCTCTCACTGTGGTTAACGCCACCCGGTGAAAAGGTGTGCTTGCAAGATTCCATTTCTAATAGTGTGTTTGGATCCTGTCATGATCAAAAGGGTCCATGCTTACCCACAAAACCCAGGGGCGTGTGTGTGTTAAAATAAACCATTGTTTCTGAGGTATTTGTGAAATAAGGCCTTTGTTCTTGGATGTGACGCCCACAGGGATCATCTTAATAAGATTATACTCTTTCGTCCTGAAACCCTAAAGGAGCACCAACTTATTTTGTGCATTCTCTCAAAGCCTGAGTTGAATGTTGCACTTTAGGCCCTACACTTTTTCATTCAAATAAATTMACCCAACTCCTGTGTTAGGTTGCTGAGGTAAATTCCAAACTGAGGGCCAGCGAAAGTTACAAAGAACCAAACCTGGTTCTTATTTATTTGGTTACATGTACCATTACCTCGCCGATAACCGTTTGACGATTTCTTTAATAAACTAGACCTTTCTTTCAACATGAGCACAAGGGCTTGACAGCTCTATGTCTGGTTGGGGCTAAGTAGTGTGTTCAGGTGATCACAAACTGTGGAAGTCCCGGAGTACCAAAAGAAGTTCATGGAGCGACCATTACTACTAGAGTAGTAAGCAGGGTGAGTGTTCTATGTCATTATTCACACTGGCCCCAATCCAAAGGGCCCCTATTGATTGCACRGTAAGGGCCACTTTTATAGACTAGTGACATAGAAACGTATGTGTGTTTGTGTGCGTGTTCGTATGTTCATGTGTGCAAACATGTGAGTGTGTGCGAGCACGTTTGTTTGTGTGGGTGTGTGTGTGAGGCCTGGGGAGGCTCACCATCACAGACTGAGTGCTTCCTTCCCTCGAACCCTGGGACCTGTGACTCAAAGGTCCACCATAAGCAGGACAGGCAGTTAGGTAATTTACTGTCTGAGCAGGCATTGGGTACATGTACCATGAACCTATCAGAGGGAGCAGTATTTGATGTTGGGTGGAAAATGCCTGTGCATCTGTGTCATGAATGGCGATAGGAGGGACCACACAGTCGATGAGCAAAACGATTCACATATTAGTAAGAGCGTGTCATCAAAATATTTAAGCCACATTAAAGCTTTCACTTTCTGCCAAGTGACCCCAAATGTATAAGTAATGGTGAGTGTGTATATAACAGATAAATAGCGCCTCGATTCAGATGTTACTCATAAGTCAGATGTAATGTCTCAAGATAGTTCCAGTTCTTTGGCCTTCCTTACAGTACTGTTTCAATAACAGAGGTAGGTGGATAATGTTATTCTGCAAAGCAGACAACTAATTTCTCAAACACAATAGCACATGTTATGTCTTTGCTGCTATACTAACTGTCATGCCATTATCTGCCCTGCAAATACCAGGATTTTGTGGTTTTCCCCATCTAACCTAAACAATGTGAGGGATGACATTGAAACCTCAACACATGGAGATTTGGTTACATAAAGGTGGGCTTTAGTGCCGCAGGAGCCCCAAACTAAGACTGTTTACGTGAACTAACAGACATAATCTACATCCTCATYCTCAGAATCCAAAATCTGATTGGCAGGAAGATCCAAACAACTGCTCCAGACTCAATTTGTTTGAAAATTGTGTCTCCCATCCACCCAAAGTAACATTCACAATTACCTCCGCTGTCTAGCAGTCCCACGCTGGGGAGTTAACTCCGTGTTATGTAACCGACAATCACCACTCTGTACGTGCATCTCACAATCCAATGGGAGGCACACAGTATTACACAGAGCCATGACTACTTGGAACTCTATTCCACATCAAGTAACTGACGCAAGCAGTGAAATTAGATTTAAAAAACAGATTAAAAAACACCTTAAGAAACAGTGGGGACTGTGAAGCAACACAAACATTGGCAAACACACACACACACACACACACACACACACACACACCACACACACACACACACACACACACACACACACACACACACACACACACCACACACACACATACATACACAATACATACACATGGATTTAGTACTGTAGATATGTGGTGGTGGTGGAGAGGGGCCTGAGGGCTGCTTTGGAAACAGCTAATGGGGATCCATAATAAATTTAAATACAACACTTTCATCAGAAAGACCTCGGGTGAATCTTAAAAGTCCTTCCTCAATTCCTTGAATCTATGATTCCTTGATCTCCTTCTCATAACCTCATATCTTCTCCTTCATTGCATTTTGAGGAGGAGGTCGAAGAATCAAGGAATCCAGAACAGGAATCGAGGACAGACTTTTGAGATGTACCCCTCAAGTGTCTTTGCTTGATGGCAATTGGAGGTTTGTCCTAGAGTTTTTACTGCTCTCTGGAATTGGTGGTGGCACTGGATAGCTATCCTCTGACGTTATCCATGTTCCTGGCGCCAATACAAAGTGCTGTCAATCAGCCACACCACAGTTGGTGACACCTTATTGGGGAGGATGGGTTCATAGTAATGACTGGAACAGAATGAATGGAATGGTATCAAACACATCAAATACATAGTTTCCATGTGGCTTCATACATGGTTTCCATGTGTTTGATGCCATTCCATCTACTCCATTYCAGACATTATTATGAGCAATCCTCCTCTCACCAGCCTCCTGTGAGCGACACACTTCATGCCTTTTTAATCTTTAATAATATTAGATAGCAGCCCCTTCTCATGCCCCAGACGAGTTGACCCCATTTCACGTTCTGAAATCTTCTCCAGAAAAAATCACTTGGGGCTCAAGGATATTGTTTGGGAAACCCTGTTCTAGAGCTTACAAACCATTTCCAATGCATGTTTTGAGTTTTGTGGATAKGCACAATATCCTGACAAATTCTGAATCCATATGTGTCTTTTAGACATATTCAGTGGCTTGCGAAGGAATTCACCCCCCTTGGCATTTTTCCTATTTTCCTATTTTGTTGCCTTACAACCTGGACTTTTTTAAGCACAGCTTAAAAATTCACCTTCAACATAATTATATATATWTTTTYCCCCTCCAATTCCAATCTTGTCTCATCGCTTCAACTCCCCAACAGGCTAAGGAGGTGAAGGTTGAGTCATGCATCCTCTGAAACATGACCCGCCAAACAACGTTTCTTAACACCCGCCCACTTTAGGCGGAAGCCATCTGCACCAATGTGTCAGAGGAAACACCGTTCAACTGAAGATTGAAGTCAGCCTGCAGGCACCTAGCCCTCCACAAGGAGTCGCTAGAGCACGATGTGCAAGTAAAGTCCCCCCGGCAAAACCCTCCCATAACCTGAACGATGCTGGGCCAATTGTGTGGCGCCCTTTGGGACTCCCGATCATGTCCAGTTGTGATACAGCCTCGGATTGAACCCGGGTCTGTAGTGACGCCTCAAACATAGCAATGCAGTGCCTTAGACCGCTGTGCTACTCGGGAAAATTCCAGAAAATGATGTTATGGATTTAGAAGGTTCTGATAGGCTAATTGGCATATTTTGAGTCAATTGGAGGTGTACCTGTGGATGTATTTCAAGGCCTACCTTCAAACTCATTGCCTCTTTACTTGACATCATGAGAAAATCAAAAGAAATCAGCCAAGACCACAGAAAAAAATTGTAGACCTCCACAAGTCTGGTTCATCCTTGGGAGCAATTTCCAAACGCCTGAAGGTACCACGTTCATCTGTATAAACAATAGTAGGCAAGTATAAACACCATGGGACCACGCAGCCGTCATACCGCTGAGGAAGAAGACGCATTCTGTTCCTAGAGAAGAACTCACTTTGTGCGAAAAGTGCAATTCATCCCAGAACAACAGCAAAGGACCTTGTGAAGATGCTGGAGGAACAGGTACAAAGTATCTACTATATCCACAGTAAAACGAGTCCTATATCGCCATACAACTGAAAAGGCCGCTCAGCAAGGAAGAAGCCATGCTACAAACCGCCATAAAAAAGCAGACTACGGTTTGCAACTCCATGGGACAAATATTGTACTTTTTGGAGAAATGTCCTCTGGTTTGATGAAACAAATATAACTGTTTGGCATAATTAATCGCTATTTGTTTGGAGGGAAAAAGGGGAATTTGCAAGCCGAAGAACACCATGTGAAGCACGGGGGTGGCAGCATCCTGGTGTGGGGTGCTTTGCTGGCAGGGAGGACTGGTGCACTTCACAAATATAGATGGCGTCATGAGGCAGGAAAATTATGTGGATATATTAAGCAACATCTCAAGACATCAGTCAGGAAGTTAAGCTTGGTCACAAGTGGTCTTCCAAATGGACAATGACCACAAGCATACTTCCAAAGTTGTGGCAAAATGGCTTAAGGACAACATAGTCAAGGTATTGGAGTGGCCATCACAAAGCCCTGACCTCAATCCTAAAGAACATTTTGTGGCAGAACTAAAAAGAGTGTGCGGCAATGAGATCCTACAAACCTGACTCAGTACACCAGCTCTGTCAGGAGGAATGGGCCAAAATTCACCCAACTTATTGTGGGAAGCTTGTGGAAGGCTACCTGAAAGGTTTGAACAAGTTAAACAATTTAAAGGCAATGCTACCAAATACTAATTGTTGTGTATGTAACGTCTGACCCATTGGGAATGTGATGAAAGAATAAAAGCTGAAATAAATAATTCTTCTCTATTATTTCTGACATTTAACATTCTTAAAATAAAGTGGTGATCCTAATGACCTATAATAGGGAATTTGTATAGGAAATTAAATGTCAGGAATTGTGAAAAACTGAGTTTAAATGTATTTGGCTAAGGTGTATGTAAACTTCCGACTTCAACTGTATATACTTTACTCACCGTGAACGGCGATAAGCGTTTACCCATCTATTTCTGTACCACTACATCACTGTCAATATTAATTTGTAAATGACAGTGCACGGCAAATGGTGTTACCTMTATCGGAAAAAAATTATGAGATGTTGTTCCACTTGGAACCCTGAAAGATTACTTMATCTTATTCATTGTTTCATTGCGCATAGAGGTGGTGGAATTATGAGGGAATTAAGTCAAGGTCAGAATAGGGCTTATCTGTAAACACACCTCCACCACACCTTAATTTCTTTGATCTCCATCCCCAAGGAGTAGTGGGTGAATAGCATGCTATTATCAGGCTTAAGTTCATGGGCAGAATACACGTATAAAAGGGAATTATGCTCCTTTTAAGCGCACTGAACTCGGGTTCGGAATTCCCAGAGTGCTTAACATACAAATCTAAAGCTGCACAATACTGTATGTCGTCTATGCATATTATCTGTTTAACTGAAATCATTTTTTTTTTTTAAGTGAGTTAAATAACCTAAGGCTATGTCTCGCAATTCTCCACATAAAAGTAAGTAAGCTTGAAAAGTAAGTACCAAAAACTCTCTTTAACGCTCCAAAATTAAACTCACGCATTCTCATATGTAAGCACACAACCCTCACGCCCCTTGTTTTCTTCTGTTCCTTTACCAGACAGATGTTTTTGGCAACTCCACGCCACCCCGCCCTAAAGGCATCATTTCCTTTGACGCAGATTTCCTGTCTTGATTTTTTTTCTTCTCCTGCAGTATTTTGACTTGTTTATGACATGGCCCGAGATAAGAGCGGAGTACAGGAGATGCTTGCAGTTTCTTAATTGGAAGCAGACCCCAATCACTTTTGTCTTTGGCTGTGACTCAAGTAGTGTTGAGTCACTGAACATCAGTCACCACTGAGTCAGGGGAGAGAGTATTGTTCATGTCAAACTGCACCACCCTTCTATTCAGGGATGGACTGGGACCAGAAATTGTCCTGGGAATTTAACACACCAGCTCTTTATTTTAATTTTTTTGAGGCCCCTTATTATCCAAATAATCATATTTCTGCACTGAAGATCGACAAGCCCATCTGCCATTTGCCAGAATTGCCCTATGGCCAGTCCATCTCTGCCTCTACAGTATACCTATCTCAAGGGTGAGCAGCCCACTGAACATACCATGTCTCTATTAGCGCTGTCTCATGATACAATTTACATTCAAACGGTGAGCTTCAAAGCATATACCTCCCTCTGGACAGTTTGTTAACACGTCATTAACAAACTGTCCAGAAGATCCAACGATCCCATGTTATAGAGAGGTAGACACTCCTTTGCTGCTTTTCCCCCTGAAGCTATCTAGTGAAGTCAGCCTGGGTTTAAAACTGTAATTATGATCAAACTTTGCATCTGTTTAGATTTAGAGGTGCATTATCCCAAAAAGCCTATTTATCTATAAAACCTGTACAAGGTGAAATGACCCAAGTTAACTCTGTTTAAAGAGGCTGAGGGAAGTTCAGTTACAAATTGTTCACGTCAAATGGCTTGAATCTTTCCTTAATGGTACTTATAGACATATGATATAACACTAATCAATGAATGAAACCTTTTAGGTTGTGCCCCTTTCTGTCCAATGAGGTAWTTTCTAGACAATATTTCTTTCCATTTTAGGGAACCCCTTTTGGCTTAGGGGCACCCACCCACAGAGGCAAACGTACTGTATAGCCTCTTTAAGAAAGACTGGTGGATTATGGCCATTGTTGATTAGTCACGTCTTTTGCAAATAGTGACTWTTAAATTAAATCCTAGCACATGTGATTTGGCAGGATATTTAGATTCTTTAGCAGGCATTACTTTCCAGACTCTGGTAAATGACCATAAAATGCCATGCAAAACAATAAACAGACAGATCCAACCTGGTTTTCATAAAGCGCATGTTCTTGGACACACCTCAAAGAGAACAAACCAAATGTTCGGAATGGTGTTTTTTTTGTTTTTCATGCAAACAACTGACTCATCAAGGAAAGCTAAGCGGCATATGGTTTGATTCCATTATCCCGAGTCTTCTTATTTGTGTTCCACCCTCCCATCCCGATGTTTGAATATGGACCTGAGACACACAACAGCTGTCTGCTAGTAACTAGAGTCTTAAAGATACTAGGGTAAAACATTTTCAGATGAAGTTTAGAATGAAACACTTCATTGTAAAAGCGTGTTTCAGTGAGTGGGGATAGGGGTTACACCATACATGAGGTCACCCTTGATCTCTCCCATGCTCCTTGGAGATAAAGAAGGGATGGGGTGAGGAGTGGTGAGATAAGGGATGAGTATGGGAGCTCTATGATATAATGTCATGAGTAAAGGAGCGCAAGGTTTTCTCTGCGTGAATAATATGAATGTGTATATGTCTCCTCTCAGTCTGCCAACCTTATGAGGGAGGGAGTCAGAGCCAGGGGGCCCGGAGAGCAAGGAGCCAGGCACAGCCAAGGCTATGCACACACGCACAAGCACACACGCTTTCCTGACGTGAAACAGATGGGCAGTGGACCGAGTCATCATCAGTCACGGACTCAGAACCTTCTCCCGGTCACGCACTTGTAAGTACACTAATATGCCCACAGTGCACACTCACACACACACTTTCGCTCTCATTGCACTATACAGATGTAGGATCTTAATTTGAGCCAGTTTGCTACAGCATGTAAATAATCCTACAGCAACACGAAATGTAAATTATTATGGAGATTATAATTAATGGACATTTTTTGTAGGGGTTGATACATTTTTCACTACGGCAAATCAAGTCTGAAATTACAAACTTTAGATGCCTTTTTAAACCTTGAATACACTACAAGTTTGCATTTCCTGCTGTGGAGGAARATTCTCAGCAACAAAAGAGTGATCAAATTAAGAACCTACATCTGTATAGGGAATAGGGCGCCATTGGARACGCAACCATCATCTCCCACTACAGAAACCCATTAACTTTTCCACCAGGTCTTGGGCGGATCCTTAAACTTTCTCATTCAGTACATTTTCCCCTTGTTCTTGAAATGTGGATGCGTCAAAAGTGGTCAGAGGCATTGCACTCTGCATTGGCCGCACGTCGTGCACGGATACGGCATGTTAAACTGACTTAGTTATGTGGTGTGTTAGTCCGAGACAGGAAAGGAAATGGGACTCTCCAATCACTGGCTGCGACTGTTACTGACAGAGCTTGTCATTCACTGAAGGCCTCATTAGAGATGTTGTGCTGAAAACAGACCTCCGAACAGAACTCGTACTCTACCTCCTTTACTGTAGAATGATGACTTGGAGCTGTAAATGGAAACATATGCTGKCCTGATCCTTAAAAGAATTTCGCTAGGGCAATTCATACCAAATAGGGTGGACAACTAAACGACTGAAGACAAGTAGGTCCATAGAAAAATGTAACATAACATGGTTACAATAACAAGGAGTTTTCCAAAAAATGTGCAACAGTGATCTTAGTGGGTGACAGCATGTAAGAAGTGCATAATAGCTTTCCTGAAGGTAACCAACTGTCTGCCGTTGGTGGAAAGGAAGCTTGTAATCCATAGTACAGCAACGCTAACGATTGCTTTGYGTTACAGGCGAAAACTACACTTTTCACTCGAGGTCATGAACCTCTTACAGTACATAGTTGCGCTGGCTGATTACATTTACTAGACCATTTCTTAACAAATAGAGCCCAACATCCTTTTTTGCACAGTCATTCCAGCCAGACAACACATCATTACAGTCTAAACTCCCTTCTGTAGGCCCGTGGATCAATTTCAACCCCCCCTAAAATATACAGTGCCCTCCCTAATTATTGGGACAGTGAATCATTTAATTATGTTGGTTCTATACTTCAAAAGTTTGAAATCAAACAATGACTAAGGTTGAAGTACAGACGGTCAACTTTCATTTTAGGGTATTTTAATCCATATCAGGTGAACTGTTTAGAAATTACAGTAGTAAAAAGTTAAGTTTTTGGTCCCATATTCATAGCATACAATTACATCAAACTTGTTGGATGCATTTGCTGTTTGTTTTGGTTGWGCTTCAGATTATTTTGTGCCCAATAGAAATGAATGGTAAATAATGAATAARTTAGACGCACAAATATCATAACCCCCAAAAAATGCGAACCTCCCCTGTTATTGTAGCATGTCTTGGAGTATGATATTTGTACGTCTGTAACTTCGTCACTCATCATTAATTACGATTAATTCAGGATGATACGTAATCATGGTAGCATCCACATTAATGTAGAAGTGTTTAGAAACATATTATATTCTTATTTACAATAAAAGTGACTCCTAAATGACACAATAAATTATTTAGCATTCATTTCTATAAGGAACAAAATAATCTGAAACACAACAAAATAAAAAGAGCAAATSCATCCAACAAATTGCGTGCTATGAATATGGAACCAAATACTTAACTTTTCTACTTTAATACACATAAGTGAATTTCTCCCAATACTTTTTCTATGTACAAAAAGTGATGTACACCCAATATGGATGAAAATACCCTCAAATTAAAGCTGACCGTCTGCACTTTAACCTCATAGTCATGGTTTGATTTCAAATCCAACCCTTTGGAGTGCAGAGCCAAAATAAGAAGAAACTATTCACTGTCCAAATAACCACAGGGGGTACTGTGTATATATATATTTTTTTAACTTTTTTGGGGGGGTCTCAATTTACTGTCAAGAGTTAGATTGATAGAATACACAAGGTGCAATTTWGAAATTTGGTTGTGCATCAGCAGTCACTTAATTAGCCCATGTCAGCTTAGATTGGTAAATTAGTCTAGCTGTGTCACGTGTGCTCCCTCTCCGGCCTCTAGGTCACCAGGCTGTTCGTTATGGTGCACACCTGTCACCATCGTTACGCGCATCAGCGCATAGTGACACTCACCTGGACTCCATCACCTCCTTGATTACCTGCCCTTTGGTTCCTTCCCCAGGCGTCATTGTTTCTGTTCCTGTGTCTTGTCTGTGCGTTGTTGGGGTTTTCTTGTTTTATATTATGTTACGTTTATTTATTAAAACACTCACTCCCTGAACTTGCTTCCCGACTCTCCGCGCACATCGTTACAAGCGGCCATGGATGTAAGGACACAGAACCACGAGCCACTGCGGCCCCTCATGATGAGTTCCTTTTTTTTGTGGCCCCCACCCCCATCAAAGTTGCCCATCCCTGGTCTATAGAGCTCCGCTCCACGGTTCTCTAGGAGGGCCCCTTGACGAAGATGAGAGTCTAAGGAGGGCAGAATTGTTATGTTTGCATATGACAGACAGAGGTTGCATCCCAAATGGCAGATTATTCGCTATCTAGTGCGCTACTTTTGACCTGGGCCCATAGCGCATATTAAACCAATGTACTGCCTTACTTTTGACAAGGCCTGTAGGGCTCTGGTCAAAAGTAGTGCACTATGTTAGGAATAAGGTGCCATTTAGGACRCTCCMAGAGCCTTGTTTCCTCTCCAGGATGATCAATACATTTCCTGTTCTGAAAACTTTTATGAAAGTTTGCCGGTTCTTTTGACTGYTTTAACTGGTTTCATTTGCGCTAGCTAAAACATATCTTCTGAGTCAGCCATAGCTGTTTAGTGTGCACCGTTAACCCACGCTGATAAGACTGTCAGTGATCCTAAGTGTGTAAATAGGGATTGTCTGTAAAGTTAACTTGTCTGTAAAGTTTAAATCACATGGAGAGACGCTGTCAACGGCGACAAAATTTGCATGTAGAGAGCGTCAATTCACATACACTGTGTAGAGTATGCCAACCTAATTGTCATGATAAACATTTGTATTTGTTATGTTCGCTACGTAACCCTGGTAAATTATTGTTGTGTGTTTTGACTCACTTTATATGTCCTACGGGAGCCAGCGTACCTGCCTGCGCTAAAGTTATTTTGTTAGCTTACGAACGTGAGAGTTGTAGCTAGTACAGCTGAGCAGTTTATAAAKAATTTAGCTAGTCTCGTTCGTTTACATGACATTATTCTCTCTTGAAATCAGAGATCCTCTAGTTTCCCAGCTGTAGCCTGCCTAGGTTATACAGGTGGGCTGCAATGGTTTTAGAATATGTAGCCTATTTGACTGATAAACCGTAGTTTACAGCCTAATACATTTTAAACAACATCTTTAGTCTACTTAACATAGGGAAGATCATAACAATTCCTCTAACTCCGTTWATAGAAACGATCCACGCAATTRATCAGCTTATTTTACCAGCAYTGCTCCGCTGTGAAAAACAKACTTGCTTTTTCATTTCATACGCTACRATGCCATAGCAGACACTCACAGCGGAGTTGTGCATTCTAAATCCAGCATGCACACGCTGGATTTGGGCTTAAGGCTGAATGGATGTGGATATGTCATCGAGAGCAACAATACCCAGATTTAGCAATTTAGAGATAGTTTGTGGGCAGCAKTGTCACATACTTATGAAACAGTGAGGAAGGGTGCTAATTAGATATACTTAGAAAGCTGGATAGTGTTTACAAATTGGCGGTTGACAAGTACAGGACCCTGCTGGACATGCTGCAGGAACCTGCTAGCAGCTCATAGATTAGTTAGGCAGTTCAGATAGGTTGAGGAGCAGATAGAGAACAAACAGTTGGCCCATACTGTATCCTCCCTCTAGCAGGTGTCTATAAGACCTTGGACATAAGGGAGAGGCATGCAATATCAAAACCAAGGACACGTGGTTAACTCCTTATCGTGTACATTCAGGGTTTCGACAGCCTTTTTTTGTTGCCTGTTTTGCATGTTATTTTGGCAATAATACGTGTCACATATCAGTTTGCAAACAATGTAAAATAATTATAATAATTCAGTTAATACAAACATGGTCTCTTCTTCTCTTTCTTAGTAAGGCAGCTCCAAAATGCAGGTGTTTCARCTTCCTCAGTGCTTTCTTTCTGTGGTGGTGGGGCAGCCAACGGAATATACGGAGCGTAGGGGTTGGTAATGTTCTTTAGTTGCGCCGTGATTGGCTCAGTGTTCTGTCACTYTTGGGGACACTAGGTCACCTCAAAATGTACGGGGAGAGCTCGAAAATTCAAGCCCCTTGGATGCTGTCATGAAGCCACAGATAAAAGGACATAAAATCACGTTATATCTACCGTAGCTTTGATTGGACTGATCATGTCAACATCATACTTTCAAAATCTTAGCTAGCAAGCTAACAGTCATCATCATGAATCAAGTCAACAATCTAATGGCAAATCCTTTTCAATCCTTGTCATATGAAGAGAAATTATAGATAAAATGTATCGGTGCTCATCGGCCATTGGAAACAAACATTACACAACAAACTGGAAATTGCAAATTCAACAATGAGTGATTTGGAAGGAATCAGTGGCTAACTGCAAGCGTTGCAAAGCAATCACTACCCTGCTATTCAGTAGAGTGGGTGTGTGGTCCAAGTCTGGGTTTAAGGGTCTCTTTTCCAAGTTTAAAAGGATAAACATTCAACATTGGCCATGCTGTCAATTCAGCATGATTTATGCTGTTTTCAAACCAACTGGAAACTCAGAACTGGGAAATCTCAGACTTCAGTGAGTTCAAGACAACTGGGAACTTGGGAAAAAAATAAGCTCAGACTAGGAAAATACGCTTTGAACGGTCATCCAACTCGGAAATTAGGCTGAATGATTTGTTTCGCTGCGAGACAAGGCTCGCTGATAGCCAGGTATAGCAGTGGTAAGGATTCGCTCCATGGTGCTGAAAAGAAAGCTCTGCTGTTGGGACAGATTCATGTAGGTGTAACAGGGTTGGTTATGTTTCCACTTGCCTCTAAAGAAATGTGTATTTCATATTCAAGCATTCTTATTGGTTAGTTCAATTCCGATGACAATAAGGCGTGTTGTTATTGGCCCCGCTTGCAGATAGGGGGAGATCGCAAACGTCAGGTCTCTCCAGTATGAAAATGTGATGCAAGGGGTAAATCACGATCTGAATACTGTATTCTATTTTTATATTTTACAATGTGTACAGTACAAGTTTGCTATACATTCCTGATTCATACATGTGTGGGTATAAGCACCTGTTAGGGATTGAGGGGCTTTCTGGGATGTAATTTCGGTATATGATTGCTGTATATAAGTGTGTTAGCTAGCATGCACTGATGTAATGGTCACATAAGCTCACTGGTAACACTGCTAATTTTACCATCGACAGCCATCAACATCGTTAAGCCCTGCACAACTAACGTGCTGTTTCCTATTTAACTCCAAGTATTTACACATGTTATATTTTGTATTGTATTTTGTTTATGCCCAGTATGAAAATGTGATGCAAGGGACTTTACCATCGACAGCCATCAACATCATTAAGACCTGCACAACTAATGTGCTGTTTCCTATTTAACTACAGATAATAAATAATGCTCAGCTGAGACCACCGGCTGAGGTGATTTCTTTGAACACAACGCAAGGAGAGTACGATTAGCATCTGTTACATAGGCCCTAACAGTTTGTGGGCACCGTTATAGTGCAATTAATGCATTGTTTAATGTTGTGTAGTGGCTTTGCTGGCTTGCGTCTAAAACATGTTTGGGGAGTTTGCCCCACCAAGATTTACATGCTAAAATCGCCACTGCTTACTGTAACACTTAAAAGGCTGCAAAAAAATGACTGAGGTAAAAACTTTGCTAAAACRCCAGTCAATTAAAGACAAAATTAGCTGACCAATCAGAACACTCAAATAATTACACACATGACTGCAATGGTTGAATGGGTGGAAAAGTACTAGGAACTGGTTGGTTTGGTAAATGACTGATGAAAGAAACATACACAAAACAACTTGCTCTTAAGTAAATACTTGAATAAATGTTAAATATTGTACCATGAAGTGGCTCCTTAATGTTTTTGACAGCGGTCTTGAGGCATACAAAGACCAACGCGGAAATATTTTGACATGAACACTCAATCAATATAGAACACACTTTTTGCTCTGTCATAGTTCACTGAAGCGCTGTGCCATTGACATTTTGCTTTTCTTTCACTCGTACTGTCCCTAACTTTGTTCCACTATGCTATTCACWAGAAGTAAATGTTACACCCACTATCTGTCTATGTAGAATGTACCGCCCCTCTGTCTGTGGCCTTTATTGAGTGTGTGGGAGAAGGGGAACCTGATAGCTTTGTGTGAATGGCATTTCTCACATAGGGAAGGACAGCAAATGCTATGAGGGGACTTCCTCGTTGTTAAAAGTCAATGGCACCCTATTCCCTACATTGTGCATGACTTTTGACCAGGGCCCATAGACAAGGACAGACAAACAAAACCTTATCAGTGTTTTGTTAATTGTCATGTTTTGTGGACAGCAGAAAGAAAAGATGCTGCCTTTGCAAAAGCTAATGGGGATCCAAATAAACAAACAAAATAATAATAATAATAATAATAACAATAATGAATACAATAAAAACTATATAGGGAATAGGGTGACATTTGGGATGCAGAGAAGGGTATTCTACCTAAGCTGAATGAACTAACTTGCTAACAATTGCTACCTCTTTGGCAGAGATCTCCCACCTCCCCCTCAAAACAATAATGGGACACTTGAGATCGTTGAGGAAGTTGCTACAATATAATCCTTCTGACACAAGACAGACAGTAAATAACACAAACACACACCACCAGAGACGTAGGAAATCATTCAAGATCATCTGTTTCTCCAAAATTCAAGGTTAAATTCTGTCAAAGACCTGCTGACATGCTATGGCATTTTATCGAATTATGACATAAGGCAAAATAAAGATATGACCATACAATGTCGCTGAAAAACAAGAGACAATAGAGATATGATGGCAGAATCTAAACAAAATACATGGAAAATGTCCATTCACATTTATCAAACACTGCTGACTGTCTGACCTCTTACAACCTCAGAATTTAAGACAGTGAGGAGCTGAGTCTGTCTCTGGGAGGTAACATGAGAAACCAAGAGGTCAAAGGTGACCTTCAGACAGAGTTATTTATGCCCTCTGCTGTTTCCCTTCCCAGGCAGACTCGCTTTGGCCCTTTTTTTTTGCCGTTCTTCAGCAAATGCTTTCCAGAGGTCAGTCCATCCCCCCTCCACTCCATCTTCCTTTCCTCCTCCTTCTCATCCTTCCCTTACTTTTCCTCCAACTCCTCCCTCTCCTTGACTTTATCTCCCTTCCTCCTCTTCCTCTCCCCATCTCTCTTTYCTCCTCTCCACCTCCTCTCCCCTCCTGCTACTGACCCCTTACCCYCCTCCTCTCCCTATCCTCCTCATTTCCCTGTCCTCCTTCTCTCTCCCTCCCCCTCTCTGTTCACTGTGGGAGTGCAGTATAGCACAGCCTCATTCCGGTAAAACAGCATGCTCTCTCTCTGACCAATCCAGGGCAGTCTGTGTTCAGCGGGGCAAAACTTATTCAGTTAGAAAAATATTATATTGAACAAACATGCTTCTCTGACATGTAGTATAAAGAATCATGGCAGCTTATTTCTAACATTTATAACTGCGGCATTCCACAAYGTTTGCTTACTGAAAGTAGACTAAAAGAGTTTGCTACAGAGAGCCTCAATCTTGGACCAACGTGGGTTTGAGGCCTTTAAACATTATAGGCATTGACACACTGTCTGATAATGGTTAGCCGTTGATAGATCGCGTTATAAAACGGGCGCTACAATAGCTGTCCACGCTGATGAGGTATACAACGTTTAACTTTATCTTAAGTGTTGATGGCTTTGGCTGCTCTGTCCGGCAATGTGTCTCATTTACTTGGAATCACCATGAATCAGGACGTGTTATAACAATAATATTTAAATTGGAGCAGTAAAGTGATAAAAACCAGAAAAAGGCTTTTAAAATGCCCTGTAGATATGTTTACCTCACCAGCCCCGTACATATCGGTCACAGATGTTGGCATACACTTCACATGTTGACAAGGACCTTGGTGGTGTTCCTTCTTTTAATGATATATCGGAGAAGATGGGAGTTGTCACCTAGCAGCATGCTCACAGAAATACACAAATATTCAAATGCACGCACGCACGCACGCACACGCACACACACACACACATACTAAACCAAATAAATAATATTTACACAACTACTACAAAGCTATGAGTTACAGCTGGAAATTCCTTCAAAGAGGGAACATAAATTAATCTGCTGACCCCAGCGAAATCTTAATCTACATAAACCAAAGGCCTGCCTGTGTTCTATCACACACACACGGACACACACAAACAAGGTCTGGGATTCATTTCCATTTAAAATCATTCCTATCCCTGTTATACCATGCAAATAAAGGGAGTGGGGGAGAGAGAGTGGGAGAGGGAGAAAGAAAGAAAGAAAGAGAAAAAGAGAGAGGGCCAGATGAGGGTTTAGTGTGTCTCTTTCACCCGGGTGAGTCAGCGAAGCGAGGAAAGCCGTGTCACACACTGGGACTTGGCACATTCATCACAGCTTGAGGAGTGACCGCGGGGGGCAAGAGGGGGAACGGTAAGTCAGCTTGCCCTTCAATAGAGCCACACTTCCTAAGGCCCACTTCCAACCATGTCTGGGCTGCCGGCTGGATCTCAGCCCCAGGAGGACATGCTCAACCCTCAACCCAGGATATCACTTCCAAAGCAGGGGAGAGGCAGACCAAAAGCGGGCCAGGTCAGTGCATACGGGGATACCCAGAGGCCTAGTCACTGCCAARGAAGCCGCTCCTCTAAGCCTGGACAAACATCGATATGAGGGTACAAAAATGGTGACACTCGCAAATCTACCAGCCACAGCAGATGAATACAGGGTGGGATATCATATCAGGGTCTGTATACATCAAGAGTCTCAGAGTAGGAGTACTGATCTAGGATCAGGTCCGCCCTGTCCATGTGATCTTATTAGTTGTGATTTAAAAGGAAAATCTGACCCTAAATCAGCATTCCAACTCTGAGACACTTGATACATACGGCCCCAGATGCCCAGTCAACTCCCTCCACAGACACCACAGTGAAAGTGTTAAAGCCCTGGGATAAGGTTAACCAGAAGTCTTACCACAAACCAGATTCTAGATGACCCGTATACACTGAAGTTATACAACTGAGGTACAATGCATTTGGCACAATGGTTGTGATACAATGGAGTGTTTCTGCACAAAAGCAATGACACAAACATTGTGGAGAGACACATGACAATGGTTGTGTAAACTTGTTTGTGCACACAAACTATTGTATCACAACCATTGTATCAAATGCATTCTACATCAGATGTACAACCTGAATGTGTATGCGAGGCCATTGAGGAACAAACTAGAGCAGGGTAATCTGAACTCACTCACCCTCATGAATACCCAGCGGGTGGATTTTGGACTATGTGAATTCTTATTCTAGAGCTGCCAGTGGATGTCTTAGAAGGACAGGGTTGATGTAATCACTGCGTGCTAGGAATATGGGACAAATACTAAACTTTTGACTACATTAGTACACACAGGTGAAATTTCCCAATAGTTTTGKTCCCCTAAAATAAAGCGGTTCACCCGATATGGAGTCTGCACTTTAACCTCATAGTCATGGTATAACTTCAAATCCAAAGTGCTGGAGTACAGAACCAAAAGTAATAATAATGTGTCACTGTCCAAATACTTTTGGAGCTCATTGTATCTTGTAGTGAACCTAAGTTAAATTATCTGAACCTAAAGAAAAATGATCTAGTCGTGGCCAAAAGTTTTGAGAATGACACAAATATAAATTTTCACAAAGTCTGCTGAGTCTACAAARGCAATTTGCATATACTCCAGTATGTTATGAAGAGTGATCAGATAAATTGCAATTATTTGCAAAGTCCCTCTTTGCCATGCAAATGAACTGAATCCCCCMAAAACATTTCCACTSCATTTCAGCCCTGCCACAAAAGGACCAGCTGACATCATGTCAGTGATTCTCTTGTTAACACGGGTGTGAGTGTTGACGAGGACAAGGCTGGAGATCACTCTGTCATGCTGATTGAGTTCGAATAACCGACTGGAAGCTTCAAAAGGAGGGTGGTGCTTGGAATCATTGTTCTTCCTCTGTCAAACATGGTTACCTGCAAGGAAACAMGTGCCGTCATCATTGCTTTGCACAAGAAGGGCTTCACATGCAAGGATATTGCTGCCAGTAAGATTGCACCTAAATCAACCATTTATCGGATCATCAAGAACTTCAAGGAGAGTGATTCAATTGTTGTGAAGAAGGCTTCAGGGCACCCAAGAAAGTCCAGCAAGCACCAGGACTCTCCTAAAGTTGATTCAGCTGCGGGATCGGGGCACCACCAGTACAGAGCTTGCTCAGGAATGGCAGCAGGCAGGTGTGAGTCCATCTGCACRCACATTGAGGCGAAGACTTTTGGAGGATGGCCTGGTGTCAAGAAGGGCAGCAAAGAAGCCACTTATCTCCAGGAAAAACATCAGGGACAGACTGATATTCTGCAAAAGGTACAGGGATTGAACTGCTGAGGACTGGGGTAAAGTCATYTGCTCTGATGAATCCCCTTTCCGATTGTTTGGGGCATCCGGAAAAAAAGCTTGTCCGGAGAAGACAAGGTGAACGCTACCATCAGTCCTGTGTCATGCCAACAGTAAAGCATCTTGAGACCATTCATGTGTGGGGTTGCTTCTCAGCCAAGGGAGTGGGCTCACTCACAATTTTGCCTAAGAACATAGCCATGAATAACGAATGGTACCAACACATCCTCCGAGAGCAACTTCTCCCAACCATCAAGGAACAGTTTGGTGACGAACAATGCCTTTTCCAGCATGATGGAGCACCTTGCCATAAGGCAAAAGTGATAACTAAGTGGCTCAAGGAACAAAACATAGATATTTTGGGTCCATGGCCAGGAAACTCCCCTGACCTTAATCCTATTGAGAACTTGTGGTCAATCCTCAAGAGGCGGGTGGACAAACAAAACCCACATATTCTGACAAACTCCAAGCATTGATTTTGCAAGAATGGGCTGCCATCAGTCAGGATGTGGCCCAGAAGTTAATTGACAGCATGCCAGGGCGGATTGCAGGTCTTGAAAAAGATGGGTCAACACTGCAAATATTGACTCTTCGTATCAACTTCATGTAATTGTCAWTAAAAGCCTTTGACACTTATGAAATGCTTGTAATTATACTTCAGTATTCCATAGTAACATCTGACAAAAATATTGAAAGACACTGAAGCAGCAAACTTTGTGGAAATTAATATTTGTGTCATTCTCTAAACTTTTTCCACGACTGTATGTGTGAGTGAAATAAATGCACACTACTGAGCCAAGCCAAACCGAACAAGCCACACTGTATTGGGCTGGCCTGGTTACGCATCCACCAGAGTTGCTGGAATCGTACTGGAAGTGAAATTAAAATATCTGAGCCAGTACAGTACAGTTTGAGGTCAGCACGGTTAGGTAAAATAGTATTTCTATATTGAGGCACACCTTTAGGGTGCCAAGAATGCTTGCTTGCCCCAATGCTGAGGTAGGTAGCAGCGTTGAGTGGTTGTGTTAAAGTTGTGGTCGCACTAGTCGATATGTGGTGGCAAGGTCTTTTAATACACAGAGGTTTGGGAGCCTAAACCACAAGCATGGCAGTGAAATTGCTCTGAGTTCCTCTTTTATGAAGTTATATTCATCAGTTGAGACTGCTGAATATAAYTTTGTATTCAATGGAAAAATTGTATTCAATGGAATAAATTGGAACAGGGTTCAGATAGAGTGGATACTAATTGACATTCATCATGACCAAACAAATAGTTCAATCAGCTTTTGCTATGACATGCCACAAGGGGCTTCCCGTGTGACCTCACTTCCTTATCTCTTAAGGACACACTGTGTTAACACTGTTCACACTGCAGGCCTTAATGCTCAAATAAGTTTTGTTTTTCATATCTGTTTTGGAATACTGACTGTCCGAACAGCAAGTTACATGTGACCAAATCGGATGTGTGTGTTCAGACAGCAGTCATTTGCTGACATGGCTACGCTAATTGTCATAGTAATGACAGGTGTGTGCACAGTGGTGTAGGCTGATTGGTGGTGGTGCCTGCCAAGCTAAGGTTCCTGCCATGGATGTTTCTCAGTTGCTTTGAATGTTCAAAAGCATAGTGTAATAAACACTGTAATAAACAAGGCTTAATAGTACTATTGTTGTCAGCGAGAGAGTGCAGTTCCCCATTAGCTGTAATGGGTAAACATAGTTGAATAATATGTGCAGCAAACAATACATGAYGGCCAGTGTATGCTCATTGATGCGGTAAAGAGACCAATGGAACTCGATTAAAACAATGGAAATTCCATTGAAATGCGTGGGGGAAAGATCCCGAATCTCCTCATTATCCCTCAGCAAAATTGTTTAAATGTGTATTTCACACTATGTTGATGTAAAAATCTGAATATAATGCTTGTATGGATGTAAACCCCAATACATGTTTATGTCATCATCACCAATCAACTGCATTACAGTTAAAAATGACTGATTACGACCACCGATTTGTCTATGCTACCAACTTATACGAATGGGAGTTAGCATTTAGCGGTCACTTCTTCTAAACCTGTAAAGGGACTACTTTTAAATGTTATGCAGCAAAAACAGCCAAATATATCCAAATTGTATTTTAGCAACCACATTGCGGGCCTGTTACAACACATCAATCATGACAGATTTGACAAATATCCACTTTGTAATTAAACCTGGATGAACTGTGCTCTTTCTGTAAGACAGATTCAAAATCACCAGTTTATTTTATTCCTAAATAAAAAGACAATAATGATTATGTCTGTGGTTCCCCATTCTTACAAAACACACTTGTTTTATTAGTGTCCCCCCTACCTGGATTTGAACCAGGAACCCTCTGCGCACATCTACAACTGCCTCCCACGAAGCATCGTTACCCATCGCTCCATTAAAGCCGCGGAACAACTACTTCAAGGTCTCAGAGCGAGTGACGTCACCAATTGAAACGCTATTAGCGCGCAACCCACTAACTAGCTAGCCATTTCACATCGGTCACACTCACCCCTCCTTTTCCGCAGCAACCAGTGATCCGGGTCAACAGCATCAATGTAACAGTATAGCTTCCGTCCCTCTCCTCGCCCCTACCTGKGCTCKAACSAGKGACTCTCTGCACACATCGACAACAGCCACCCTCGAAGCATCGTTACCCATCGCTCAACAAAAGCCGCGACCCTTGCAGAGCAAGTGGAACAACTAYTTCAAAGGTCTCAGAGCGAGTGAGGTCACYGATTGAAACGCTATTAGCGCGCATCCCGCTAACTCGCTAGCCATTTCACATCGGTTACATGTACTTACATACTTAGTTTTCCAAAGGCTTTGAGGCATGATTAGCATGCTGCTAAGATTCAAGTGAATTTTGAGGTATCATTTTTATTTACAAAACAGGCGCTTGTCACATGTTCAGCCAGAACCACTTGAACCAGTTTTTGACTACTGATGTCATTTGTTAGCACACAATGCTGAMCTCTCCTCAACAAAGTCAATGAGGGGAGAGCTAGTTGTAGGCCTACGTCATCCTGCCTTGGGTATACTCCCTGTGGAATACGCTTCAGTGATATCCGGATATGGAAAGTCCCCAGATTTACATGGGAAGATTTGCAGAAGCCCGGTGAGAGAKAGCGCAAAATCACCCTATGAGCCAGTTGTACACTGATGCTCTGTGGGCTRGTACGCACAATGGCAAGCCTCTAACCCCAATTGCTGCTTACAGAGCACTTAGCTCAACTATCTGGTGTAAACACGCACAAAACCTATATAGCTTGCCATTATACAATCCACACTATTATGGCACTATCATAAGGGTGCTGGTTTCCACCGAAACKTCCAAACGTACACATGCCTTAGGCTAGAAACTGTATGGCGTACATCTAGCCTCCACCACTGCCCACAAAGTTCTCAGTTGATGCTTTATTTGTACCCCTATGATATGATGCAGCATCTACTATGGCAAACAGTGACATTTAACATTTTTAATTCAGCCAAAATAAAATGTTTCGCTTAAACATGGGTGATTTCCTCATGTTGAAAGGTTGTTTCATTAATACGGACTGCAGGTCCCMGGGTTATGTACAAAACGAAATTCATCAAGGGAACGCAAAATTGTGTGCRGTAAAGGTAAATGAGAGAACAGAAAAACAGTTCCGTTTTTGTATAAAAGTTTATCGAATTAAAATTCTAAACGTTACACGAAAAGAGAACACAAAACAGAAACACCACTGAAGGAACATGGGTGAAATGTTTTTATTTTCTTCCAACAATGTTCTTACCAACAGTATCAACTACAAAGTGCTAATTCCTCAAGGCTTACTACAAGCACTTTATCATTTACATTTGTGTTATTTAGCATGCACGTGCCCACTATAAACAAWCTGTATGTGTACAATTATGTCATGTATTAAAATGTACCTTGAAAAACAASAAAAGGCTTTGCAAATCAAAAATGGTGTTCAACAAATACTGCTATGCAAGCACGATGAATCAGCATAATTACAGCAAGGTCAGTCCAATCTCCTCTACTTATTTTGTTGAGTTAAGTAGATGAAGTTCTTAAAATGTGGTCATGTTTCAGGCTAGGYCCTATTTCCAGTTTTCAATATTGCCTTGCTATAAGTGTTAAATAAAATATTAAATAAATGACCAGAAGAGCCACATCAACTTTTTAAGCTCCTGAACACAGCATTGCTTTACTAAAATGCCAATTCAGTGAATACAAAATGTCCACTTTGAAATTATCGAAAACCATTGTCCTTTTTCCCCAGGATGCAATTCCTGTTCAACTTCACCTGTACACAAGGCAGCCGTTCAGCTTAGCTAGGGTTAACTTAGGTCTCCCTTTGACTCTTAAAAAAAATGTATATATTTTTCCTTTCCAGGCCTTTAAGTTCTTCACAAAGCCTTATCGGACTCATCCAGGCATATTTATGAAGTTGCTGCCAATTAAAAAAAAATAAAAAACAGAAAAGTCCTTCCGCAGTTATCACACATTTGTGTCACTTGCTGTCTAGTCCTTAGAGTTCCAGCTGCATCAGAAGGTAACCACGATGACACAGTCATGATCATTTCCAAATCTTCCCTGTCACACCAAGATCATCCCCTTCACACCAAAGCCACAACGTCATTCCCGTCACAAGTGATGGTGTCACTGGGACTGGTCTGGGCAGCCCTCCTCCATGGGGCTGACAACGGTGGCCTCGTCGTTGCTGCTGTCCACCTCCTGCTCCATGACGCTCTCCTCGTCCAGCCGCTGGCTGGTGTAGTCTGTGATCTCCAGGAAGCCGCTGGGCTCCATCACCACGTTGGATTGACTGGAGTCTGGCATGATGGAGTACTGAGGGATCACCTGGGGAGTGGAGTAACGCATGTTTAGCTTTTATTGTTGATAGATTTTTAAAGCTGAGATGATGAGTGGTGTTCTATGAAAAGATATGTTACAGAAATGTTTATCATATGGCTCGCAGCAATTTACCTCAATGACGTCCATGTTCTCTTTGCTCTTGGCTGCTAGGCCCTGGATGTGGCTAAACTGGTCATGCAGGGGCTTGGAGTGGGATGAGTGATGAAGGGAGGCCCCTGAGCTGCTTATGACCGGGCCTGAGCCTCCAAGCGCCCCTGAGCCTCCCCCTGCCCCCAAGCCCAGGGCCTTTATGTAGGAGCTGCAGTCACTGGACGACTCCACCACCATGGGCTCGGCGCTGGGGTCGATCTCCGCCTCCATCATGGAGATCTTAAGGATGTCCGAGACAGAGGGCTTCTCGCCACCGGACGAGCTTGAGCTGCTGGGCTCGGCAGGGACCAGCTTGGCAGTGGCCTCACCGCTGCTGGATACGGGAGGGGACGGGTGGCTGCTGCTACTGCCGAAGGTGATCTTGGTGACGCTGGCGCCCTGGGTGATGATTGGCGCCTTTTTTGGGAGAGAGAGGCAAAAAAAGATGTGGTTGGAACCATAGAAATATAATTACTAAAACAAATATTGACATTCAAGTCAACATTTTGTTATGAGTGGACATGCAGCCATATTGAATGTACCCATGAGTGTTAGTAAAATTGCCATGGTCTGAAAGGGCTTTTCCCATTCTAGTAAKTATATTTCTATGGTTGAAACTAGAGTAGGGCATGGGAAAACKCTATAACCCAGGTGCTCCTTTTGAAAGAAAAACAATGGGAATTTCTTTTCAGGTGGTCATAAGTGGAGGGCTTTGAAGGTTTTGTCAGGCTCCCTGCCCTGCTGTACAAATAACGATGATGTGATTGGAAGGGAATTGAGCATTGAGGCAACGGTGCTCAGAGCTCCGTCTTATCTTTTTTATCTTAAAGGCATATCAAGGGACAGGTGCTGTGAATAAGCACAGGATTAACACGTCTTATTTCTGTATGGAATGGGAACTATGTACATCTGTGTATTGCAAATGCTTTTAAATGYGCAGGACAAAATCCATCTTGAGGGCAAATAAAGTTTAAATGAAGTTCTATTCTAAAGCATTATGGCACAATGCATCTGAGTATTGATGATTCACTGTGTCAACCGGATCTGTCCCGGACAAATAAAATGTCAAAATAAATCAAATAGGCACATGACCCTGGATGTGCATCAAAGAGGGAGGGTACTCACCTGGCTTGTGGCAGGAGTCTTGTCTGCACCCACCGGGTGGTGGGCCTGTAATGGCGGCGGCTGGGACAGCTGTGTGTGGATGGGCCTGTGGTGGGAGGTGGGCGCCTGCTGCAACTTGGGGAGCTGGGGGGTGAGTGAGGGAGGCTTGGTGGGGGTGCCCAGGCTTGCCAGCTGGGGGGATCCCGAGGCAGAGGAGGGCCTCTCCTTCAGGCTCTGCCCTGGAGCGTGAGGCTTGGGCTGGTACTGCTCTTGGAGCTGGGGTGGCTTCTTCGCCACGGTGGCGGTGGAAGGCAGGCTCATCTGGGGYTTGCTGTGTAGCTGTGGGGGTGGGGTTTGGGTGGTGTGGGGTATGTGTCTGCCCTGCTCCAACTGGGGCGCCAGGTGTGACTGGCTTTGGTGGTGGGGGTGTGTGTGGGGCTGGGGGGCGGGGGGCTGGGCTGCAGCGGGTTGGATGGAGCGGTAGAACAGGCCCGTCTGGGGGTCCAGGGTGTCCCCCTCCAGTTCGCCCTCCTCCATCCCAGTTTCCTCCGCCTGCTTACTGTGGATCAGCTGGTCCGCCGAAGCCTGGAATAACAATGTACTATCATTGAGACTAGTGTCACAAGTCAAATAAACTAATGCCTACCAGAACATGTAATACTGGTAGATGGATGCATATTGATACACTGGAACACTTACCCAGTGAACAGTGGGATCATATGACAGAGATAATGAGTATAACATCCACTATCTATAAACTGTATAATTTGGGAAAAAATGTATTTGATTAAAAAAAACATAGGTGAAGAAGAATACAAAGACTGACAAGGTCATGCATTCTAGGTAGGCATTTCTCTCACCAGTTGGACAATGCGTGTGACGGTGACTGTAGAGGAGGTAGGGATGGAATTAACCACCACGGGGGTGTGACTGGTGTTTTGCGAGGGYGCCCCCTGCTGCTGGCTAGCGGACATGACCACGTCCCCCAAGCCTCCAGAGGATGGTCCGGCCCTGCTGGCTTTACCGGCACAAAGTTAAGACAGTCATACACATGGAATAAAACTAATCGACATGAACTGCCTCACTTCGAGCCATTCCTTAGTGAGCATGGGGAAGTACCGAACAGCCTGTTGTTTTTCCACTTARCTCATTTTAGCCGGGTTAGGGCGGAGGCAACAATTGTGTATAAAGTGCATTATTTTACATCCATGGTGTAATACCATTATTAAGTGGTGACTAAGTATGATATACTTCAATGTATTAAACAACACATTATGAAAGGGCAGTGAACATCCATTTAGGGCCGAAACACTTCTGGTTTTCATCCTCTCCTAATAAGGGACTAATTCAGACCTGGGACACCTAGTGAGTGCAATTCACTACTAGGTATAAACAAAAAACAGAAGTGTTTCGGCACTCCAGGACCGGAWTTGAACAGCCCTGCTCGATATAGTGCACTACTGTATAGGGATTAGGGTGCCATTTGGGAAATACTGAGTGGTCAGGTCACGTACCGGCAGTGATATATTTAATGGGTGGTTCAGTCTCTACAGTGGACATCTCGGGGGAGCCTAGGGCCTGCTGCTTCTTCTCCTGGRCCATCTGAAGGGGAACAGCCAYCTGGCTCAGGTCTATGGTTTGCTGCCTGGGCTTGGCCTCGCCTTTCTCCTTCACTGTGTGGGCAACAGAGATTGATAGTGACAATTATCTCATAACCTACTACTCATTTATATTGGAGGGAAGTGGGGCGACAAAGTACTGTCGCTTATATGTGAATTAGAGTTCGGAGCAGTCTGAAAAGTCAGTTGTCGGGAGCTGGGACTTTCGTCCCAAGTTCAAGTTTAATTGTCACATGCACAAGTACAGTGAAATGCTTAAATTGCATACTCTATCCAACAGTGCAGTAATCAATATCAAAATAGTATAACTAACACACACACACCCCCCATTCGGAAAGTATTCAGACCCCTTGACTTTTTCAAAAAAATGTAACGTTACAGCCTTATTCTAAAATGTATTAATTGTCCCCCCCCCCTCAATCTACACACAATACCCCACAATGACAAAGCAAAAACATTTTAGCAAAATAAATATCACATTTACATACGTATTCAGACCCTTTACTCAGTACTTTGTTGAAGCACCTTTGGTAGCAATTACAGCCTCAAGTCTTCTTGGGTATGACGCTACAAGCTTTGCATACCTGTAATTGGGGAGTTGCTCCAATTCTTCTCTGCAGATCATCTCAAGCTCTGTCAGGTTGGATGGGGAGCGTCACTACACAGCTATGTTCAGGTCTCTCCAGAGATGTCTGATCGGGTTCAAGTCCGGGCTCTGGCTGGGCCACTCAAGGACATACAGAGACTTGTCCTGAAGCCACTCCTGCATTGTCTTGGCTGTGTGCTTAGGGACGTTGTCCTGTTAGAAGGTGAACCTTCGCCTCAGTCTGAGGTCCTGGAGCAGGTTTTCATTAAGGATATCTCGGGACTTTGCTTCTTTCATCTTTCCCTTGATCCTGACTAGTCTCTCAGTCCCTGTCGCTGAAAAACATCCCCACAGCATGCTGCTGCCATCACGGTTCACTGTAGGGATGGTGCCAGGTTTCCGCCAGATGTGATAGTTGGTATTTAGGACAAAGAGTTCAATCTTGGTTTCATCAGACCAGAGAATTGTTCTCCCTTTGGCTGGACGGCCTGCTCTAGGAAGAGTCATGACGGTTCCATACTTCTTCCATCTAAGAATGATGGAGGCCACTGTGTTCTCTGGGACCTTCAATGCTGCAGAAATGTTTTGGTACCCTTCCCCAGATCTGTGCTTCGACACAATCCTGTCACAGAGCTCTACGGACAATTCCTTCGACATCGTGGCTTGGTTTCTGGTATGACATGCACTGTCAACTATGGGACCTAAAATAGACAGGTGTGTGTCTTTCCAAATCATGTCAATTTTTTTTATTTACCACAGGTGAACTCCAATCAAGTTGTAGAAACATCAAGGATGATCAATGGAAACATGATGCACCTGAGATCAATTTCGAGTCTCATGGCAAAGGGTCTAAATACCGACAGTTGAAGTCGGAAGTTTACATTCACTTAGGTTGGAGTCATTAAAACTCGTTTTTCAACCACTCCACAMATTTCTTGTTAACAAACTATAGTTTTGGCAAGTCGGTTAGGACATCTACTTCGTGCATGACAAGTGATTTTTCCAACAATTGTTTACAGACAGATTATTTCACTTATAACTCACTGTATCACAATTCCAGTGGGTCAGAAGTTTACATACACTAAATTGACTGTGCCTTTAAACAGCTTGGAAAATTCCCMAAAATTATGTCATGGCGCTTCTTTAGACGCTTCTGATAGGCTAATTGACATCATTTGAGTCAATTGGAGGTGTACCTGTGGATGTATTTCAAGGCCTACCTTCAAACTCCGTGCCTCTTTGCTTGACATTCATGGGAAAATCAAAAGAAAAGCGTGTGCGAGCAATGAGGCCTGCAAACCTGACTCAGTTACACCAGCTCTGTCAGGAGGAATAGGCCAAAATTCCCCCAACTTATTGTGGGAAGCTTGTGGAAGGCTACCCAAAATGTTTGAACCAAGTTAAAGTATTTCTTGAYTTTTCCCAAATGTTTTTGTGTTACAACCCGAATTTAAAATGGATTGAATTTWGATTTTTTTGTCACTGGCCTACACACATTATTTTCACAMATTTTTACAAATTAATAAAAAATGAAATGCTGAAATGTCTTGAGTCGAGGTATTCAATCCCTTTGTTATGGCAAGGATAAATAAGTTCAGGAGTAAAAAATGTGCTTAACAGGTAACAATAATAGTTTGTAACATGAGTGGTTTAATGACTACAGTACAGTCGTGGCCAAACGTTTTGAGAATGATACAAATATTAATTTTCACAAAGTCTGCTGCCTCAGTTTGTATGATGGCAATTTGCATATACTCCAGAATGTTATGAAGAGTGATCAGATGAATTGCAAAGTCCCTCTGCCATGCAAATGAACTGAATCCCCCMAAAACATTTCCATTGCATTTCAGCCCTGCCACAAAAGCACCAGCTGACATCATGTCAGTGATTCTCTCGTTAACACAGGTGTGAGTGTTGCGGAGGACAAGGCTGGAGATCACCCTGTCATGCTGATTGAGTTTGAATAACTGACTGGAAGCTTTCCACCAGACACTGGGAGATTAATTCCCCTTTCAGCAGGACAATAACCTAAAACACAAGGCCAAATCTACATTGGAGGTGCTTACCAAGAAAACAGTAAATACTCCTTAGCAGCCAAGTTACAGTTTTGACTTAAATTTTCTTGAAAATCTATGGCAAGAAATTAAAATGGCTGTCTAGTAATGATCAACAACCAATTTGACAGAGCTTGAATTTTGAAAATAATAAAATGGGCAAATGTTGCACAATCCAGGTGTGGAAAGCTACCCGTTTTTTATTTTTATTTTTTATTTTTAACATGTTTACCAATGATTCTGTATCTCTCCCTTTGTAAGGATTCCTGAGGCAGGTGCCTTAGGAGAGCAGTTATTGAGACTGTACTACACAGTATAAAGGTACCCGGATCCGGCTGTTAAGGGAGCTCCCAAATTAAGTAAGGCCTGGCCACCTGTTATGAATATTTGTTAGTGGTGTTAATACACTAGATGATTAGATGCACTATTGTAAAGTGGTTGTTCCACTGGATATCATAAGGTGAATGCACCAATTTGTAAGTCGCTCTGGATAAGAGCGTCTGCTAAATGACTTAAATGTAATGTAAATGTAATACCGTTTGATTAATTGTGGGGTCTTTTTATTTGCTGTTAGTGGGCACAGGAATTACATTTTTGTAGGTATCTATTGTCCGAGTTTTGGTTGCACACGTGTAAATTCTCTTGATAAGAAATGTCCTAAAAACTCAATGTAAACCTGGTACACGAAATGTTTGAAATGTCTTTAAATAATGAGTCTGAAGTACAGCGAAAGAAAAGGGAAAAAAACTCACTTAATGGGGTTGAATGACCTCTGACTTCTGTTCTAACTTCCTGGTGTGGCCTGRTCACCCTCACTAGAAAAGCTAGAGACATTGGGTGACATTTAAATGTAATATGTAAACACTGAAAATTAGGAAGAAGTTTATAATTTATCAATAGTCCTATGTGTGATTCAGACCACGAGAAGGAGAGAGAGTGCTGCCCCTGAATGAGGGAACCCTGTCTCTAGTCTATTTTACTTTGAATAGCGGGTAGTTAGAACGCAAGAATGCTTATTTTTGCGAGACTGACCTTGAAAAAGGTCATGTCTCGTTTTGTTTTCAATTTTCTCAATACAAAAAACATATGGCTGAGACGCAAAGAAAATTCAAGGAGAGGGGGTACAAAAATGGTCAGATTAATACTGCCATTGAGAAAATTCTAAACAAAACGAGACTGACCTTGAAAAAGGTCATGTCTCGCAAAAATAAGCATTCTTGCGTTCTAACTACTCGCTATTCAAAGTGCTCTGAACAAATTAAGGGAATCGTTCAAACATTGGCACGTTCTAAGATCTGATGATAATATCAGTAATGTGTTTTCGGACCTTCCCTTGGTCGTATTCTCGCGGGGCAGAAACCTCAGAGATCAATTGGTAAACTCTGATATACCACCCCAAGATATCACTGCACAACGTGTATTTGCACCCCTACTGGATGGAAACTACAAGTGTAATGGCTGTGCTCAATGCAATGACACTTATAAATGTAGATTCTTCAAACACCCCCAAACAGGGAAACAGATCCCAATAAAAGGTGTTATCACGTGCTCCACTAAGACAGTTATCTTATAACTTGTCCTTGTGGTAAAAATTGTGGGTAAAACAAAGCGCAAATTAAAAGTACGTATCTCGGAGCATCATTAGGTGCAAAAACTTGACACACAGTTGCAGCTCACTTTTTGGAAGAAAACCACTCGATTTTGTCTCTACGTTATATTGGCATCGAAAATGTCACCCTCCCTAGGAGAGGGGGTGGACCGACAATTTATTCTTAAAACGAGAGGCTGCCTTGGATCTTTAATTGAAAGACCGTTGCTCCCTTCAGTCTCAACGTAGACTTTGATCTGAAGCCATTCTTGTGATTTTGCTATTGTAAATGTTTKTAGACTTATGTAGCCAAATTGTATCTATGATCGTACGCTATCCATTTATGTTTTTTGCATGCTATTTTAATATATGAGAATTAACAAATGATATCAGGCCACACGCGGCCATGATTACAGACACCTGTGTGTCTTTTGACACTATATAAATGAGTCATCCCGCAGTGTTTGTCATTATACCCTGATGAAGACAGCTTGTCTGTCGAAACGTTGGACATAAATATTTTTGCATCTGAGCTTCTAGTGTGCGGCTCTCCTTTATTTTTGTAAGCGTTCCACTCTGCTAGCCAGCACCTCTCCTAAATAGGTGTTAGTTTCGTTCGCCTCTAGAAGTATTCATTTGTCATACAGTGAATMATTTGTCTGGATTTCCTGAATCAGAAATACCCTAAACTAAACCGTTGTTCTGGTCTGTCCGCTCTCGAGGTTATGGTATCTAGATGCATGGAAGGGATCATTTGACCAAGAACAGTGTGAGCCTCACCTCCTCTAACTGGCTGAAGTAATGGCAACAATTACAGCATGACCAGTTTGGCGGTGGGTCAGTCATGGTGTGGGGTGGCATTTCTTTGGGAGGCCGCACAGCCCTCCATGTGCTCGCCAGAGGTAGCCTGACTGCCATTAGGTACCGAGATGAGATCCTCAGACCCCTTGTGAGACCATATGCTGGTGCGGTTGGCCCTGGGTTCCTCCTAATGCAAGACAATGCTAGACCGCATGTGGCTGGAGTGTGTCAGCAGTTCCTGTAAGAGGAAGGCATTGATGCTATGGACTGGCCCGTTCCCCCGACCTGAATCCAACTGAGCACATCTGGGACATCATGTCTCGCTCCATCCACCAACGCCACGTTGCACCACAGACTGTCCAGGAGTTGGGGGATGCTTTAGTCCAGGGCCTGGGAGGAGATCCCTCAGGAGACCATCCGCCACCTCATCAGGAGCATGCCCAGGCGTTGTAGGGAGGTCATACAGGCACGTGGAGGCCACACACACTACTGAGCCTCATTTTGACTTGTTTTAAGGACATTACATCAAAGTTGGATCAGCCTGTAGTGTGGTTTTCCACTTTAATTTTGAGTGTGACTCCAAATCCAGACCTCCATGGGTTGATACATTTGATTTCCATTGATAATTTGTGTGTGATTTTGTTGTCAGCACATTCAACTATGTAAAGAAAAAAGTATTTAATAAGAATATTTCATTCATTCAGATGTAGGATGTGTTATTATAGTGTTCCCTTTATTTTTTTGAGCAGTGTATATATAAATAAAGGAAGATAAGGTTAGGCCTATCCCCAGTAAGATAGAGATATGCCAGCGGCATGCTATGACACCGACATGCATTTTCAATCAGAATATTTTGTATAAAAATAAGTATTATATTGTTTGATTATAGGAGTAACTCTGGTAGGCCTGAAACATTCTTCGTCACCTCAAGTTCGACTGTGGTAGTCAATTGGAGTGCTGGTGCGCACTGCCTTCAAATCACAGGTTTGCAGTAGCTAAAGCTTAATAGCCATACCAAACCTTTACAAATGTTTCTGAACTTTATTAGGGTAATATCAAAAGTAAGTCAATCCATTGTTTATAACAAATATAGGAGCAGGCTATAATATTGCGCAAACACAGCATGACAGATGGAACTTAATTTGGCCAAAGAAAATGTCTCAACAGAATGAAATATTTTAAACCTTCAAAAGTTCTGAACAGGATACAGTATATGGCAGCAATTACCAAAATTAGGCAAGTGCCTACCCAACAAATGACTGAAATAGGCTGATGTTATTTATTTTACAACAAACCCTTATAACCCATCTTAAACTAAATACGGAGCACACAATTAAAAATACAGATCTAATTTAATTTAGCCAATGAAAATGTCTCAACAAACAATTCTCAGACTGGATATTTTGCACTGCTTTGGTAAGACTCTTAGCTCTGTCTAAATTGTTATTTTACTTTGTGTTAATTATAACATATTTATTGAAATAGGCTATAGCAAATAGGAATATAAGCAATTTACTCAGAATGTCAACCATACACTCCCCTGCTGTGCGCTACCTGATCCAATTCTGATCGGAGTAATTGTTTGATAGTGATTTTGGGGTGATTCTTTTTTMATCTATATTCTGGATCTCCTTCAATTATTTGTTTTACTTGCCCCGGACAAGAGGACAAGTCATAATTTCGATCCCTGTAGAGTCTATGCTTAATGACACATGAGAGAGAGATGAGAGAGAGAGAAGAGTTAGAGAGAAAAGAGTTAGTGGCAGGGCCAATTCCAATTCAATAAATTCAGTTTCTGAATTGAAATGGAATTGACCCCAACCCTGGTAAGTGGCGTGATAGTTGCCATGATGACGACGGTCAGTCACCTGTGGTCTGCTGCAGTTCCAGCAGGGCCTTGATGGTCGAGGTGGCCGACTGGGACACGTCACCCGTAGACACGTCCTGGTAGATGATGGCTGGGCTGGACTCCACCGACACCTCGTGCTGCTCAGCCCAATCCTGACCCCTGGAGGAGATGATGTGCACTACGGACTGGGAGTCTGATGATCGAAGATGACAACCATTACAATTCATGTTTTATATCAAATTGGGTTCATTCCTTTTAGATTCCAGTCGATTTAGGCATGGCATTCAAGTAGAAGGAAATAACTGAAACAATTATATTATGTGAGTGGACCTTTTACCATTTGAAACTTGAGAAAGTGAAGGGAAATGTTGAACTTAGCTGAATACTAGTGAGAATAGATACAGTTTCATACTACGGCTGAAGTAGTAACGGCTGTGTGAGACCACAATGCAAGAGCTATACACAGCAGTTTTAACTTGACCATGACTTATGTTCCCGTAATTAGCCTGCAGACTATATTACGGATTTCTTGCTCTGTGATGTGGAGTGACGCAACGTACCGTGACCACTTCCGTGGGAGCCCTCGGCAGGCGGGGACCTGTCCTCAGCGATGGCACCCGACTCATCCTTGAGTGCCCTCTCCTGTGYGTAAGCAGGACCCGCATCGGCCACCCGGGACACCTGCTGCAGGGTCTCGCTCACCAGCTGCCTGGTCTGCTCGCTCACAACCGCTGTTTGGAAGATGGGCTTGGGCTTGATCAGCACCTGGAGAGGCATAAGGTTAATAAATATTACACATGTTGAATAGTCTCAGTGAATGGCACCAGGGAAATTGTTTTTTTTATTTGACTTTTTCCGTAATGTAAAGAAGAGATGAGACCATTGTCAAGTGTCCTGGCTGGTGTTCCTTTTTTACACCATACAGTTAATTAATGTGCCTATATAAAGTAGTCGGGACTTAATATCTTAAAGCTACAGCATTGATTTGTTGAATTATAGCTCCACTGACTTGATGTATTGGTAATTCAAGACAAGAGATTTAAATATATTAAATATATCCAAGACAAAGGAGCTTTGAGTGCAAACTCCACACTTGTTGACACTACTTGTTGGGTGGCTGAAACTCTACGGGGTGAAGTTTCCCCTGGGTACAAACAGATATAAGATCAGTTTCCCMTCCCCCAGTCCTAACCATTAGTCGGGGGAAAGACAAAACAGACCCAAGACCCAGCGTCAAGGGGCAACTTCCCCCTACACCGGCTGAGACGTCRCTGGACTGGTACTGACCTGGGTCTTGCCCTGCTGGCCGTACACTATCTTGGTGGGGATGATCTTGGTGGTGGTGGTGGGCTGCACCCCGGAACCCATGCCTTTGGGYTGTGTCACAATCATCTTGGTGATGGGTCTGGAGGCTGTGATGATGGCTGGCTTGGACCCCGGAACACCCTGTAGGGTCTTCTCCCCCTAAGGCACAGAAGAATTCATATTAGGATTAGGGCTGTCAAACGATTAAAATAATGAATCGAGATTCAATTCTGCTCAAATTCGGTGCTAAATAAAGATTATTCCATTTAAAAAAAAGTTATAGGCATGTAAGGGACTGAAACACAAAACATTCTGTGTCAGAATGTTTTTAATGGCATAGTCACCATAAACAACTTAAGCAATACAAAAGTCCTGTAACTTACTAATGCGCCCAGTAGGCCTATTAATGCTCCCTCAAATTCACACACACACACACACACACACACTAAAGCTTCAGCCATTCCAAATGATTGTTCTCCAAATTACTTATTGGAGGGTTGGCTCTAAGAAGAAAAACCTGTCTCTATGGACACAAAGAGCAAAAACCTGTCCAAGAAAGTCATGAATTCCACAGAACATAAACCTGTGACTATACATTTCAGACGTCCTCCTATTTATTTTGACTAAGCCAGTGACAAAGACAAAACAAGCCTGTTGACATGATGATAACGCTGCTCTCTTCTTTTTTGTACGATTTGTCCAGAGAGTGAAAACAACAAGGCAGGGAAGGCACTTCAGGTCCTTAAAYCTTGGGTCGAGTGCTGTGGCGATCTTCATCCATGTGAGGTTGGTGTTTTCCTTGCGTTTCTCCAGGTCTGTTGTGAATGTCAGCATGAATCTTACCACTTAGGCAKGGTCATCATCAGAGCTCTCCATCACCCGAAGGAGATGGCACAAAGCAGGCACAAAGCAGGCAACAACACAGAGCAGGAAATGTAGTTCAGTCAAGTGCCTGAAATGGAAGATCATTCAAAATCACTTCAGTCAATTGTGAGACTAATACAGACACACCGCTCTCTCTCTCGCACACACAATTTACACACTAGCTCTCTCACACATACACACACAAAATATTATTATAACACTAACACTGAGATAAAGATAACCGGCAGGGCTCCAGTAGCGGCTCCAGCTTCTGCAGTTTGTCCAGTTCAGCTGTGGTTGGCATGGTGATGTTCGTTTTCTGTTCGGCCAGAGCATCTGTCAGTGGTTGTTGGTTTCTGTGGACACGCTTTACCATTTGCAAAGTGGAATTCCATCTTGTTGTGACATCTTGTGCAAGTGACGACTCCTTTTGCCCATTTGCAACTTGCTGTTGTCCTAGTTCTGCAACGTTTGGTGGGTTGTGTTTGAAATGCCCAAAAATAATTCAGCATTTGGCTAGGGCATTGTCGATCCCGCTGTTCTGTAGGGACACTGATGGGCCTTCGGAGGCTGTGCATGGTGCAGGGCAGGTGTTCAAAAGGAAGATGTCTCGCAGCTGCAATCATGTTCCATGCACTGTCTGTGCAAAGTGTGGTAACTTTGTTTTCAATGTTCCCACTGATTTGCACATCCATGAAATACTTGGCGTACGTTTCAGCATTGTGCCTCTTCTGTCTTCATTATGGCCTGAGGGTGTGAATGCAGTGTCCAGTTTTCACCGATGTGGTGCGCAGTAACCCCAAGGTAGTTGTGGTTACTCACCAAAGTAGGTGGCAGGTAGCCTAGTGGTTAGAGCGTTGRACTTGTAACCGAAARGCTGCAAGATCGAATCCCCGAGCTGACAAGGTAAAAATCTGTTGTTTTGCCCCTGAACAAGGCACTGTTCCTAGGCCGCCATTGAAAATAAGAATTTGTTCTTAACTGACTTGCCTAGTTAAATAAAGGTAAAATAAAAATACATTTAAAAAGTCCATTGGTCTCAAGTGAGAACAACAGTYGCTGCATGTTTCAACTCCTTTCATGGCCCTCTCGCTTTCATACAGCTCGTGAATTCTTGTGGCTCGAGGGTAACTCATGTTGAGTCATTCGAGGAGATCCGAATGATACCCCTCAAGCCTTCGTCCTCCACAATGTCGACTGGCCTGCAAGCTGTAGCTATCCACTTGGCTATTGCTTATGTGCTGCTCGTCGACTTGTCCACAGGCCTCCTGCGTGCATACTCTTCCAGCTTAGCCTGCCGAAGATGTTCTACATTGCTACTAGTCACGTTACTTGTATTTCTGGCGTCTGTTTCGGTTGTAAATTATAACGAAGACTCGATGTACTTCGGTGCTGAAACAAATTCAGCCTTGCAGTAGATACAAATTAATTTGGTTTTTATCCAGAGAGCCATCTGGGAGGGTTTTAAAATAGAATTTGCCATTTAAAAGCCCCTTACTAGCATTATCCATCATTCAGTCATACAAGTAGCTAGCTAGTAAACTAGTTGTCAAACTAKCGCATCGGCTGCCGGGGCTTGAATTTGAAATAAGGATGGTTCAGGGGGTCAAACWAAGAAAAATGCGYTAATGGCGTCAACAAAATGAACGACGTTAAAAATTGTAACGCATTAAAGCTAGCATTAACTTTGACAGCCATAATTAGCATACGTACCAAATGGCACCCGTTTCCCGATATAGTGGACTACTTTTGACCAGAGCCATTATGGGCCTTGGTCAAAAGTAGTGCACTATAACAGGAATAGGGKGACATTTCTGACGCTMCCATAGTCATTTGCCTTTCTTGCACCAACACTTTCACTGGTCTTTTCTTAAYAGCACTGACTTACTRTGACTGTGATATGTGGTTGTCTTAATCTAAGTTGCTATTAATAATAGTGTCTGCTAAATGACTAAAATTAAAAACCTTCACGTATAATATGAAGCTTAAAGCAAYAGACTGATCAGACGGAAAGGCTAAACTAGAACTACCTGTAAACCTAAAATAAGTTGTCGGGTAAATACATTTGAAAGATTCTGAAATAAATCATTACAATCTAGATAAACTGTAACATCACAAAATGGCTTCATTAATAATAAAAAAATATATGTTGAACTGACCCCTGCGTTCAATAATGTGGTGACCACATTCTTGCCAGGCAGACCCTGGATGGTCGTTCCTTTGCCAGTAGTCTTCTGCACCACGATAACATTGGGCTTGGACGTCATGGGAATGGTGGTGATCTTAGTTGTTGTACCTGCAATGGWGGGGCAAAGAAGATCTAAAAGGTTTGCCAAAACACAACCTTTTAAGTCACTATACTTTGAACATTTAGTTGCAGAATTGTCCGTCAGAATTGGTAACACTTAGGGTTGCAAAACACCCGATAATTTATCAATATTATCAGAATTTAAATTWGTTTTTGGTAACTAACAGATAATATTTGTAATCTATGTAAACGTTGGTAAATTACTTAACTTTTTAAAATATCTATTAATATATTTTTCTATATCTGTGTCCATGAGTTTCTTCCAACTATTGACTTATTTCACTAGTTACACCAGTTAGGGCCCAAATGATTTACAACAAAGATATTATGTACTAAAATAACACACGCAGAAATCTTTGTATTAAACAACAATGGTAATGGGTTATACATAAGATAATGTTTCACAGCTTTGTGATTCTATTTTTCATATAAAAAAAAATATTTTACATGTTCTGACTATTAACCAAAATCCTTGAAAGCTTCCAAAATTCTGTAAACGTTACTGGTTATATTTATTCTCTTTGCAACTCTAGTAACACTACTAAGGTAATTGCCAATCTTTTAAAAAGTTATTTTCCTTTAAAACAATAAGGAAAAATTCTAAATGTAGATGGTCTACATCTCGCATCCCGCGAAGAAAGATATATATTTTTAAATGAATGCTACTGCTGCTCTCGTTTTTCACGAGAGTAATCTGTGTAGCTTGTTGCGGTTGTCGTCCAATCACAAGTCATCACAACCGGCACTAGGCAACAGTCAGAGCTAGAGCCTCAGTGTGGCAAGTTATTAGGAGATATCTAGGCTAATCAATGGAAGATGAAAATAAAATGACAGAACTAAAAGTTAAAATGGGAAGGACAGGCTACAACACCAAGACGCAACAGGTAGGCTGCTACTTAAAGGGGAATATTGGCACTTTTCAAAAATGTGTCCATGTTCCTAAACCCCTCTGACTCATTGTTTGACTGTCTGTTAAAAGTGCACACCCCTCTCACTCAGGGAGAGAGAGCTAGAGCTACGTCACAGGGTTATACTGCGCCCCACTCACTGCTGCGCTAGATAGAATWTTGTGGAATAACGCAAAAAACATTATGTCAGCGAAAATACTAAACTTGTGAAGTCCAATCGATTGTGAGATATGGCATATACATTTTGTGATAAATTTGGGTTGTGGGTTCTGAGAACTCTGCCAAGCAAGGAAGAAAGGAGGCAACCTAATCCCACCTCCCACTTTTACCTTGCAACCCCATTGGACATCATTTCACCTGCCAATAAACATTGTCCATCTTGTCTCTGACTGTAGGCTACATCCCTCGTTGCATGGTGTGATCAGATCATTACRGCAAAATATGTCTTCTAAAATTAGAGGGAAAGACCAGTGAGTGTGCAACATAATGTACACTTCATAGGATGACACATACTGGATAAAGGCTAATTTATGTGACAAATATTTCATTAGATTGCAACTTTCCTACAGTAGCCAGATGACAGTGAACATATCCTTGTAAAATCAGATATAATAGATAGATGCATCAGTACCTAGGCTATCAAAATGTAATTTATGCTCAATGTCCAATTTTTCATTGGGGTATATCAAATATGGTATTATTACATGTATTATTAGCCTACATTTACATTCTCAAAAATAGGTAGAAAAATGACAATTAATTTACAAGATGACGCAGGGGATTTCGTTTGCAAGACAGGGCTAAATTGCCTTGAGCGAGCAAGATGTGATAATGTAGGCTAATTTTATAAAAAGGCAAAAGTATAAATACCCTTGCATCAAATAACCTAATTGTGTATTGATTACAGTGGTTCCTCCTTTAAAAGTTGTGTCATACACACCTTGTGGGTTGCTGCAGCATTCTGTGGCACGTTATCTAATTGTCAGACATTTTTTCTGTTAATGCAAGTTAGTGCTAGTTTGACCACCAGAGGGCATCTTTGAGAAGCATTTGATAGTCTTTCATATTGGCATAACCAGAGAATTTAAAACCTTTTTTGTAATAACATAGTATATGGGATTGATAAAGACATTTGGCTTAATTAATTTGATTAATATTATGGTGTTTCTATTCCAAAAAAAAAACGAAACCCTCAGGGTTTCCGTTAGGATGAAATGGAAAAGATGGCGCTATACGGTCGGGATTAGGCTACAGCATGAGGACTGGATGATTCAAAATTGTTTGCCTTTATTAGACAACTTTGTTCCAATATTTCTGTAAATCAGTGACATTTATTCCCATAGTAATTCGTTATGGATCCATAACTAAATCAACATCTGCATTTTGAAAAAGAGTGCTTTTATCATTTTTTGATTAACGAAAGCATAAAGATGCTGATGAAGAAATACAGTACTGTACACTCTATGCTTTTACATTTGGATAAAGCATTTTGAAGATATAAGCCACCTGCATNCGAAAGCATAAAGATGCTGATGAAGAAATACAGTACTGTACACTCTATGCTTTTACATTTGGATAAAGCATTTTGAAGATATAAGCCACCTGCATTTGTTGATTAGACTACTGTGCAGCCTACAATACATACTGTAGTAAACATGTGCCTAATTCCTTACATAAGGGAGAGCATGCCATGTCTGTACTGCAGAATGCGGGAGACCGGGGTTCAAATCCCAGACGGGGAGGAAGGAGTAGGCTGTCCTTGTAAATAAGAATTTGTTCTTAACTAATTCCATATGTGTTATTTCATAGTTGTGATGTCTTCACTATTATTCTACAAAGTAGAAAATAGTCAAAATAAAGAAAAATCCTGTAATGAGTAGATGTGTCCAAACTTTTGACTGGTACTTGCTTAATTAATTTGATTAATATTATGTTTTTTCTATTCCAAGAAAAACGAAAATCCCTCTGGGTTTCAATTAGGATGGAACGGAAAATATGGCACTGCACAACGTGACGGTCGGCAGCACAGTACTGGGCTATTTAGCTAAAGAATCCCTGCGGGGMACACGGGAGACCAGTGCCTCCCAACGGGGAGGAAGGAGTAAGCTGTCCTTGTAACTAAGCCTTCATTCTTAACTGACTTGCCTACTAATTACTTAAAAATCATAAAATGTGATTTTCTGGATTTTTGTTTTAGATTCCGTCTCTCACAGTTGAAGTGTACCTATGATAAAAATTACAGACCTCTACATGCTTTGTAAGTAGGAAAACCTGCAAAATCGGCAGTGTATCAAATACTTGTTCTCCCCACTGTTTATATACATACATACATACATACATACATACATACATACATACATACATACATACATACGTGACTCGTTTCAGGAAACTAGGCGTATGTCGCACGTCACTACTTCACAGGAGAGGCATTTGAACATACACATAAAAAAATAATTTAAAAAAGCATTTTGGGGCAGATGTGTTCTGGAACAAGTGAACTTTCATGTGCATTAATAACAAACTTGTATTCCATCAGTAAAATAAATAACGAGCTTAAATTACGAGACAGGAACCTTCCCGCTAGGAATGGCTGGCTGAGATAATGGATGGGCTGGACATGAGATGAGTTTGGATTGGTCTGCCATGTAGCATGCTTCTATCTATAATGTGAGCTGCTCAGTATGTTGATATTCCTTTCTACCACACCGTTTTTGAAAGATATAACGTTAGCCATMGGGAACTACAAAAGTTCAACTACTTTTCTCAACAACACTGATGCCCTGAATTTTTAGCAGGCGCTAATCGACAGATTAGTTMGAAAAAGTGACGGGCTACTTTCTGCACACGCCAGTCAGTGTGAACCGGAGAGACTTGACAACACTGGCCAAACAAGCTACAAACAAAACTGAGTTAAAATGGTTTAAGTCTGCCGTGAAGCATTCATCCATGTATACGGGTAAGAGCCTAGCTATATTTTCAGATATTATACGTTTCTAATTTGATCAGAAAGTTCTTTTTCTTACAAGTTAAAGCTTACTGCATAAGACCAAATAAAGGCGGTGGGTCACAAATCAGCAAAAAAAAAGAAACGTCCTCTCACTGTCAACTGGAGGTGGAGGGTCCGTCATGGTCTGGGGCGGTGTGTCACAGCATCATCGGACGGAGCTTGTTGTCATTGCAGGCAATCTCAACGCTGTGCGTTACAGGGAAGACATCCTACTCCCACATGTTGTACCCTTCCTGCAGGCTCATCCTGACATGACCCTCCAGCATGACAATGCCA
>NC_036860.1:28056073-28091766 GCF_002910315.2 Salvelinus sp. IW2-2015 | reverse complement strand
CTGCAGTACTTAACGCAGCTGGTGGCCACACCAGACTGTTACTTTTGATTTTGACCCCCCCTTTGTTCAGGGACACATTATTCAATTTCTGTTAGTCACATGTCTGTGGAACTTGTTCAGTTTATGTCTCAGTTGTTGAATCTTGTTGTGTTAAATATTTGTATGAACATATGTCAAGYTTGCTGAAATAAACACAGTTTACAGTGAGAGAACGTTTCTTTTTTTGCTGAGTTGATATGCACTGAGCTTGTATGATAATTTAAGCACACCGTTTGATTCAATAATTGACACAAAAATGACTMGAGGGAGTCCAACCAGCAATTGATTTGATTATGCCAGGCTGGGCTCAGACTTGCTGCTCTGTGTACATTTTTTAAAATAATTTCAAAAAAAAAAAAAGAGACAGTCACTTGCTATGTGACTCGCACCCGTTCTGTCTCGCCTCCCTGGTGCAGCGAACACCACAGAACATCCGTGTTTATACCTACGCTGTAGGTGTTGCTGAAGCTGCAACATAATTAGAGCCATTTCTGACTGAAAAGTTCTGTTGCCAAAATCCCTCATTTGTTTAGGAAAAACATTCCCTATTCCTTTAACCCTTTCATTACGTGACTCATGTATGCATTGCATGCACGTGACCAAAGACGTATTCGCATGGGACTAATATTACTAAARAACGTTGGTTATGTAATTATTACTCCAGAATGTTCGTTATTCCAGAGACAATTCTGACAGGATCAAGTTTTTTTTAACAAACTGACCCCTGTAATTCAAATTGTTTTGTTTTTTCAATAAATTGCCAGTTATGACAGAAGAGTGAAGTTATGACGTGAAGATTTACATTTTAGTAATTTAGCAGACGCGAGTCCATACATTTTCATACTTTTTCCCCAGTACTGATCCCCCGTGGTAATTAAACCCACAACCCTGGCGTTGCAAGCGCCATACTCTACCAACTGAGCCACACGGGATACAGTATTTCAACATGTCCAGATGATAGGGTCACACTGATAACTCAAGCATGGTTCCCAAGTTTCTAAACCATCTTTGGTATAGTGACGCCATAATATTTGAATTGATGAAGTGTGATCATAATCATTAGGATATTTTAGCAATCCACAGTATGTACTAAAATGCCCCCCAGCCTTCAGATGTGAGCTAAACAGTGCAATTGCACTTGAGGTGCATTATAAGGCTATGGATGAGAAAGTTAAACGTAACATTTCCAAATGTTTATGTCAGTTGTATGCTGCTTTACGATCTATTAACAGAAAGGGTTGCATGAAATATTTTACACTAATAAATTTGGCAATATTCAACTCATTCGCACAACACAAACAAAAGCATTCACTGTGTTGATTGGCCTACATGTAGCCTATTCATATACAGCTTATGCGCAGCACTAAGTTAAATTTATCAAATCAGTTATTATTTTCTTCCGCAAACCACGAGCAACACCGGTAAACTCAGACATTTCTCTTAAAACACAGGGATGTCGATTCGCACTGGACTATTATTATCAGAGGACATTGGAGTTTGCCAAAACAAAGTAGGTTATTCTGGCTGGAATTGTTACTCAGCTGCCATGTAGAAATKACTGACATGGCAGATTCGGACAGGACTAACATTACAGATGTGGTGTTTTGTGCTCGTGCACATAATTACATTTCCACAGTAAAATGAATCCAGTCTGAAGAGGGCACAATATGTCCTGACCTATAGCATCATATCACATCAATAAATTGGTTATAACAAACTCTGAACACCGTAACACGTGACAGCAAAATGGATGCAGAGGACGTGACAAAAACTAAAAAATGGGGAATGTTTACTGGTTAAATCAAGAGGTGAGGGGAAAGTAAGATGTGGAATAAATTTGCCAAGTTGTGGAAAATACTGGAGATAAAGAAAAAGATGATAAGGAGCAAGCACTGCGTGCATATTATGTGTGCCAAACAGGTGCTGCGTAGATTGTTCGTTTTTCTGACCGTTTGGAACAATGCAAACACTAAATAAATCAATAAATAATACCAGAGGGGCTGTTTTAATGACAAAAAGTGTAAAGCCTTTATTAAAGCATTGAAAAGATTAAACAGCCGAATTTCTGAAACTTTATACTTGAAATGTCATTGCGTGAGRCTTGGTGCTCACAGAATCAGTAGGCTATTAAACAAACACTCAAACAGGCAACAGAAGCAGCAACTCACTGCCTTCCTGAAGACAAACAATGTATACAAAATGCTTCAGTCTGGTTTTAGACCCCATCATAGCACTGAGACTGCACTCGCGAAGGTGGTAAATTACATTTTAATGGCGTCAGACCAAGGCTCTGCATCTGTCCTCGCGCTCCTAGACCTTGGAGCTGCTTTGACACCATCGATCATGACATTCTTTTGGAGAGATTGGAAACGCAATTTAGTCTACACGGACAAGTTCTGGCCTGGTTTAGATCTTATCTGTCGAAAATATATCAGTTTGTCTCTGTGGATGGCTTGTCCTCTGACAAATCAACTGTAAATTCTGGTGTTCCTCAAGGTTCCGTTTTAGGACCACTATTGTTTTCACTATATATTTTACCTCTTGGTGATGTAATTCGGAAACATAATGTTAACTTTCACTGCTATGCGGACAACACATAGCTGTACATTTCGATGAAACATGAAGCCCCAAAATTGTCCTCTCTGGAAGCCTGTGTTTCAGACATAAGGAAGTGGATGGTGGAAAATGTTTTACTTTTATACTCAGACAAAACAGAGATGCAAGTTCTAGGTCCCAAGAAACAAAGAGATCTTCTGTTGAATCTGACAATTAATCTTGATGGTTGTACAGTCTCAAAGAAAACTGAAGGACCTGGGCGTTACTCTGGACCCTGATCTCTCTTTTGACAAACATATCAAGAATATTTCAAGGACAGCTTTCTTCCATCTTTGTAACATTGCAAAAAAAACTAAATTCTGTCCAAAAATTAATACATGCTTTTGTCACTTCTAGATTAGACTACTGCAATGCTCTACTTTCCGGCTACTCGGATAAAGCACTAAATACACTTGTTAGTGCTAAACACGGCTGCTAGAATCTTGACTAGAACCAAACAATTTGATCATATTACTCCAGTGCTAGCCTCTACACTGGCTTCCTGTAAAGGCTAGGGCTGATTTCAAGGTTTTACTGCTAAGCATTACTTTAGCTTGCTCCTACCCATCTCTCCGATTTGGTCCTGCCGTACATACTTACACATACGCTACGGTCACAAGACGCAGGCCTCCATACTGTCCCTAGAATTTCTAAGCAAACAGCTGGAGGCAGGGCTTTCTCCTACAGAGCTCCATTTTTATGGAATGGTCTGCCTATCCATGTGAGAGATGCGGACTCGGTCTCGACCTTTAGGTCTTTATTGAAGACTCATCTCTTCAGTAGGTCCTATGATTGAGTGTAGTCTGGACCAGGTGTGTGAAGGTCAAAGGAAAAGCACTGGAACAACGAACCGCCCTTGCTGTCTCTGCCTGGCCAGTTACCCTCTCATCTGGGATTCTCTGCCTATAACCCTATTACGGAGTCACAGGCGCTCTTCCATCCAGTCCCTAGGAGGGGTGCGTCACTTAAGTGGGTTGAGTCTCTGACGTGATCTTCCTGCCCGGGTTTGGCGCCCTCCTCGGGTTCGTTCCGTGGGGGAGATCTTCGGGAGCTATACTCAGCCTTGTCTCAGGGTAGTATGTTGGTGGTTGAAGATGTCCCTCTTGTGGTGTGGGGGACGTGCTTTGGCAAAGTGGGTGGGGTTATATCCTGCCTGGTTGGCCCTGTCTGGAGGTATCGTTGGACGGGGCCACAGGATCTCCCGACCCCTCCTGTCTCAGCCTCCAGTATTTATGCTGCAATAGTTTGTGTCGGGGGGCTAGGGTTAGTCTTACGTCTGGAGTATTCCTCCTGTCTTATCCGGTGTCCTGTGTGAATTTAAGTATGCTCCCTCTAATTCGCTCTCTCGCCCCCTCTCCTCCCAGAGGACCTGAACCCTGGAACCATGCCTCAGGACTGTCTGSCCTGATGACTCCTTGCTGTCCCCAGKCCACCTGKTCGTGCTGCTGCTCCAGTTTCAAATGTTCTGCCTGCGGCTGTGGAACCCTGACATGTTCACCGAACGTGGTACCTTGTCCCGGACCTGCTGTTTTTCGCCTCGCTCTCTCTACCGCACCTGCTGTTTCTAACTCTGAACGCTCGGCTATGAAAAGCCAAATGACATTTACTCCTGAGGTGCTGACCTGTTGCACCCTCTACAAACACTGATTATTATTATTTGACCCTGCTGGTCATCTATGAACATTTGAACATCTTGGCCATGTACTGTTATAATCTCAACACAGCACAGCCAGAAGAGGACTGGCCACCCCTCAGCCTGGTTCCTCTAGGTTTCTTCCTTGGTTCCGGCCTTTCTACGGAGTTTTTCCTAGCCACCGTGCTTCTACATCTGCATTGCTTGCTGTTTGGGGTTTTAGGCTGGGTTTCTGTATAGAATTTTGTGACATCGGCTGATGTAAAAAAGKGGGCTTTATGAATACATTTGATTGGTTGATCGGACTTATTTCTGTAGATATACTGATTATTTATAAAGCCAGGCACATTTAACAGTTAAGCTATTGATTATAGACTAAGTTGTGGTTTGCTCCAGTGTTGTAGTTCGAGACCAGTCTCGAGACCACATATTGAGTGTCTCGGTGTCGGATGCATTTGTACTCTGTCTTGACTTGGAATAAAAAATTATCAGCTTCCATTCAGTCAGCACACAAAACCACTTCGCCAGGTCAAATATATACACTCCTTTCTTAAAACATGAATATCCTAACAGCCTTTATATACCGTACCAGTCAAAAGTGGACACTTACTCATTCAAGGGTTTTTGTGAAATTTTTACATTGTAGAATAATAGTGAAGACATCAAAACTATGAAATAACACATATGGAATCATGCAGTCACCAAAAAATCAACAAATCAAAATTATTTTACATTTCAGAATCTTCAAAGTAGCCACCCTTTGAGTGGATGACAGCTTTGCACACTCTTGGCATTCTCTCAACCAGCTTCATGAGGAATGCTTTTCCAACAGTCTTGAAGGAGTTCCCACATATGCTGAGCACTTGTTGGCTACTTTTCCTTCACTCTGCAGTCCAACTCATCCCAAACCATCTCAAATTGGGTTGAGGTCATGTGATTGTTGAGGCCAGGTCATCTGATGCAGCACTCAATCACTCTCCTTCTTGGTCAAATAGCCCTTACACAGCCTGGAGGTGTGTTTTGGGTCATTGTTCTGTAGAAAAATAAATGAGTCCCACTAAGCGCAAATCAGATGGGATGACGTATCACTGCAGAATGCTGTGGTAGCCATGCTGGTTTAGTGTGCCTTGAATTCTAAATACACTATTGACAGTGTCACCAGCAAAGCACCCCCACACCATCACAACTCCTCCATGCTTCACGGTGGGAACCACACATGCGGAGATCATCAATTTACCTAATCTGGATATAACAAAGACACGATGGTTGGAACYAAAAATCTGAACATTTGGACTCATCAGACCAAAGGACAGATTTCCACCGGTCTAATGTCCATTGCTCGTGTTTCTTGGCACAAGCAATTCTCTTCTTATTATTGGTGTCCTTTAGTAGTGGTTTCTTTGCAGCAATTCAACCATGAAGGCCTGATTCACACAGTCKCCTCTTAACAGTTGATGTTGAGATGTGTCTGTTACTTGAACTCTGTGAAKCATTTATTTGGGCTGCATTTTCTGAGGTGCAGTTAACTAATTAACTTTTCCTCTGCGTCTTCCTTTCCTGTGGCTGTCCTCATGAGAGCCAGTTTCATCATAGCGCTTGATGGTTTTTACGACTGCACTTGAAGAAACTTTCAAAGTTCTTCAAATTTTCCGGATTGACTGACCTTCATGTCTTAAAGTAATAATGGATTGTCGTTTCTCTTTGCTTATTTGAGCTGTTCTTGGCATAATATGGACATGGTCTTTTACCGAATAGGGCTGTCTTGTGTATACCACTCCTACCTTGTCACAACACAACTGATTGGCTCAAATGCATTAAGAAGGAAAGAAATTCCACAAATTAACTTTTAAGAAGGCACACCTGTTAATTGAAATGCATTACAGGTTACTCCCTCATGAAGCTGGTTGAGAGAATGCCAAGAGTGTGCAAAGCTGTCATCAAGGCAWAGGGTGGCTACTTTGAAGAATCTCAAATACAAAATATATTTTGATGTAACAATTTTTGGTTACTACATGATTCCATAAAAACCCTGGAATGAGTAGGTGTGTCCAAACTTTTGACTGGTACTGTATATTTTTCACTGCTCAATTAAAGAAATCTCGGTCAACTGATGGACTGTGCCATCCCAACAGCCTCCACAATGGATCAGTCCACTCAGACAAGCGTGAATCAGACATGTGTCTTGCGCACCATGATATTAAATGTTTTGCTACTGCTCGACTAAAGAAATCTCAGTCGACCAACAGCCTATCGACATGGGGTCAGCCCTATCGCTCTGACAGAACATKTATATAAGTTCTATCTAGTGCTGCAGTATAACCATGTGACATAGCTCTCGCTCTACCTCGCTCTCCCCYCTGACTCGTTGTTGGACTTAGAGGCACATTTTGAAAATGTGTCCCCCTATTCCCCTTTAATAATCTGCATGGCATTTTTATTTACTGTAGGAAGGTGAGAAAGTGCACAGTTACGTAGTCTTAATTAGATTAGCTAGTGCTAGCTAGMTAACTTCTCTCRGTTTGATGCAGTCAAGACAGACACWATGTAATCAGATGAGATGATAACTAACTAGCAATAAGTTAGTCTACCAGCACGAGTCGGCTTAGTTGCCCCTCCCTGCACCCCTCGTTACTCACACCACATGGTGTGAGTAACTCTGCTGCTTCTCTCCCTCGTGCATTACAGCTCCGGTTAATAAAGTAGCAAAAAATATATATTCTCCTCCTAAATTACAGCTTTGTTGGGTTAAGTATTTGTTTATTTTTATTTTTTTCCCTATGATGTTGATCGGGACCCGTTTTATGGTCGTTTTGTGATAACTGCACTGTGAATAGAATTTGATATGTTTTTCAGTTAGGATTTTTTCTTCAAGTTAAAGATGACAATTTTGTTTAAATGTTTAAACGTTCACACCCCTAAACTGTATAAAAATAATAATACCAGTCTCACCAGACACTATGTTGCTGCTGATGATCTTGCCGCCCAGTGTGGCTAGAGACTTCGGGACCACCGTGATGATACTGCCACTGGTGGTCTTGACATAGGTGGCACCACTGGCCGACGTCGCCATCCTGGCTCCAATAGTGGAGCTCATGGCAGGCCTTGAGTAAGTGGCCTGGGTGCCTGAACAAAAACAATGTTTTTCCTCAATTTAAAAAAGGGCCTTGCTTAGCACAGTTCTTTCAGCACTCAATATCTATAGATAGAATATAAAAGAACACAGAACAACACCTAACCAATTAACTTTTTGAGTATTATTTTGAGTATTATATACATGCTTGGACGAGAGTTCTGTCTGTTTAGGGAGTTTTCTATGAGAAATTAGACCTGTGGGCTGGGACACCAGCTTGGTGGTCATGATGGCCCCGTTGCTACTGACGACCATGATGGGGGAGGAGCTGCTGCTGGGCATGCCTGCAGTGGAGGGCTTGGGCAGGATCTTACTGGGCTGCATCTGCTGGGTGATGATTTTCACACCTATAGGAACAATTAGACAAAWAAGTAATTACATAGGTCACATATTTGTCCTCCCCCCAGATTTTCGGTACACTTGAAGTTCAGGCGAGAAGGTCCAGAAAATGAAACATTGCACACTCATTAAAAAGACAATGGGAAACTCAGTGTAGAGTACTAACGCCAGTGGGTTTGGGGTTTACGCCCTGTACTCACCTGACTCCTGCTTGATCTGGATGATGGGTTTGGAGCTCGGGGGAGTGTTGGAGGCCTGGCCCATGGCGCCAGCCCCCATGGGTGAGCCCTGCTGCAGCTGCTTGGGGGACTGCGGGTGCTGCTTRGGGAACTGGGACAGAATCTGGGTGGGAGAGCCCACCATGGTCTTAGGAGAGGGGAGCCTGGCAGAGGCCACCTTCACGCCTGCCGATGAGCCACCTGGCACAGGGAGAGTAATGAAAATAATGTCCCAATCAGAGATGCACAATTCCAGTTTAAAATTTGTATTGAATAGATAGATGGATACAAAAGTATGTGGACACCTCACATTTGTGGAATCAGCTATTTCAGCCACACACCGTTGTTGACAGGTGTATAAAATCGAGCACAGTCATGAAATCGCCATAGACAAACATTGGCAGTAGAATACCTTTACTGAAGAGCTCAGCAACATTCAACGTGGCAAAGTCATAGGATGCCACCTTTTCAACAATTCAGTTTGTTACATTTCTGCCGTGCTAGAGCTGCCCCGGTCAATTGTAAGTGTAGTTATTGTGTAGTAAGTGGAAATGTCTAGGAGCAACAACGGCTCAGCTGCGAAGTGGTAGGCCACACAAGCTCACAGAACGGGACCGCCGAGTGCTGAAGCATGTCGAAATCGTCTGTCCTTGGTTGCAACACTCACTACTGAGTTCCAAACCTCCTCTGGAAGCAAAGTCAGCACAAGAACTGTTCGTCGGGAGCTTCATGAAATTGGTTTCCGTGGCCGAGCAGCCGCACACAAGCCTAACATCACCATGAATTACGCTTCACCATCTGGCAGTCAGACAGACAAATCTGGGTTTGGCTGATGCCAGGAGAACACCATCTTCCCCAATGCTTAGTGCCAACTGTAAAGGTTGGTGGAAGAGGAATAATGGTCTGGGGCTGTTTGTCATGGTTCAGGCCCCTTAGTTCCAGTGGAAGGAAATCTTAACGCTACAGCATACAATGACATTCTAGACAATTCTTTGCTTCAACTTTGTGGCAAGTTTGGGGAAGGCCCTCTCCTGTTTCAGCATGRCAATGCCCCCGTGCACAAAGCGAGGTCCATACAGAATTGGTTTGTTGAGATCAGTGTGGAAGAACTTGATTGGCCTGCACAGAGCCCTGACCTCAACCCCATCAAAAACCTTTCTGATGAATTGGAACACTGACTGCGAGCCAAGCCCAACTCCCCAACATTAGTGCCCGACCTCACTAATGCTTGTGGCTGAATGGAAGCAAGTCCCTGCAGCCACGTTCCAACATCTAGTGGAAAGCCTTCCCAGAAGAGTGGAGGCTGTTACGGCAGCAAAGTGGGGACCAACTCCATATTAACGCCCATGATTTTGGAATTAGATGTTCAACGAGCACCAGTCCAAAGTTTGGACACACCTACTCATTCCAGGGTTTTTCATATTTTTTTTTACAATTTTCTACATTGTAGAATAATAGTAAAGACATCCAAGCTATGAAATAACACACATGGAATCATGTAGTAACCAAAAGTGTAAAATCAAAATATATTTTATATTTGAGATTCTTCAAAGTAGCCACCCTTTGCCTTGAGAGCAGCTTTGCACGCACTTGGCATTCTCTCAACCAGCTTCATGAGGTAGTCACCTGGAATGCATTTAAATTAACCGGTGTGCCTTGATAAAAGTTCATTTGTGGAATTTCTTTCCTTCTTAAAATGTGTTTGAGCGTATCAGATGTTTTGTGACAAGGTAGGGGTGGCATACAGAAGATTACCACAAGGTTAAAGACCAAGAACATATTATGGCAAGAACAGCTCAAATATGCAAAAGGAAACGACAATCCATCATTACTTTAAGACATGAAGGTCAGTCAATTCAGAACTTTGAACGTTTCTTCAAGTGCAGTCGCAAAAACCATCAAGCACTATGATGAAACTGGCTCTCATGAGGACCGCCAAAGGAAAGAGAGACCCAGAGTTACGTCAGCTGAGTTTGAACGCAGAGTGAAGAAAAAGCAGCCAACAAGTGCTCAGCATATGTGGGAACTCCTTCAAGACTGTTATTTCATAGTTTTGATGTCTTCACTATTGCTCTACAATGTAGAAAATAGTCAAAAAGAATGAAAAACCCTTGAATGGTACTGTATATAAAAAGGTCTTGGTAGCTACAACAAGACAAACGCTGTCCCTAATTTGGCGAAGGCTGTTAATATATCCTGAGTAAAACTCTTCAATTCAACTGACATCTGTTGTACACTGCTGGAAGGAACACATTTAACATCTATTGTCTATTGGAATATCRCCCCGTAGCACTCACTTCTGTCATCACGAAGTGCTTTGTGAGGCTAGTTATGGATCATATCACCTCTACCTTACCTGACACTAGAACCACTTCAATTTGCTTACCRCCCCAATAAAGCCACAGACGATGCAATCGCACTGCCCTATCCCATCTGGACAAGAGGAATACCTATGTAAGAATGCTGTTCATTGACTACAGCTCAGCATTCAACACCATAGTACCATCCAAGCTCATCATTAAGCTCAGGGCCCTGGGTCTGAACCCTGCCCTGTGCAACTGGATCCTGGACTTCCTGACATGCCACTGCCAGGTGGTGAAGGTAGGAAACAACACCACTTCACTTATCCTCAATACTGGGGCCCCACGAGGGTGGGTGCTCAGCCCCCTCTTGTACTTCCTGTTCACCCATGACTGCATGGCCACGCAGGCCTCCAACTCAATCTTCAAGCAAGTTTGCAGACGACACAACAGTAGTAGGGCTGATTACCAACAATGACGAGACAGCCTACAGGGAGGAGGGTGAGGGCCCTGGGAGAGTGGTGCCAGGAATATAACCTCTTACTCGACGTCAACAAAAGAGCTGATCGAGGACTTCAGGAAACTACAGGAGCACGCCCCTATCCACATCGACAGGACCACAGTGGAGAAGGTGGAAACCTTAAGTTCCTCGGCGTACACATCACTGACGATCTGAAATGTTCCAGCCATATTTGGACATTATTTGACCATTTAACTTGCCATTTACAAAAACAAAATGTGTTAGTGGGTAGGTGTGTTYATAGGACCGCTCTTTTTAAATCATTATATATGTTTGAGAAGTCCCATTTATGTATTGAAATCAACAGCGCCTCAACCTCAGGATGCTGAAGAAATTTGACTTGGCCCATAAAACCCTCAAACTTTTACAGATGCACAACTGAGAGCGTCGCCTGGTACGGCAACTGCACCGCATGCAACTGCAGAGTTCTCCAGAGGGTGGTTCGGTCTGCCCAACGCATCACCGGGTGCAAACCACCTGCCCACCAGGACACCTACAGCTTCCGATGTCAAGGACATCAACCACGTGACCCACGGCCTGTTCCCCCCCGCTATCATCCAGAAGGCGAGGTCAGTACAGGTACATCAAAGCTGGGACCAAGAGACTGAAATACAGCTTCTATCTTAAGGCAATCAGATGGTTAAATAGCCATCACTAGCCAGCTTCCACCCAGTTAAGCAACTCTGCACYTTAGAGGCTGCCGCCGAGTGGCGCAGCAGTCTAAGGCACTGCATCTTATTGCTAGAAAAGTCACTACAGAACCTGATTCGATTCCAGGCTGTATCACAACCGGCCGTGATTGGGAGWCCCATAGGGCGGCGCACAATTGGCCATGCGTCATCCGGGTTAGGGTTTGGCCGGGGTATTATATTGTAAATAAGAATTTGTTCTTAACTGACTTGCCTAGTTAAATAAAGGTTAAATTAAAATATACATAGAATTACTGGCCACGTTAATAATGTTTACATACTGCTTTACTCACCTCATATTTACTGTATTTTGCTCGATCTAATATATATATATATAGTTGAAGTCGGAAGTTTACATACACCTTAGCCAAATACATTTAAACTCCGTTTCACAATTCCTGACATCAAATCCTAGTAAAAATCCGTCTTAGGTCAGTTATGATCACCACTTTATTTTAAGAATGTGAAATGTCAGAATAATAGAGAATGATTTATTTCAGCTTTAACTTCTTTCATCACATTCCCAGTGGGTCAGARGTTTACATACACTCAATTAGTATTTTGTATCATTGCCTATACATTGTTTAACTTGGGTCAAATGTTTCAGGTAGCCTTCCACAAGCTTCTCACAATAAGTTGGGTGAATTTTTGCCCATTCCTCATGACAGAGCTGGTGTAACTGAGTCAGGTTTGTAGGCCTCCTTAGTCGCACATTCTTTTTCAGTTCTGCCCACAAATTTTCTATAGGATTGAGGTCAGGGCTTTGTGATGGCCACTCCAATACCTTGACTATGTTGCCATTTTGCCACAACTTTGGAAGTATGCTTGGGGTCATTGTCCATTTGGAAGACCCATCTGCGACCAAGCTTTAACTACCTGACTGATGTTTTGAGAAGTTGCTTCAATATATACACATAATTTTCCTGCCTCATGATGCCATCTATTTTGTGAAGTGCATCAGCAGCAAAGCACCCCCACAACATGATGCTGCCACCCCCGTACTTCAAGGTTGGGATAAGGTTCTTCGGCTTGCAAGCCTCCCCCTTTTTCATCCAAACATAAGGATGGTCATTATGGCCAAACAGTTCCATTTTTGTTTCATCAGACCAGAGGACATTTCTCCAAAAAGTACGATCTTTGTCCCCATGTTCAGTTGCAAACCGTAGTCTGGCTTTTTATGGCAGTTTTGGAGCAGTGGCTTCTTCCTTGCGGAACGGCCTTTCAGGTTATGTTGATATAGGATTAGTTTTACTGTGGATATAGATACGTTTGTACCTGTTTCCTCCAGCATCTTCACAAGGTCCTTTGCTGTTGTTCTGGGATTGATTTGCACTTTCCGCACCAAAGTACGTTCATCTCATGGAGACAGAACGTGTCTCCTTCCTGAGCGGGTATGACGGCTGCGTGGTCCCATGGTGTTTATACCTGCGTACTATTGTTTGTACAGATGAACGTGGTACCTTCAGGCGTTTGGAAATTGCTCCCAAGGATGAACCAGACTTGTGGAGGTCTACAAAAAGAAATCTGAGGTCTTGCCTGATTTCTTTTGATTTTCCCATGATGTCAAGCAAAGAGGCACTGAGTTTGAAAGTAGGCCTTGAAATACATCCACAGGTACACCTCCAATTGACTCAAATTATGTCAATTAGCGTATCAGAAGCTTCTAAAGCCATTACATCATTTTCTGGAATTTTCCAAGCTATTTAAAGGCACAGTCAACTTAGTGTATGTAAACTTCTGACCCATTGAAATTGTGATACAGTGAATTATTAGTGAAATAATCTGTCTGTAAGCAATTTTTGGGAAAATTACTTGTGTCATGCACAAAGTAGATGTCCTAACCGTCTTGCCGAAACTATAGTTTGTTTACAATAAATTTGTGGAGTGGTTGAAAAACTAGTTTTAATGACTCCAACCTTCCCGACTTCAACTGTATATATTCCATTCTTTTACTTTTAGATTTATTGTTGTGAATCGTTTTTAGATACTAAGGCACTCAGATACTACTGCACTGTTGGAGCACAAACATTTCTCTGCACCCGCAAWWACATCTGCTAAATGTGTATGTGACTTGTAAAATTTGATATTGCGGGACACTCAAACCTACTCTGCGCTATGGTCGACATGAGCACAGACGGGCTGGAGGAGACCACGGTGGTCACAGCGATCGTGTTGGGGGCCAAGGAGGGACTTGAGCTGGCCGGGATGAACACCGTCTGTTTCTGGCTGGCCGAGGTCAGCATGGAGGTGGAAACCAGCTTTGACATGGCCGCCGCGTAGTTGTGGGAATGAGACTTGGACAGGATGTTGGGAACGAAGTTGGAGCTTGGAGAGGTCGTCACAATGATTACCTGACAAATCATATATTATACAGTAAGTTATACAGCCACGTACAATCAAGTTCATATACTGAACAAAAATAGTAGCGCATCATATAAAGTGTTGGCTGAAATAAAAGATGGGATTGTCTGGGGGGTGAGGGGTGCTGAGGAGTATTTCTATCTGTAATAAAGCCCTTTTGTGGGGCCTCAGCTCAGTCAATTGAAATACATAGGGCCTAATGAATTCATTTCAATTGACTGATTTCCTTATATGAACGGTAACTCAGAATCGTTGAAATTGTTGCTTTATATTTTTGTTCAGTRTATGTACAAAATCACTTGCACATCAAGTTTGCAGACATTATGCAATAATTACGATCATACAAACATATTCAACCATTCCTATAGTATTKGTCTCACACCTCGCTATATTGACTCTGACTATAGAACAAGAGGCTTTCTTACGAATTACGGACAGTTCTCTCCTGCTCACCTTCTGCGTGGTGGTGTTGGTGGTCTGGGTGGTGGGCTTGGTGAAGGTGATCTTGACGGGGGACATGTGCGGTGGCAGCGAGTTCGCGATGCTCTGCATGATGTTRCTCATCTTGGGGCTGCCGCTTACTGGCACGGTGATGGTCTTGGACAAGGGAGGGGAAACCTTGGCCAGCTCCTTCAGCACCACGGGGGAGGAGCTCGAGGAGTTGGTCCGCCTCCGCTTGCGTGGCTTCTCGTCCTCGTCAGAGCAGCTAACGCCTGGGAGTGAGAGTTTGACAGAGGGAGAGAAAAACTAAACATACAGACAGAGACAAATGGAATTTGAGACAAAATTCATTGATACATTAAGAGGTTATGAATTTTTCTGATTTGCAGGTTCTGTTTAAGGAGTGTTACACCGGAGATCCCTTAACCAATGCAACGCTCTTAAACAGTTATTTTTCTTTCCAAAGTAAAGGAATAAACAAACATGGAATCTCTGTTCTGACACTCACTTTTCACATAGACAGTGCTCCCGCTGGGCAGCACCACCACGTTGGAGGCAGGGCTGGCCGGACGGGGGGATTTCACCGTGGCTGTCGCACTGCCGCTGGGCGCCGTGGCACTGGTGGGGGTGGACGTGGTGGTTGTGTAGGAGTAGCAAACAACCACTGCAAACAAATAACAACCATACTTCATATAAAAATACACTATAAGGAGAGATTGATTGATTGATCATTTATAGTCTTCCTCCCTCTGCCGTTGATCCTGCAGGTATATTTTTTCATCTCCAAAATCCCTCCAGTTATGATTAGGAGTAAAGTAATCTGATCCTAAACTTGTGGTTAAGGGCAATTTCCACCTTGAGCTGTCGGTGATCTTACCTTCTTTATTTCCTGTTTCCGCAGGCAGCAAGAGAGAAGCATTCTGATTGGCTGTGGCGCTGGCCACTGCGTTGGCAGTCACGGTGAACGCCGTCTGGGGGACCAGTCTGGGCATCAAGGGGACCAGCCGACGTCCCTCGATTGACCACTCTGAGGAGCTGTTGGGACCCGACATGCTGTGACAAAAGAGAATTGTCATGATAAATTGATGGACTGATGAGTGTACTACTATTTGGTAGTAAGTCATAATGTGTATGTAGTTTTAGTATTGATCATCTTGGGGGGTAACATGACTTACTGATAGGCAATGGTGGTAAGGCGCTCATCATTGACGGCCCTACGGACCTCGGCGCGATGACGCTCTGTTGAAATGCTGTGGGAGACAACCATACAATTAGCTAAGTAAGAATGAGCAATTAAGTCACAGGCAAAGTTTGTTTCTAAGTAAGAATGAGCAATTAAGTCACAGGCAAAGTTTGTTTTTACAAAGGGACCCATATTTCCTAGGTTCATCTAGCAATGGGAAAAAAATACAGTGACATTGCAGGTTTACCTGAGGACTTTAGTGAGTTCTCCGAGGAGGTCCTTCTTGTCCTTGGTGAGGTCGCCTTGGGCTCGCAAAGCACTGATTACTCCTGCGTACGCCTCCAGCTCTGTTGAAGCAATACAGGCTATCATTAAAAACAACTTTGTTTTCCCTCTGAAACATCAGTAACATTTTGGGTCCTTTGAAAGTGACAAGTCACTTAATGCATGAGGCAAGCCAGAGAGGCCGGAGAAGTTGAAAGGGTCTTACCAAGTTTACGGAGGATTCTCTTACACTCATCCCTGCCCAGGTCAAGGAGGGTGGGCCACACCACAGGCATGGTGCCGGTCAGACGCGGTTTCACCTGCTGAATCATCAACTACATTTAGAGTGAGCAGAAGAGGAGAGGACATGGCACATATGTCATCTTCTAGATCAGTGTTTCCCAACCCTCGTCCTCAAGTGTCCCAAACAGTACACATTTTTGTTGTAGCCCTGGAAAAACCCATCTCATTCAGGGCTTGACGATTAGTTGACAAGTTGAATCAGGTGTGCTTGTCCAGGGTTACAATACAAATGTGTTCCAGATTATCCATACAATACAAATCCTTCATCTGAAATATGAATGAGTTTCTTCAATTCTGGATGTTACTATAAACAAGCACGGCCAGCGGCTTCCAAATCTGGATCGATACTAGCTTCGGACTGCAACTAGCATCTTGACAGGATATTGGGCACAGAATGTCCCGTCAAGATCCTAGTTGCTGTCCGAAGATAGATTGAAACAAGCCAACTAACCTGAGGTCTGTTATGAGTATGCTTATTCCCTGAGTTGGAACCTGCTGACCATGCTTTCAGTAAGAGGCTTAACTAAGCCAAAAATTAGGGTTAGCTATAATGTTACCATCTAGACATCAATGACATAGCTAGTTGGCTAGCTCTTTCAGTAGCCCAGGGGCAATTACACAGTAACAGAATGGTGCTGAGCTTCTGATTTTCCCCTTTAAAATGTATGCCAAACAAAAACCAATGATTGCAAAGTTAAACAAACCATACAACTCTATGCACAATGACTACCTTTAACAATTTCCACAGAAAATTTTACAAAAACACATTAACTTGAATAACAGATGCAAAGTTTGACGGTATGTGTCRTTGGTGCCGTCATTCTGTTACCAAACTTTGCATCTGCACTGTTATTCAAGTAAATGTGTTWTGTAAAATGTTCAATGGAAATTGTTAAAAGTCGTCCTTGTGCATAGATTTATGGTTTAACTTTGCCTACGGGTCTAGCTTACGGGTGCCTAGCTTCGGACCACAAATAGGATCGACCAAACATTGGGTTTAGGATCTCTTAGCTTAGTAAACTCAACTCCTTCCAACAGAGTTTAGTTGCGATGAGTGTCAGTGGAGTCCACCAGTCGATGTCCATTATTTCATGCTTTCCTTGTACCTATGGTTTGTCCTGTGTAACTGCAAGCTTTACGTTGGGTGCTAAAATCCGTATTTTTTTTTTTATAAAAGTATCATTTTAAGTGACCTCTGCCAAGGGAGCCGTTGTTTGTTAATGAAGGAGAAGCCTGTCATTGCTTTGTTTTGTCAGGGGACGCAAAGAATGGAAGTGAGAAATATATGGTTGTACATAAGCTGCTGTTTGGCTGCAATAAGGAGATACACTTTTTTTCTAGTAATGCATTGTTATTGAATTGTTGGGTTTCGAGTTTGCAAGAAAGGCATTTCACTGTACTTGTGCATGTGACATTAACTTGAAACTTACTTGGCAACGCTTTTGTCGTATCTTCGAGTCTTTAGAAAATKTTACCATAAATGTCGKTGTSCAGTTGCAGGTGGCTCTAAAAAAAAATGAAACAATAATAATATAGAAAGATATTAAATCCACATTTTGCAMTGACAGGAGTTCCCTYRTCATGTTGGCTGCCAGACATCTCGCATTTCTCAACATCTTTGCAGAAACTAGTCGTTTCTATGAGACGCGGCCACATGCAGTGCAACCAAAACAAAGACATACACACATGCATGAGGCATTMCTCACTTGGATTTAAAATCTTTCTGCATTTCTCTGTTTTTTTTTTACAACCACATGCAACTGGACAGACATGTATAAAATACACTTTTCTTCCAAATCAAGAACGAAAGTAATATCGCCAAGAATAGATTAGTTGAAACATTCCTTGCTAAACTTTACACTAGCGAAGCTGTAATTGCAATATGGAGACTCACATATCCCGTTACGACTGTAGCTATCTACCTAGTCTAGATCCAAGTTGCGGTCCGAAGCTAAAGGGTGCCATATATAACTTACCAACTTTAAACATTACAGTAAATATACACTGTGTACAAAATATTAGTAACACCTGCTCTTTCCATGACAGTTTTCACCTGGTCAGTCTATAATCCCTTACTGATGTCACTTATTAAATCCACTTCAATCAGTGCAGAAGACGGAAAAGTTACAGGTTAACGGATTTTTAAGCMTTGAGACATGGATTGTGTATGTTTGTCATTCAAAGGGTGAATGGGCAAGACAAAATATTTTAGTGCCTTTGAACGRGGTATGGTTGTAGACGCCATGCGCACTGGTTCGAGTGTGTCAAGAACTGAAACGCCGCTGGGTTTCACACTCAACTATCTCCCGTGTGTATCAAGAATGGTCCACCACCCAAAGGACATCCAGCCAACTTGTCACAACTGTGGGAAACATTGGAGCAAATATGGGCCAGCATCCCTGTGGAACACTTTCGAAACCTTGTATAGTCCATTCACTAAATAATTGAGGGTGTTCTGAGGACAGGGGGGGTGTAAATCAGTGTATATTCGTATAATATCTTGTTAAACTGTGTTTGCATATCTGTTGTAATCAAGGATTTAAAATTGTCCAAGCATCCCTCAGAGAAATTTAGCAAGTAAGCTAGCTAGATTCGTTACCGAAGTTATTCAGCTTGCTCGGAGTGAACTTCCCGTCTTCCAACTTACCATGTAGTGTTGAGACAAGTACAACGTCGTTATGACAGTCCTGAATTACAGGATCAAACGATTCGCTACATATTAATCCAAAATCAGTTGCACCCGCCAAAACATGACAGATATATGTTTTTCTTTACTGAGGATCCACCTCAGTTCAATAGACCTTCCATACCGCCATGATTGAACGACGCCAAAACACTTGGGCCTGAAATAATGCTGTCTAAACATAAGCCTGGATTGGATTGACACGTAACTTGGAAATTATCACCATTGTTTCGAACAAATATGGATCCAGTTAGGAATCGCTATCACCAATATTTTCTTTTACATACATAATAATTTAAAGACCTCTAAAAATAAACTCATACAGTTATGCACAGACATCAATCCAAATAGGCGCTTTTTCTACCCCTAGTTTTAGGACCATTTACGTCACTGTTGACGTTCTTCGTACCACCATCTTTGGGTATAATTGCCGCGTTCAAAACAACTGGGAACTGAGAAATCGCTGACTTCAATGCGTTCAAACAACTGGAAACWAAAAAAAAAACGAGCTCCGACTGGGGAAAGAAATCGATTTGAACGGTCATCCAACTCGGAATTCCAACTCTGGAACTCGAGACACTTTCTATTGATGAGTTCAAGGGAACTCGGGGAAAGAAACTAGGTCAAATCATGACGTCAGTGATCTTAAGGTCGGGAAAAACCGCGCTCTAGAAAAAGGCCTGAATTCCCTACTTGGAATTCCGAGCTCGTTTTGGTCCAAGTTTTGGTCCAACTGAAGTCGGAAACCGAGTTCCAAAGCTCGAAGTTTCTTTGAACTCGGCATAGAGCTCCGACTTTCCTATGGAACGCCGTTTGGTCTTTGCGTGTCAAAAATATACGTCAAATAAAATTAAAAGCTTATTTAATTAACATGTCAAATAGTGTTATTTGACGTGTATCTTTTTATGGAACGCCGTTTGGGTCTTTGCGTGTCAAAAATATACACGTCAAATAACAGTTTAATAGAATGTAGAATGTTGTGTTGGGTAGCTAGATTTAGCTTGGTACCTAGCTAGCACAAATACAACCAGCCTGAAAACAATGACCAGTAGAAACTGCAGTCATTTTCATTATTCTTAACAATGATTTAGGAATCCTTGTGAGTAAGTATTAGCTAGGTAACCACTTGTTCGCCTATTGAAATTGAACTTTAGTTCTTGAAAATAACCAGGTAGGCTAGTTGAGAACAAGTTCTCATTTGCAACTGSGACCTGGCCAAGATAAAGCAATGCAGTTCGACACATACAACAACACAGAGTTACACATGGAATAAACAAACATACAATCAATAATACAGTAGAAAAATCTATAAACAGAATATGCAAATGAGGTAGGATAAGAGAGGTAAGGCAATAAATAGGCCATGGTGGTGAAGTAATTACAATATAGCAATTAAACACTGGAATGGGAGGGTGTGCAGAAGATGAATGTGCAAGTAGAGATACTGGGGTGCAAAGGAGCAAGATAAATAAATAAATACAGTATGGGGATGAGGTAGTTTGGATGGACTATTTACAGATGAGCTATGTACAGGTGCAGTGATCTGTGAGCTGCTCTGACAGCTGGTGCTTAAAGCTAGTGAGGGAGGTAAGAGTCTCCAGCTCCAGAGGTTTTTGCAGTTCGTTCCAGTCATTGGCAGCAGAGAACTGGAAGGAGAGGCAGCCAAAGGAAGAATTGGCTTTGGGGGTGACCAGTGAGATATACCTGCTGGAGCGCRTGCTACGGGTGGGTGCTGCTATGGTGACCAGTGAGCAGAGATAGGGCAGGGCTTTACCTAGCAGAGACTTAATCAAATAAAAACAGTTTTATAAATTAGGGTTATTTTAGATGATGACACCTAGCTATATTGTTAGCTAGCTAACTATAACTACTGAAACAGATTATGCCGTTTTCTAAACTGGTACCTGGCTACCTTCAGACTAGTGTTGTGTTTGTGAGATTTTTGTAGGCCAAACCGGCTATGTCTCATGTTCTGACAAACACTGCTCTAGCTCTGCCACCTTTAACCACAGATGCAGAAGGGCAAYATCAGCAGATGCGGTGGATTGAGACAAACCCCATGCTAAAAACAAATAGCTCTATCTTAAACTGACGGATTTTCATAGGTATTTTTTTATTATGCTAATTCGATTTCCACGCGGGCAAAGACATCGACTCTAGGGACTTAAAAAAAAAAAAAAGTAAAATATACTGAAATTGCTAAATATATTTCCAATAGATGGCAGCATAAGACCACAAACCATAAGACCATTTTCAGAAGATTATCTTTAAGTTAGTTATAGGCTTCAAACAGCAATATGATTGACATAAAATAGCATGCATCTATATATCTACCTTATTAGGCCTGTGTTGCTTTTGAGAGTGCAAAAAAACAACGACTATAGCAGCTATTGAGAACCCCGTCCAAATTATTACTGTTCAGATGCGCTAACCTCACACTACACTAAATGTGTGTATTTTTGTTTAACCAGACGCAATATCTCATATGCCAGTGTCAATGAACAACCTCGGAGTAGAAAAGTCTCAAGAGAGTGCATCTTCCATAGCCCGCCAAGAGATWACATCATGCAACCCTCTCTRCTAGCAAATTATACTGAATGAAAATATAAACGCAACATGCAACAATTTCAACGATTTTACTGAGTTACAGTCAATTGAAATAAATGCATTAGGCCCTAATCTATGGATTTCACATGACTGGGAATACAGATATGCAYCACAGATACCGCCTCAWGCAACACAACACATCTCCTTCGTGTAGAGTTGATCAGACTTTTGATTGTGGCCTGCGGAATGTTGTCCCACTGCTCTTCAATGGTTGTGAGAAGTTGCTGGATATTGGTGGGAACTGGAACACGCTGTCGTACATGTCGATCCAGAGCATCCCAAACGTGCTCAATGGGTGACATGTCTGGTGAGTATGCAGGCCATGGAAGATCTGGGACATTTTCAGTTTCTAGGAATTGTGTACAGACCCTTGCGACATGGGGCTGTGCATTATCATGCTGAAACATGAGGTGATGGCGGCGGATGAATGGCACAACAATGGGCCTCAGGATCTTGTCACGGTATCTCTGTGCATTCAAATTGCCATCGATAAAATGCAATTGTGTTCATTGTTCATAGCTCATGCTGGCCCATACTATAACCCCACCATCACCACGGGGCACTGAAACCGCTCGTCCACACAACGCCAAACACGTGGTCTACGGTTGTGAGGCCGGTTTGACATACTGCCAAATTCTCTAAAACAACGGAGGTGGCTTATGGTAGAGAAATGAACATTCACTTCTCTGGCAACAGCTCTGGTGGCCATTCCTGCAGTCAGCATACCAATTGCACACTCCMTCAAAACTTGAGACATCTGTGGTATTGTGTTGTGCTCACTAATAGAAACGGATTTGTGCACAAAATTTGAGAGAAATACGCTTGGTCCCATGACGCTTTACATGTTGYGTTTATATTTTTGTTCAGTGTACCTCRACAAGCCCTTCACTTGTGCAAGAAGGCAGAGTGTGGCGTGGCTTGTTGAGTTGGCTACTTGTGTGAGAAGGCAGAGCRGCTAAYCGTGCCCTCTTGAAAGTGCCAGTAATTTAAGTCACCTGCACATTAGTGTAAAGATAATCATTTGTACCGTAGTTAACTTGCTCACTTGACTCGTGATACTTACTTCACGAGTTCGAATCTTGCATGCAGCAAGTTTTCTTTTAMATTTTTTAAGCCTTTTACATGAGATTTCAGGCAATGGCATACCATTTCAAGGTTATTGATATCTCGTGAAATATGTAAATTAGATAGATTAGCACTCTATTGTCAGTAGCAAGAGTCTGAAATCTGCTTTCCACTAGATAGCACATTCACAAAGTAAATCTCAAGGAAACATCAGAAACTGTAATTTGTGGTTGTGCTCCCACCTTATGGTTTATTTGAGAATTGCAGTACCTATTTTGATTAATTAGATAGTTATCTACTGCCACACTATGGGGGATGTAGAACTGTTCAATGCCCTGGCCCTTCTCTCCGTGCATCCATTGCAYCTCCAGGTCTATAGAGAAACCATATAGAGGTTATATAACATGGATCACACCATGGCTATAGCCAGTGGCGATTTTAGCATGTAAATCTTGGTGGGCCCCCCCAAAAATTAAAAATACCGGKGGRTGTATGCCAGCAAAGCTACAACACTAAACAATACATTAATTGCACTATAACGGTGACAAGCGGTGCCCACAAATTGTAAGGGCCTACATAAAGCTGTCCCAACAGCAGTCCCAACATCTTACCACTGCYACACCTGGCTATCATCGAAGCCTTGTCTGGCAGCGAAACAGTTCATTTAGCCTCATTTACTGCCTTTTAAAAAAACATAGCTGATATGGCTGACTTGCTTAAAGAAATGTGGTTTCTAATGTTTTCTAATTTTGATTAAGACATTAACGAGCGAGCTAGGACGGACGTAGTCAATATAACTATTTGTTTAGCACTTTTGAAATGTACAGCGACAGAATTCARAACATCGGCCGTTCTTCCACTATTCTCCCTGTACACCAAGTCAGAACTGTAGGATAAATAAAGGGGGCATATAAGCAGACAATGAAAGCTCTTACATTATTCGATGATTACATTTCTCTAAAAACAGGTTATAGGCTACATGTACACCACCAAGTCCGAACAGTAGACTAAATTAAGAGGGGTAAATAGACCAAATTATTAGGGTGAGGCACATGGGCTACTAACATCTTACTACACAACATACACTTAGTATTACTTTCTTAGCTACAGTATACATATCTCCCTGGCATATTACATCATTTAYRCAGCAGCATACAATACATTTTTGGACTCACCTTGTTGTGCTGTACTCACTYCACCAGAAAGGTGGCACKGCGATCCTTCGTGGGCAAATTTTGTCATCAAAGTCTGACATTCTCTKGATTTGTGGTGCTTTCAAAACAACTGGTATTAAGAATAATTGTTAAAAGTTATAATTTGTCATATGGTCAATGCTTGTCTGGATTTCCTGAATCAGAAATGAACTGAACTAAACTGTTCTGATTTGTCCTCTCTCTCTCTCGATTATCATGAAAGGTGACGTCAGATGGTGTCTTGATGCATGGCAGTGCTGGTGAGTCTCTGATCCACCTCTACGCAGACGACACCATTCTGTATACTTCTGGCCCTTCTTTGGACACTATGTTAACAACCCTCCAGACGAGMTTCAATGCCATACAACTCTCCTTCCGTGGCCTCCAACTGCTCTTAAATACAAGTAAAACTAAATGCATGCTCTTCAACCGATCGCTGCMTGCACCTGCCCGCCCATTCAGCATCACTACTCTGGACGGTTCTGACTTAGAATATGTGGACAACTACAAATACCTAGGTGTCTGGTTAGACTGTAAACTCTCCTTCCAGACTCACATCAAACATCTCCAATCCAAAGTAAAATCTAGAATTGGCTTCCTATTTCGCAACAAAGCATCCTTCACTCATGCTGCCAAACATACCCTCGTAAAACTGACCATCCTACCAATCCTCGACTTCGGCGATGTCATTTACAAAATAGCCTCCAATACCCTACTCAATAAATTGGATGCAGTCTATCACAGTGCCATCCGTTTTGTCACCAAAGCCCCATATACTACCCACCACTGTGACCTGTACGCTCTCGTTGGCTGGCCCTCGCTTCATACTCGTCGCCAAACCCACTGGCTCCAGGTCATCTACAAGACCCTGCAAGGTAAAGTCCCCCCTTATCTTAGCTCGCTGGTCACCATAGCAGCACCCACCTGTAGCACGCGCTCCAGCAGGTATAATTCTCTGGTCACCCCCAAAGCCAATTCCTCCTTTGGCCGTCTCTCCTTCCAGTTCTCTGCTGCCAATGACTGGAACAAACTACAAACATCTCTGAAACTGGAAACACTTATCTCCCTCACTAGCTTTAAGCACCAGTTGTCAGAGCAGCTCACAGATTACTGCACCTCTACATAGCCCATCTATAATTTAGCCCAAACAACTACTTCTTCCCCTACTGTATTTATTTATTTATTTTGCTCCTTTGCACCCCATTATTTMTATTTCTACTTTGCACATTCTTCCACTGCAAATCTACCATTCCAGTGTTTTACTTGCTATATTGTATTTACCTCGCCACCATAGCCTTTTTTTGCCTTTACCTCCCTATCTTACCTCATTTGCGCACACTGTATATAGACTTATTTTTCTACTGTATTATTGACTATGTTTGTTTTACTCCATGTGTAACTCTGTGTTGTTGTATGTGTCGAACTGCTTAGCTTTATCTTGGCCAGGTCGCAATTGTAAATGAGAACTTGTTCTCAACTTGCCTACCTGGTAAAATAAAAAAATTATTCGGCCGAGAATGGTGTGAACCTCAAAAGCCCTCTAAGCGGCTGAAGAAGGACAAAGGTGTCCACGTGGAGTGAGCATGGAGAGAGATCTGTTCCAAACTTCTCTCATGATGCTGGTATGCTGGTTGGCAAATGGTCAAGATGTAAATGTGCTGGCGGCCCAGGTGAGACATTGAAATTGGGACATTATCATGGGCCATCCACTTTGAACTATGAAGCTATCTGAAGAAGAACCAATGAAGAGACGACAGAAGATTGAGTGCCTGAAGGGGGACTTGGTCAACTGTGCCCATAATTGATTTAGACTTGTCTAAAATTGTTTATTTTAGGGTATCCGGGTGATTGTAGAGGTCTATACACTGCTAAATTTATAGTAAATTAGATTAAGAATGCATTAAGATATATATATATATAAATATATTTTTTTTTAACTAGGCAAGTCAGTTAAGAACAAATTCTTATTTGCAATGACGGCCTACATGGGTAACAGTGGGTTAACTAGCTTCGGGGATTCGATCCAGCAACCTTTTRGTAACTGGCCCATCGCTCTAACCACTAGGCTACCTGCATCCCCTGAACATGAATTAAAATTGTGATAAGAAAGTTAATACTAGAATTATAGGAAAATCATACTGTATGTTAATATAATTGTACATTCTGCCATTGTCGATGTGTTAACTTGTGGGTTTTAACATTGAGTGATAGAACCAATGTGAATCACTGAAGAATGTCATTCTCAATTTTGGTTGGATAATTAATTGGGTTTTTGATTATGATTTGGAAACTGAATGATTTTTAGACGGTTAATAACTATGAGTGAAGCAATTCATGTATTAGGGATTGATTGTTTTGATTGTTGATGTACTAATTGTGACATGGGTAAAGAAGTTGTGTGAACTGAAGATACTGACACTATTCTCAGCATGCCCTGGTGAATGGAGAGGGTGAACTCTGATCCTGAGAATGAAACTGATCCTAATTTATTTGACTTATATCCATTGCCAAAGTACATTTTCGATGATAATGATAAAACTCTGTAATTGTAGCAGGTATGGTGCTAATGGCACACAGAATCCATAGGCGTTGCCTTATAAATTGTGGAATCATGATGCTTGTCCTGGGTCATGTTCATTAGGCACCARCGCAATACATTTTACTTAAAGTGGGAGTCACCACCTGGATTTGTCYAACAAGATATGCTAATTTTAGTTTCTGGGATGGAAATAGTTATTTCCACTATGCTGACCAAGGGGAGAATGCTCAGTATCAACATAATAATTAGTTTTGTACTGATGAAAATTGTACTCTGATTTAGATTGCTGAGGATTTCTTAAGCCTGTCCGCATGCTCTGTGGTGTCCACCAGGTTCTAAACCCAGCTGGTTGAACCACCAAACACCCTACCTGACCGCTCTGAGGCGTCCGCATGGTCCTAAAGCACACCTATGCTGCGTTGGTATCACAATGTGGTGGGGGGGGGGGGGKGGGGGGGGGTTGGACCCCTGACTCAGGTACTTTTCTGCACAACACTTGCATTTGGTTAGCCTGTAGCCTAAATACTGCCATTCACCTGAAGATGTGSCCTTCTTTATTATCGCAATTCCGATCTGAATTCGATTAATCGTGCAGCCCTACCCGGCAGGATGCTCTCAATAGTGCATCTGTAGAAGTTCATGAGGGTCTTAGGGGCAGTGGAGTAGCACTATTTAAAAAAAAACAGGTAATCAATTCTCAATCAAAGTTTGACCTATAGATGTAGTCTATTGAAAATGAATATAGAATATGAATAAAATGCATGCTCCAATTGCAACTTCTGCCTATGCCCACACATATAGTCTCAATAAATGTTTTTATTTTTAATACCAAGTTAAGCATCTCATTTCAAAATAGGATATCATCGATATCGTTGTGAATGATAATTCTGCACGTTTGACCGTTAAAATGTCCAAACTGCGTCTACATGCCAATAATTTGATCTCATTTAGTTTCATGGGAATATGCATTTAGATCTTCTTGAATTTAGATCTTCTTGAACTTTAAGCTTTTCACCCTCTCCACTGTGGCCCCATCGATGTGGATGGGGGCGTGCTCCCTCTGCTGTCTCCTGAAGTCCATGATCAGCTCCTTTGTTTTGTTGACGTTGAAGGAGAGGTTATTTTCCTGGCACCACTCCGCCAGGGCCCTCACTTCTTCCCTGTAGGCGGTCTCATCATTGTTGGTAATCAGGCTCACTACCGTTGCGTCGTCTGCAAACTTGATGATTGAGTTGGAGACGTGTGTGGCCACGCAGTCATGGGTGAACAGGGAGTACATGAGGGGGCTGAGCAACCACCCTTGTGGGGCCCCGTGGTGACATCTTGAAGYGAGTGGGGACAACAGACTGGGATAAGGAGAGATTGAATATGTCTCTAAACACTCCAGCAAGCTGGTTTACATATGCTCCGAGGACACGGCTAGGGGTGCCTTCTGGGCCGGCAGCCTTGCATGGGTTAATGAGCTTAGATGTGAATGTAAATGCATGAAAGATAATGAAAGGAGATACATACTGAATTGATGGTACCATATAATACCACCATAAGCAGAAAAGGTGTCCCCATTGTTGTCACTATCAAACACAAATTATTTTGTCTTTTCATGGGGAACCTTGAAGGTTAATAATCAAATATCTCAGGCCTTTCCACTCAACCTGGCTTTCTGCAATTTATCTTCATAAAATCATATTTTAAACCTAACCTTAACCATACTGTTAACCTTATGTCCAACCTTAAATTAAGACCAAATATATATATATWTTTTTTCATTCATGTTTACATAGCCAATTTTGACATTGTGGCTGTGGTAACTAGGGACAACCACACCTCCTATTTTGATCACATGACGATGTTTGCGGCTCATTTTGAGTTCACGTGGATACATTTGGGTTCCATCATATCTTGCCTAGTAACGTTAGCTAGTCTTTTCGGGCTGTCCGACTTTTACTTTACCTCCTGCAAAATGTCCAAACTACAGTTGTTGAATGTGTTTCTTACCAAGCGACTAACCGCGGCTGCTGTGGAGATATATGTGGAAGTGGAAAAAACCATAACAGAATACGAGAACGAAATTTCCAGTTCGAAGGAGGAGATCAAGCGTTTACGGCGGCTGCTGGATTTGGTTTTCAATCCCGAAATAAAATTACATCGAGCAGGTTTGTAGCAACTACTGTGCAGAGTCACGATTTGAAACGTGTAACATGGAATTAGAATACTATCAGTAATTTAATAGGATCTATGTTTTAGGCCACGGCCAACCGTTTCTTCTATGGGGGGCAAGGCTTCACTGAGTTTCCCAAGCAATAGATGCATTTCTAAACCTTTCTGAGCTATCCACAGATCAGCTATCACTGATTACCTACTTTATGGAAGGGAGGGATTTGGTGAGCACAAGACGTTGCGAATACGTCTTTTCAACCAAAAATACGTATTTAACGTATTTTGCTCATATGGAAGGAAAAGTATTCGTAGTAGGTCATCTCCTACCTGGGGTTTGTGAATACTCTCGAAGTCGTAACTAACATGGGTCATCGCATGTGCATCGAATGGTTTATGCTGGATGACTGACATGGGGTGATGTTTTGAAGCCACWTCGCCTCCATCTTGGAACTCCCCCATATTGTAAAAATAATATTTTGGAAGCAATATAAATGCATTTATTCATACCTGCATTTGTTTTTGCCACGTTTATTCTATTACAAACACCTTAAAGGAGAATTTCACTATTTAGGACCCTAATCTGTATATATTATGTAAATGCRATGTTGTAGAACAAGGGTCTCCAACCCTGTAACTGGAGAGTTTACCCTCCAGTTGGAACAAGCCTAGTTCAGCTTATCAACCAGCTAATTATTAGAATCAGGTGTACTATATTAGGTTTGTAGTGAACCTACAAGATGCTAGCACTCCAGGAACAGGTTTGGAAAGYTCGGTTATAGAAGGTCCCAAAATGAAGAAATTGACTTAATTAGACTCATTCTGCAGGTCTTTAATGTTGTACACATTAAATTGTGTCAAACCTTACTTGATCTGCAAGGTTATAATCCATTTTGTTAAACTCAAATGATATTTTCCAGCGTGTAAATTTGATCAGAAGCATACTAGCCAGGTCCACAACGTGTCAACTGTAAACTAGGGCTGGGCAATAAGGCCTAAAACTCATCTTGATTTCTTTCAGATTTATGGCCGATTCATGATATCAAAAAGCTTTGTACAARTAAAGGTCAATACACTGCATTTCAAACAGTCAGGAATAATCAAATGAATTCAGGGAATGGAAAATTATACCTGGGCTAAATATAAGCCTTTGACAACCATATGACCCAYTAATAATTTCATTATTTTATCAAAGTAGTTTAACCTGCTTTTTTGCAATAATCACTAATCTGGCTTTCAAGTCTGTCTATGAAAATGCCCCTTTTTTGTTACAAATGTTACCAGAACCATGCACATTCACTAATAATGACTGACTTCTTGTAGCAGGCATTATAGAAACTGAACACGGGTCTCATACACAATCTCTCAAGTACAAGGCCACGTGCTAGTGAATAGCCAGCTAATCTTTACATATCAAGTCTAGCCATYTTGGATCTATTTGTTTGCTAACAAGGTAGAACAGTTGAACTGTTATGAATAGACCCTCCTGTCCATCTCCAACTCTTTGAACAGCAGCCTGTTCACTTTGTTTAGATGTGGATAAGAACATGMTTRTTTCTCAGAATGGGAACGAGTTGCCAATTCCTTMTATAAATGCATATTTTTATGATCATTGCACATTTATAAAACAGACAGCTAGCACATAAGTCTGTGGCTAAAATACTGCTAGCGGTATCACAATTCAGAGCACGACAAACTGAGCATACATTTTCTACATGTTCATTGATACTCTCGTTTTAGTTGGGTCTGCTCTGTTCTACATTTTGTGAGTTGGGACATAAAAAGGGTAAGTTCTTATCTATTACATTAAAAGAATGTCTCTTAAGYGTTTCAGTGTCAATTTGACTGATTCTGTTGAATCAAACCTCAAATAGTGAGTTAAACTGCTTCTTGTCAGAAGTGAGTCTTTCATCTTTGTTGTGAGTGGCAGGGGGAGGGTCTTGATGTCTGTGCGAGTGGGAAAGTGCACACAGCATAGGAGGAGCGAAGGASACTACACTAAAAAGAGACGGAACGCACATTTAAAACGAATGAAAAAATTGGGTTACATGCATTTAGATCAATACACGAAAAACATACATTCARATTAATTTGATATATCGCCCAGCCCTACTGTAATTACAGAGCTTCTAATCTACCAAGCAAGCTAATAATTTTTTATTTCAAACTACTACGCTACCAACTTGTCTGACTACRAATACAAGGAGGCGAGGTTATTTATTTGAATCGGAATACACAGACGGGGATCTTTAACAGATCGGGGATGAGGGAGAGAGACGGAGCAGAGAGGCTCAGGCAGATATTCAACTAGCAGCTGAGGCTCGACTCACCATCTGGGAACTGGTGGTGTACCTGCAATGCTAAGTGAAGCTCACTGAAGACGAGTGTCTTTGCTGTGCGGATTGAGACCTGCTTATGCCAGCCTTGGAAAATCTAGAATTGTCCGGCGACGAGATAACGTTGTCCCGCGAGCCCACCACACTGTGTAATCATTGACAATTACTTTTCCAACCCTTATAAACCCAGCAGTTGTAGAAATGTTTTTCCGTGTACTGAAAATGAACTGGAAGAAGAGACCTTGGCCATAGGGACCTAATGGCCAGCTGTCAATAAAGTAAGTACAGGTAGTTTGTGTGTGATAAATAGACTTCACAGTATTATAGGCTATATGTCATGAGTCACCCATATGGTCATCAGTAGATCAACCTAGTGTTATTCTGCTTCCGCACAGCGAGCTGATGTTTTTTTAATTATTTTTATTTTTAGGCAATATAGACTTGTGGCTTACAGAGTGGTCTTGGAATGGGAATTGAAAAGCGAATGACTTGGATGTGGTTAGAGACGAGTGTTACCCAGTTGTGTTGTCACCATCCGCGACAAGTACCCCTCACCCACCGGTGTCTACACTGGATTCAAGGAGGCAGATTAGTGCTTTCAGTATCCTTTTGAACAGCCATCCACCGATGGCTCATTACCTTTTCCTCCCCTTTCTATTCTCCTTTTTGCATTAATATTTATTTTGTTTATACTGCAAATGTGTAGAAGATCAAATAGTCCTTACAATACATGTAACATAGCCTTGAAAAATCCTCACTTGAGGTTTCTTGTGACAAAAAAAAGACAATGCCAAATCAATCATTTATACATATAAGTGAAAGCATTATTGATAACTGTTTTGATAAGCAGTATTATTTCTGTTAACTATATATAAAAAAATATTTATCATTGCACTTGCCCAGGKGGTAAGGGTAACGCATGGTAGATCCCTGAGGTGGAACGCATTGTGCGTGGGTTTGCCTGCTGTGGACTGGAGAGCAGCAATCTCAGTTCTGTGATATCTACAGATTCTGATGCAGTTGTTCCATGGGTTCCAGGTTGGCTTTTGCTAGGTGAGTAGTTGATTTTGGTAAACTGGATATCTCAGCAGCCATGGGCAACCCACTAATTTCTGTGCTGCCACTGACATGAGCCTGCATATCATGGATAAATAGAACTGGATCCACCCTAGCCAGGATCCCACACTATGTATTAGCCTACCCAATAATAGAACCATGGCATTACTCAATACAGTGGCTTCGTGTCTACCTCCAGCTCATGTTCAATGTAGGGGTGTTTTCACATTTGAAATTCGGTTCCAGGGAGCATTGGTGACATTTTATACAGAAAATGTTGTGCTTTCACAAGACCTATACATAACTGTTTCAGGGTGAGATGTGAGACGCACATTCTACATGTTGTAAGCTAGCTAGATAGCTAGCTTGTTTACATCAGACAAAAAGTTCCACGTGACTCACCTGGGTATGATATTGCGTTTCACTCATGCTTTATAGACCTAACTATWGGTAGACCTAGCCAATCAAACAAAAGCTACAGGATCTGAATCATACAGGGGATATGTGAAAACTGCCTAAGTAATCTAATATTGGCAAATTGTGTTTTGCAGAATGATATAACAATATTTGYGAAGCACAACATGAAAATAGCTAGATGTTTACTTTATATAAAAACACACACTTGTGAGGCTGGCTAGGTATCAAGCAAACCTTTAGCTAACATAAACAAAATAACAACAGATTCAGTGTCCCCCCCTTTCATCAGTGATGCTAGCTAACTTTATWGCATATCTCATCTCAATTTCTGCTGGTTCTAGTCAGGCGCAGCGACATCCTTCAATGGTTGGTATAGCTGTTTTCTTAATGTGTTTTTACCAATCATTTTTCTTGTTGGTGGTTTACAGAAGTCGTCATCAGAGAAGGGCTCGCTACAAACAAGTAGGGCCAACGCATAAAGTCTGTGGATGGGAGTGTTTATGCRTCTTTGCATAACAACTAGCCAAAGCCTCAGTTATTCTGGGTCTGCCAAAGGAAGTCTGTGAAAAGTTATTGGACTAGCTATGTTTTGTCATTGCAAAATGGTTTTGTTAGTCTCTTGAGTTGATTGATACTAGTCATTTGCCAACATTTCTAAAAACCAGTTTTTGCTTTGTCATTATGGGGTATTGTGTGTAGATTGATTGTGGGGGGGGGGGGGGACTATTTACTTCATTTTAGAATAATGCTGTAATGTAACAATGTGGAAAAAGTCAAGGGGTCTGAATTCTTAGCGAATGCACTGTATATCTAGCTACAGAAATAAGACCGATCCTGCTTGTGTTGCCTGTTTGAGTGTTTGTTTAATTGGCTACTGATTCCGTGAGCACCAAGCCTCAAGCAACCACAACGTCTGATAAATTATTTTGGGCTGTTTTTAATCTTGTGCTGTGGTGTAATAAAGGTTTAATACTTTTTTGTTTGTTAGGACAGCCTCTGGTATTACTCATCATTTATTTGGTGTTTACAGTGTTCCAAATTTTCAGAAAATAATAATAAGTAGGTAGCTACAGTTGAAGTCGGAAGTTCACATACACTTAGGTTGGAGTCATTAAACTCGTTTTTCAACCACTCCACAAATTTCTTGTTAACAAACTATAGTTTTGGCAAGTCGGTTAGGGCATCTACTTTGTGCATGACACAAGTAATTTTTCCAACAATTGTTTACAGACAGATTATTTCACTTATAATTCACTGTATCACAATTCCAGTGGGTCAGAAGTTTAACTACACTAAGTTGACTGTGCCTTTAATAGCTTGGATAATTCCAGAAAATGATGTCATGGCTTTAGAAGCTTCTGATCGGCTAATTGACATCATTTGGTCATTTGGAGGTGTACATGTGGATGTATTTCAAGGCCTACCTTCAAACTCAGTGCCTCTGTTTGACATCATGGGAAAATCAAAAGAAATCAGTCAAGACTCAAAATAAATTGTAGACCTCCACAAGTCTGTTTCATCCTTGAGAGCATTTTCCAATGCCTGAAGGTACCACGTTCATCTGTACAAAAGATAGTACGCAAGTATAAACACCATGGGACCGCGGCAGCGTCATACCGCTCAGGAAGGAGACGCGTTCTGTCTCTAGAGATGAATATACTTTGGTGTGAAAAGTGCAATCATATCCCATAACAACAGCAACAAACCTTGTGAAGATGCTGGAGGAAAGGGGTACAAAGTATCTATATCCACAGTAAAACGAGTCCTATATCGACATAACCGGAAAGGCTGCTCACGCAAGGAAGAAGCCACTGCTCCAAACCCACCATAAAAATGCCAGACTACGGTTTGCAACTGCACATGGGGACAAAGATTGTACTTTTTGGAGAAATGTCCTCTGGTCTGATGAAACAAAAATAGAACTGTTTGGCCATAATGACCATTGTTATGTTTGGAGGAAAAAGGGGAGGCTTGCAAGCCGAAGAACACTATCCCAACCGTGAAGCACGGGGGTGGCAGCATCATGTTGTGGGGTGCTTTTGCTGCAGAAGGGACTGGTGCACTTCCCAAAATAGATGGGGTCATGAGGCAGGAAATTATGTGGATATATTGAAGCAACATCTCAAGACATCAGTCAGGAAGTTAAAGCTTGGTCGCAAATTTGTCTTCCAAATGGACAATGACCTCAAGCATACTTCCAAAGTTGTGGCAAAATGGCTTAAAGACTTCAAAGTCAAGGTATTGGAGTGGCCATCACAAGGCCTGACCTCAATCCTATAGAAAATGTGTGGGTAGACTGAATGCGTGTGCGAGCAAGGAGGCCTACAAACTGACTAGTTACACCAGCTCTGCCAGGAGGAATGGGCCAAATTCACCCAATTTATTGTGGGAAGCTTGTGGAAGGCTACCTAAAACGTTTGAACCAAGTTAAACAATTTAAAGGCAGTGCGACTAAATACTAATTGAGTGTATGTAAACTTCTGACCTCTGGGAATGTGATGAAAGAAGTATAAGCTGAAATAAATAATTCTCTCTATTATTATTCTGACATTACACATTCTTCAAATAAAGTGGTGATCTTAACTGACCTAMGACGGGGAATATTTACTAGGATTAAATGTCAGGAATTGTGAAACTGAGTTTTTTAAAATGTTTTTGGCTAAGGTGTATGTAAACTTCCGACTTCAACTGTATCTGTGTAAATTAGGCGGGTTGATCGAGGGACATGGCTAGTTTAACTGTTTGGCTAACTGTAGGCAATAGCTAGCTAATTATAAAATAGAACTTGTGGGTGCCTGCATCCGGGAACATTAAAAAAATGACATTACTTTTTCATTCGTTTAACATTTGGATGCTGAAAGTAACGTTAGCTAGCCATCATTCAGCCGCCATCTAGGCTGGTGACAGCTGGCCTGTGTCCCTGCCCAGAAAGACCATAAGGCCTATATTGTGGGTTTTGAGGTAGACTTGATCCCCAACAGATTTTCTAAGCTATTTTCACGTTCCTTCCTAGCGACGAAATGAAACATTAGTTCACAATGTTCATTCACATATTAGTGTTATTTAACATCGTAAATCATAGGAATTTKACGTTTTTAGTGTAGCATGATAGCAGGTCAGGCGTCTGAGGCTTTAAGATTCTTTGGGAGAATCCGATAAAAAGGCATCCGGTTAGACTGCTCCAAACTCAAATGCACATAAGCGACAGTACTTCACTGCCAAGCGTTTATCCAATATACACTGGGTTTACAAAACATTAAGACCACCTGCTCTTTCCATGACATACAGTGTATTTGGAAAGTATTCAGACCCCTTGACTTTTTCCACATTTTGTTACGTTACAGCCTTATTTGAAATTGGATTAATTACTTAAGTATTCAGACCCTTTACTCAGTACTTTGTTGAAGCACCTTTGGCAGCAATTACAGTCTCACCCAAAAATAATTATGACGCTACAAGCTTGGCACACCTGTATTTGGGGAGTTTCTCCCATTCTTCTCTGCAGATGCTCTCAAGCTCTGTCAGGTTAGATGGAGAGTGTCGCTGCACAGCTATTTTCAGGTCTTTCCAGAGATGCTAGATCAGGTTCAAGTCCGTGCTCTGGCTGGGCCACTCAAGGACATACAGA
>NC_036860.1:28044616-28054784 GCF_002910315.2 Salvelinus sp. IW2-2015 | reverse complement strand
CACATCCTTATGGTAAAGCCTGGTGTGAAGCTCATGCTGTGGGGTTGTTTTTCAGCAGCAGTGACTGGGAGACGTCAGGATCGAGGGAAAGATGAATGGAGCAAAGTACAGAGATCTTCAAACTGGGGAAGGTTCACCTTCAACAAGACAACGAACCTTACGCGCACAGCCAATGCCAACACAATGCAGGAGTGGCTTCGGGACAAGTCGTGCAACTCAATATTAGGTAGGTGTTCTTAATGTGTTGTACACTCAGTGTAAATTGAACATAAGTGTACCAACTAACCATGTAAGGCAATGGTTAAGGAGTTAATCGTTTTTGAAAGATTCTTCTTTCCTTTTCTCCAGACCTACATCAGCTCTATCTCCCAGATGAGGTTTCTCCTGAGCAGCAGGAGTGGAGCCCCAGTCTGAAGCAAGAGGACCCAGAGCCCTCACAGATTAAAGAGGAACATGAAGKCTGGACCAGTCAGGGGGGAGAACAGTTTAAAGAGCTAGAGCCTGATACCAAAGAGTTAATATTCACTCCCTCTTTGGAAAATCTGGAACCACCTCAGACCTCACATCTTTTCCAAATGCAAATTGTGGTCTCACCCACCAGTACAACTAAAGAGATCAAGATGAAACCATGTCACATTGGTGAAAACTCTTCTTGTCATATTTGTGGTAAATGTTTTGACTGTAATTCTGGTCTGGAAAGGCATATGAGGGCTCATACCGGYGAAAAACCTTATTGCTGCAGTGAATGTGGCAAATGCTATAGTCAGATAGGAAATCTGACAGTGCATATGAGGGGACATACAGGGGAGAGATCATACAGATGCTTTTTGTGTGGAGAATACTTCATCACAGCATCCCAATTAAAATCACATAAAATCACTCACACGCAGGGGAGTAACATAATCCCGGGGACATCCAAAAACAAATCTCGTTTGTGTGCTGGTAACAGTCGTGAGACTAGGGATGGACCGTATCAGTGCAAGGAATGTGTTAAATCCTTCAGGCAGAAGAGGAACCTGTTACGGCATATGAGGAATCACACAGGAGCAATTAATGCAGCAAATGCTTCAACTGGAGTGGAAMATTTTTTTTTAACATGATTTACACAGAGGAGAAAATGTATTTTGTGGCCACATTTTAATGCTCCAGCAACGAATTCAAACAAGTGCAATCCACATCAGTGCAAGGACCTCAGAAAATGGTTTGGAAAGATTGGATTCGGATATCTTGAAAAGTAAATGAGAAACACCTTATTCACCAGAGGGAGGAAACATGAACGTGTCATTTGGATCAGTATGAGTTGACTAATGGACTTGTAGAACATTATCAAATTATTACATTATCACATTTGTTGTTTTTGGCGAAGATATTTAGGATTTGTAAGCAGTCTCAAACTTTTATGAATAAAAGTTGTACAGCTGTATTCTAGAATATGGTGTGTTAAAATTGACCATTGAATCTAACATTTTGAACCTGGGGATGAKCACATTCCCAGTCAATCCCCATCTAAATTGATCATGTGTTTCTGTTTCCTTCCTGCAAACTCTATTATCCTCTGCAGGTTGCGAGGCAGATGTTTTTACAGATGCTCTTAAACATGACCGGCATACAACAGTCTGTCTTTTCTGGGACAAACATTACTGTGTTAAAAACAAATGTATGTTTTAATAAAGATGTGTTTTAAATGGATCTAATTTTAAAGAACATTTTRTTTTGTTGATGTATATGCCTTCCATGTCCTAGTTTAATCTCACAATACCTCCTTCTACTTACTTCAAATACCTTGGCTGTAGTCAATTCACCAAGACAATGTTTGTGTATTTAGTTTCCCTACTCAAATACTTAATATCTAYTGTATATTTAGTTGTCTTAGCATTACCAAAGGGTCGTTCCATATGACTTCAAAAACGGTATGGCTGCACCCCTTTGCAGTAGTTTTGAACAAAACAATTCAAACATGTTTGCCCATGGTAGAAGTGGTCAGAAAGTGATTTTATTTTGGACCTGAATCCCAAAATAATCAATTTTTTATTTATTTATTTAACCAGGCAAGTCGGTTTAGAACAAATTCTTATTTTCAATGACAGCCTAGGAACAGTGGGTTAACTGCCTTGTTCAGGGGCAGAGCGGCAGAGTTTTACCTTGTCAGCTCGGGGATTCGATCTTGCAACCTTTCGGTTACTAGCCCAACGCTCTAACCACTAGGCTACCTGCCATTCAAAGTTGAACTATTTTGCATRCCCCACCCTAATATGAGTCATCCATGTCTTTAACACTATKCAGAWAAACGGTTGAGTTTTATATAATTTGAAAGATTACAAACAGAGTTGTCAAACTATTTAATGATCTATTAAAAAAATGTTTTTGAATAAAACTTTTCAACGGTAGTGTATATATACAAAAGTATGTGGACACCCTTTCAAATTAGTGGATTTGGCTATTTCATCAACACCTGTTGCTGACAGGTGTATAAAATCAAGCACACATCCATGCAATCCCCATAGACAAACATTGGCAGTAGAATGCCCTTACTAAAGAGCTCAATGACTTTCAATGTGGTACCTTAATAGGATACCACCTTTCCAACAAGTCAGTTTGTCAAATTTCTGCCCTGCTAGAGCTGTCAACTGTAAGTGCTGTTATTGTGAAGTGGAAACGTCTAGGAGCAACAACGGCTCCGACGTGAAGTGATAGGCCACACAAGCTCACAGACAGAATGGGACCGCTGAGTGCTGAAGCGCTTAAAAATYGTCTGTACTTGGTTGCAACACTCACTACCAACTTCCAAACTGCCTCTGGAAGCAGTGTTGGCACAAGAACTGTTAGTCAGGAGCTTCATGAAATGGGTTTCCGTGGCCCATCAGCTATACACAAGCCTAAGATCGCAACCATTAGACTCTGGAGCAGTGGAAGTGATAAATCACACTTCACCATCTGGCAGACTAATCCGGATTTGGTGGATGCCAGGACAATGCTACCTGCCCCCATGCATAGTGCCAACTGTAAAGTTAGGTGGAGGAGGAATAATGGTCTGGGTTTTTCATGGTTCGGGCTAGGCCCCTTAGTTTCAGTGAAGGGAAATGCACAAAGCATTTCACAAAGCAAGGTCCATACAGAAATGGTTTGTCAAGATCGGTGTGGAAGAACTCGACAGAGCCCTGATCTCAACCCCATCGAACATCTTTGGGATGAATTGGAACGGTGACTGAGAGCCAGGCCTAATCGCCCAACATCAGTGCACGACCTCACGGATGCTTGTGGCTGAATGGAAGCAAGAGCCTGCAATGTTCCAACATCTAGTGGAAAACATTCCCAGAAAAGGCGAGACCAACTCCATATTAATGCACATGATTTTGGAATGAGATGTTCGACGAGCAAAAATAAATGCATACATACATGCATACAGTACGCACACTGAACACAAATATAAACGCAACATGTAAAGTTTTGGTCCCATGTTTCATAAGCTGAAATAAAGATCCAAGAAATGTTCTATATGTAGAAAAAGTTWATTTTTCTCAAMTTTTGTGCACAAATTTGTTTAAATCCCTGTCAGTGAGCATTTTTCTTTTGCCAAGATACTCCATCCACCTGACAGGTATGGTATATCAAGAAACTGATTAAACAGCATGATSATTAAATAGGTGCACCTTGTGCTGGGGACAATAAAAGGCCACTCTAAAATGGGCAGTTTTGTCACACAACACAGTGCCACAGATGTCGTAAGTTTTGAAGGAGCGTGCAATTGGCATGCTKACTGCAAGAATGTCCACCAGAGCTGTTGCCAGACAATTGAAAGTTAATTTCTCTACCATAAGCCGCCTCAATGTCGTTTTAGAGAATTCGGCAGTGCATCCAACCGCAGACCATGTGTATGGTGGTGTGTGGGGGAGTGGTTTGCTGATTTACAACAAAGTTGTAAACAGAGTTCCCCCGTGGTAATGGGGTTATTGTATGGGCAAGCATAAGCTGCAGAAAACTAACACAATTGCATTTTATCRATGGTAATTTGAATGCACAGAGATACCATGAAGAGATCGTGAGGCCTATTGTCATGCCATTCATCCGCCGCCATCTCATTTTTCAGCATAATAATGCATGGCCCCATGTCGCAAGCATCTGTACACAATTCCTGGAAGCTGGAAATGTCCCAGTTCTTGCATGGCCTGCATATTCACCAGACATGTCGCCCWTTGAGCATTTTTGGTGTACTCTGGGTCGATGTGTACAACAGCGCGTTTCAGTTCCTGCCAATATCTAGCAACTTTGCACAGGCATTGAAGAGGAGTGGGACAACATTCCGCAGGCCACAATCAACAGCCTGATCAACTCTATGTGAAGGAGAGGTGTCGTGCTGCATGAGGCCATCTGCATTGTGTCCCACCCACCACCCGCCAACCCCTCTTTTACGCTACTGCTACTCTCTGTTCATCATATATACATAGTCACTTTAACCATATCTACATGTACATACTACCTCAATCAGCCTGACTAACCGGTGTCTGTATGTGGCCTCGCTACTGTATATAGCCTGTCTTTTTATTTCTTTACCTAGCTATTGTTCACCTAATACCTTTTTTGCACTATTGGTTAGAGCCTGTAAGTAAGCATTTCACTGTAAGGTCTACTACACCTGTTGTATTTGGTGCACGTGACAAATAAACTTTGATTTGAAATGGTGGTCACACCAGATACTGACTGGTTTTCTAATCCACACCCCTACCTTTTTCTTTTAAGGGTATCTGTGACCAACAGATATATAGCTGTATTCCCAGTCGTGAAATCCACAGATTAGGGCCTGATGAATGTATTTAAACTGACTGATTTCCTTAAATGAACTGTCACTCAGTAAAATATTTGAATTGTTGCATGTTGTGTTTTATATTTTTGTTGAGTGTGTATGTGTGTGTAGCAGCTTAGACCCTATTTTACATTATTTGAGGTGTTGGTGTGTCATGTTTTGGCTGGTAAATATACTAAAATGTGATTACTAATTATTACAGATTATTAATCTGGATTCCGAGCTGATCATGGTTGCACCTCAGCACAGCTCAAGGTCCTAAAATGATATCATAACCGCCATCGATAAGACAGTACTGTGCAGCCGTCTTCATCGATCTGGCCAAGGCTTTCGACTCTGTCATTCACATCACTGCATTCTTATCGGCAGACTCAATAGCCTTGGTTTCTCAAATGACTGCCTCTCCTGGTTCACTACATACTTCTCAGATAGAGTTCAGTGTGTCAAATCGGAGAGCCTGTTGTCCGGACCTCTGGCAGTCTCTATGGGGGTGCCACAGGGTTCAATTCTCGGGCCACTCTTTTCTCTGTATATATCAATGATGTCGCTCTTGCTGCTGGTGATTCTCTGATCCACCTCTATGCAGACGACACCATTCGGTATACATCTGGCCTTCTTTGGACACTGTGTTAACAAACCTCCAAATGAGCTTCAATGCCATACAAACATCCTTCATGTGGCATCCAACTGCTTTTAAATGCTAGTAAAACCAAATGCATGCTCTTCAACCGATTGTTGCCCGACCTGCCACCGCCTAGCGTCACTACTCTGGACGGTTCTGACTTAGAAAATGTGGACAATTACAAATACCTAGGCGTCTGGTTAGACTGTAAACTCTCCTTCCAGACTCACATTAAACATCTCCAATCCAAAATTAAATCTAGAATCGGCTTCCTATTTCGCAACAAAGCCTCCTTCGCTCATGCTGCCAAACATACCCTCGTAAAACTGACTATCCTACCGATCCTTGACTTTGGCGATGTCATTTACAAATTAGCCTCCAACAACACTCTACTCAGCAAACTGGATGTAGTCTATCACAGTGCCATCCGTTTTGTCATCAAAGCCCCATATACTACCCAGCACTGCGACCTGTATGTTCTCGTTGGCTGGCCCTCACTACATATTCGTCGCCAAACCCACTGGCTCCAGGTCATCTATAAGTCTTTGCTAGATAAAGCCTCGCCTTATCTCAGCTCACTGGTCACCATAGCAGTACCCACCCGTAGTACGCACTCCAGCAGGTATATTTCACTGGTCATCCCCAAAGCCAACACTTCCTTTGGCTGCCTTTCCTTCCAGTTCTCTGCTGCCAAAGACTGGAAGGAATTGCAAAAATCACTGACGCTGGAGTCTTATAACTCCCTATCTAACTTTAAGCATCAGCTGTCAGAGCAGCTTACTGATCACTGTACCTGTACACAGCCCATCTGTAAATAGCACACCCAACTACCTCAAATTGTTATTTATCCTCTTGCGCTTTTGCACCCCAGTATCTCTACTTGCACATCATCATCTGCACATCTATCACTCCAGTGTTAATGCTAAATTGTAATTATTTCGCCTCTATGGCCTATTTATTGCCTTACCTCCCTACTCTTCTACATTTGCAAACACTGTACATAGATCTTTCTATTGTGTTATTGACTGTACGTTTGTTTATGTGTAACTCTGTGTTGTTGTTTTTGTCGCACTGCTTTGCTTTATCTTGGCCAGGTCGCAGTTGTAAATGAGAACTTGTTCTCAACTTGCCTACCTGGTTAAATAAAGGCAATAAAAAAAAATTCATCTATATTTTCACTTCCAAATGGTACCACAAAGATGGTTTGAGCGCCGCACATGAGAGGGAATATCCATAGTTATAAATTAAACTGTTAACCTTCAAWAGGAAATCATAGAAATATAGATGATAGAATAGACATTCCCATTAAAGTTGACATTAGATRTTGGGAGGCCTGGCGAGCATCTTTCTGGTAGTAGAATAATTGGAAGTTAAAGTTTCAATTCAATGTACATTTCAATGGTCTACCAGCTAAATTGCAGTGGTCTGAAGGGATAGATCCATTCTATTGATTATATTTCTATGATTGTAATGACCCCAACCTGTATTCAACGATGACAGGCACAGCAAAAACACCTCTGATGATGTGAAATAGGGTCTAAACTACAACATTTATGAAAATGAGTTTACCCATTTTTAGATCTTTGCCCTCAAAGGTTAAAGTAATTTTAATTTAAAAAAACAACGAATCATTCAAGATATGATAAAAATGTTTGACAACCCTGTTTGTAAGCTTTCAAATGATATCAGACTCAACCGTTTATATTGTTTTCAGTGATGAAGACATGGATGTCTCATGGTAGGGTGAGGTATGCAGAATTGGGGAACTTTGGGGAACTTTTATATCTCCTGGGCCCAGTTTTTTTCAAAAGTTATCAGGATTTCGCCTTTCGGATGCRATTAAATGCATACAAATAGAATGAATAGAACAAGTCCCCATTTAAGTCAATGATTTGTCCACTCTATTTCTATGCATTTAATCCTATCCGAAAGGCGAAATCCCGATAGATAACTTCAGAAAAACTATGCCCACTTTCTGACCACTTCTACCATGGGCAAGTATGGAAGGTTTCATTAAAATTAAAAGGGGGGCAGTCAGTGATTTGAATTAATGTAAAACAACCCCATAGGCCATAATGTGCCAATTCTTCTGAAAATATGTATAAAACGTATTTTTATTTGCTATCCTTCTCTCCAGACCTCCAGCAGCTTTCTCTCCCGGTCTCTGAAGAGGTTCCCCCTAAGCAGTACTGTGGGCAGGAGTGGAGACCCAGTCTGGGGCAAGAGGACCCAGAGTCCAAACAGATTAGAGGAACATGAGGAAGTCTGGACAAGTCAGAGTGGAGAGCAGCTTAAAGGGCTAGAGTCTGATACCAAAGAGTTCATATTTACTCCTACCACTGTGGAAAATCAGGAACCATCTCAGCCCTCACATTTTTTCCAAATCCAAATTGTGGATTCACCCACCAACATAACTGAAGTGATGAAAACAGAACCTGATGGAGACTGCTACAGTGTATCAGATAAAACACTTACTTGTCATATTTGTGGCAAATGTTTCAAATGTAACTGGGATTTTAAAAGGCATATAAAGACCCATACATGGGAGAAACCTTTTCGCTGTAATGACTGCGACAAATTCTATCGTCAGTTTGGACATCTAAAGCGGCATATGAGGAAGGTGCATATGGTTTCTCACAACCGGGAGAAACCATACAGGTGTCATGTTTGTGGCAAATGGTTCAATTGGGAATCTTCTTTGAAAAGGCATATGATGACCCATACAGGGGAGAAAYCTTATTTCTGCACTGAATGTGGGAAATGCTATGGTCATATTGGACATCTGCGAGTGCATATGAGGAATCACACAGGGGAAAGACCATATAGATGTTCTTTGTGCAAAAAAGGCTTTACCACATCATTCCAGTTAAAACAACATAAAAACAAAACCAGATCGTGTGGTTTTGCTCATAATGGTCTGATTGAATCTAGGCCTAAGCCMTAATGTTTGCACTGTGGCTATGAATGTGGTATATAGTTTGAACTGAATGAATGGATTTATTGTGGGACTAATGTGTATGGCCTAAAAGACTTTRGGACATTTTGGTTTTGGACAAACACACACACACACATTTGTGCACCTACATACTCCTCGCTGTGAATGAATACAAATGATTGCAAATAATCTAACSTTGATAACTGGGTTCTTTATTGCCTCTATGAAGTTGTCCCGGAGTTGCTCTAACCGTTATTGCATGATATATTGTTAGTTGGGTTACCCCCTGTGCTGTGTTCACATTGGTGTGTCTTATCCATCCTCTACTGGCTATCTGGCAAACAGGCTACACTCTAGGCAGTCTCTTCTGCTGATGTGTGTGTCGGGTAGCGGTACTCTCTCCTACTCTTTTCATATCGGCAGTGTAAATACCTACCTGCCGCCCGAGTGACATTTTATTTGTTAGGTATTGACCGGACCTTATGTCAAATGGTTCTTCTTGGTCATTTTTGTTCACATCTGTACTCAGAATGTATATTTGGATGAATTTCCTTTATTACAATTCAAATGTTTGATATGTTGAATTGAGCAAATATGCACATAATAAATAACCCAATATATTTMATGTCTTGAGTTTTATTCATACATTTCTAAACAAATGACAATCTATATCCTAACAAAGATCCAAAACTGTTGGAGTTAGTCCAAAACTAGAGGTATCACCCCTAACTTTCCTGCATGAATCATCATATAATATTAGTGTGACATTTTATTGACACTGATCAATCTAGTTTACTATGCAGGATACTGTTGGCTGTATACCTTCTCCAACCGGATTGTCATACTTTTTTCTCTCCATTGTTATTAAAAAGCATCAATTCTATATACAGTTGAAGTCATAAGCTTACATACACTTAGATTGGAGTCATTAAAACTCGTTTTTCAACCACTCCACAAATTTCTTGTTAACAAACCATCCCCCCAATTTGCTTATCTGTCAGAATTAAAAGTGTTGGAATAAACATGAATGCAGGTATGAATTGCATACGTGCATTAGAAAGTATTCAGACCCTTGACTTTTTCCACATTTCTGCAGCATTGAAGGTCCCCAAGAACACAGTGGCCTCCGTCATTCTTAAATGGAAGAAGTTTGGTACCACCAAGACTCTTCCTAGAGCTGGATGCCTGGATAAACTGAGCAATCGGGGGAGAAGGGCCTTGGTCAGGGAGGTGAACAAGAACCCATAGTCAATCTAACAGCAGCGCCAGAGTTCCTCTGTGGAGATGGGAGAACCTTCCAGAAGGACAACTATCTCTGCAGCACTCCACCAATCAGGCTTTTTTGGTAAAGTGGCCAGATGGGAAGGCACTCCTCAGTAAAAAGGCACTATGACAGGCCGCTTGGAGTTATCTATAAGGCACTAAAGACTCTCAGACCATGAGAAAAACTGGTCTGATGCAACACAGATTTGCCAAGCGTCACGTCTGGAAGACACCTGGCACCATATCCCTATGGGTGAAGCATGGTGGTGGCAGCATCATGCTATGAGGATATTTTTCAGGCGGCAGGGACTGGAGACTAGTCAGGATCGAGGGAAGTTGAACGGAGCAAAGTACAGAGAGAGACTTAATGAAAACCTGCTCCAACCACTCAGGACCTCAGATTGGGGTAAGTTCACATTCCAACTATCAGTAATGAAGGTAAGACCCAGATGACAGACCACGTCACAATAACAATAGTTTAATATTCCAACAGGGGTAGGCAATAGACAGGTCAAGGCAGGCAGGGGTCAATAAATACTCTGCCTGC
>NC_036860.1:28031102-28041884 GCF_002910315.2 Salvelinus sp. IW2-2015 | reverse complement strand
ATGTTTTATCTGTGGCCAATTGTCCTTGAGCATTCTTGGATGGACACTTCTAATGTAAACTCTATGTTAGCACCCAAGGGGCTTGAATATTTTGAGCTCTACCCGTTAGATTGGCGATTTGACGTAGTGTCTCATGAGTGACAGACCACTGACCCAATCATAGCGAAACTTAAAATAAAACTCATTACCAACCCCTCATGCTCTGCTATTTCCGCCTGGCTGCCGACCTCCACAGAAAGCACTGAGCTAGGCTGACACCTGCATTTTGTAGCTGCCATTACTTCCTAAAGCAAAAAAAAGAGACCATTGTTTGTATGCGGCTTTTTAATAACGCAATGATTTTTTTTAAATGTGGGACTCTGAGATGAACGGGTCGGCCACTGGAAATCTACAATTAAATTTATGCAGATTATTGAGTCTCAATCCTTTGAGTCTCAAAATTACACTCTCTCCCACATTATTAGTCTCAGTGTATCTTTCAGCATCAGTTGCTCGGCTCCTCTTCAGTACTGGTTGGCAGATGTTGAGCAAAAGACTGGTCTGAGCCTGAGACAGAATTTGAAGACTTCCTGTAAATGAGAATGGACCAAGATCTCCACTTAGAGGTGTGCGTCTGAAAATAATACTGAAACTATACATGTTGTTTTGCTGTTAATTATAAAGGAAAACAAACAAAAAAAACAAAAAAACTTTTGTACACCAATGAGATATTAGCCATTTCTTCATATTGTATGTGTCATATGGTATTTGCAATCAATATCCCATCTCTTTGTATGTGTTGGTGTGCCTCTGTAGCTAAAACAAGTGGATGTTTTACTGCCTCCAGAGCCCAAGACCCATGGAGAAAGACATCTTACAGTTGCCAAGTCTCTTTATCTGAAGTAACTCTTTTTCGAGACAATCCTCACAAACTTAAGGATCAAAATACATTAGGAACCAATCAGCAGATCTAGCATCCAAAAGCAACAGGCGTAGACAGCGGCCGTAAGATACTAGTATCTGACTTAACTTATTGCGTCCAACTCCCCCTTCATTTGTCCTGCCCTCTTTCTCCAGATTCTTGCTCATTCTTACAACTGCGACCCAAACACAGTAAACCAAGGAACTCTCTCCTGTATGAGCGGGAATAGAAAGGTGGGACATATAAAAAAACCCAATCATATCGATGAACCATCGGAAAACAGATTTCACTGCGCTTGCGGTAGGTGTTCGTGCTACGAGAGGGTCTGATTTTGGACGATGTTACAGGCAGGTGGAGTGGCGTTGGTAATGGTGTTGTACAGCAGTCCTCATATATAAGACATCAGCAGAAAAGTGGCAAGGTGCAAGTCCTGTAGTTTACAGTGATCTGATAGTGGTTGTCTCAGTCCACAATAAAATTGTTCAGTCACTGATCAAGTATCAACCCTCAGTCCTCCAGGAATAGGCAGTACACTTGATCACCCAAGGAGGAATCTATTCTATTCCTACATTGCTCCTCTGATTACAATGACCCTCCTCCACAGAAGTTCCAAGCCCACATTCACACAGCCCCTTTATACCCAGGATTTTGGCCTTGGCTGGATGGGTATGATTGTAACTGCTGAGCTTTTTCAGCTGAGTAGATCGGTTACTAAGAATATGGTTGTTTTATCATTTTTAATATTACTATAATATCATATTGTTTAGTTTTTCTGTACAATTGTTCTCAGTGAGGTGATCTTAAGAGAAATGGTTGTAGTTGAATGCACTGACTACGTCTCTCTGCCATAAGAGCATTCTTGCCTAATTACCAAATATAAAAAATGTAATAAAAAAGTATAAATATTTTAAAGCAAAAATTCTGGAATTGGTTTGCAGCAAAACTGCCCCTCGTTGAAATTGCACCCTAATATAACTGGTATATCCAACTCCTGCTGCTTGTGCGGAAAAAAACAGAGATGTATATTCTATTACGAAACTGTTATACAGATGGTTATTACAGTTTAATCTGAAGTTTACATACACCTTAGCCAAATACATTTAAACCATGTTTTTCACAATCCTGACATTTTAATCCAGTAAAAAATTCCCTGTCTTAGGTCAGTTAGGATCACCATTATTTTAAGAATGTGAAATGTTCAGAATAAAGAGAGAGAATATTTATTTCAACTTTATTTCTTTCATCACATTCCCAGTGGGTCAGAGTTTACATACACTCAATTAGTATTTGATAGCATTGCCTTTAAATTGTTTAATGGGTCAAAATTTTGGGTAGCCTTCCATAATAAGTTGGGTGAATTTTGGCCAATTCCTCCTGACAGAGCTGGTGTAACTGAGTCAGGTTTGTAGGCCTCCTTGCTCGCACATTTTTTTTCAGTTCTGCGCCACAAATTTTTATATAGGATTGAGGTCAGGCTTTGTGAGGCCACTTCAATACCTTGACTTTGTTGTCCTTAAGCCATTTGCCACAACTTTGGAAGTATGCTTGGGTCATTGTCCATTTGGAAGACCCATTTGTGACCAAGCTTTAACTTCTGACTGACGTCTTGAGTTGTTGCTTCAATATATCCACATAATTTCCCGCCTCTGATGCCATCTATTTTGTGAAGTGCACCAGTTCCTCCTGCAGCAAAGCACCCCCACAACATGATGCTGCCACCCCTTGCTTCACAGTTGGATGGTGTTCTTCGGCTTGCAAGCTCCCCCTTTTCCTCCAAAATAACATAGGTCATTATGGCCAAACAGGTAAAGTTTTGTTTCATCAGACCAGAGGACATTTCTCCAAAAAGTACAATCTTTGTCCCCATGTGCGTTGCCCAACCGTAGTCTGGCTTTTTTTCGGCGGTTTTGGAGGCGTAGGCTTCTTCCTTGCTGAGGCGCCTTTCAGTTATGTCGATATAGGACTTCGTTTTACTGTGGATATAGATACTTTTGTACCCGTTTCTCTCCAGCATCTTCACAAGGTCCTTTGCTGTTGTTCTGGGATTGATTTGCACTTTTCGCAACCAAAATAGTTAATTCTCTAGGAGACAGAACGGTCTCCTTTCTGAGCGGTATGACGGCTGCGTTTCTCCCATGGTGGTTTTATACTTGCCTACTATTGTTTGTACAGATGAAAACTGGTACCTTCAGGCATTGAAATTGCTCCCAAGGATGAACCAGACTTTGGAGGTCTACAATTTTTTTGAGGTCTTTGGGCATTTCTTTTGATTTTCCCTGATGTGAAGCAAATAGGCATGAGTTTGAAGTAGGCCTTGAAATACATTCACAGGTACACCTCCAATGACCCAAATTATGTCAATAGCCCATCAGAAGCTTCTAAAGTGATGACAATCATTTTCTGTATGTCCAAGCTGTTTAAGGCATAGTCAACTTAGTGTATGTAACTTCTGACCCACTAGAATTGTGATACTAGTGCAAAGTGAAATAATCTGTCTGTAAACAATTGTTGGAAAACTGACTTGTGTCATGCACCAAAGTAGACATCCTAAAAACGACTGGCCAAAACTATGGCGGGGGGGGTCTAGTGCAATTCAGTGTACTTTTCCATCAATATGGAGCAAATGTTCATGAGCCTCAGTAGGTTGACATTGACAATTGGTCTCATCAGTATTTGCAATCTGTATTTGATGATTTACATTGTGCCCTAATCTTGTGTTAGCTTCTTCCATGACAGCTGACCTTTTTGAATGGCAAAACAAATGCTCTTTGTCTGGTCTTGAGCACTCGTCTCCTTCTAAGTTTCAGCAATTGGGAAAGTGCATATCTGTGATACGAAAAGTGAATGATGACATTTCTGATAAGGGGGTGTAACTATAACGCAGTTAGTACCAGGTGCAAACAGGCATCTTTCTGGATAGATCTGTAACAAGATTCAATCGTACCATAATGTTTTACCAGCTGAATATACTGACTGCAAATACATACAGTGGCTTGCGAAAGTATTCAACTCCCTTGCCATTTTTCCTATTTTGTTGCCCTACAACCTGGACTGAAAATAGATTTTTGGGGGTTTGTATCATTTGATTTACACAACATGCCTACCACTTTGAAGATGCAAAAAAAAAAAATTCTCGTGAATATAACAAGAAATAAGACAAAAAAACGGAAAACTTGAGTGTCCATAAGTATTCAACCCCCAAAGTCAATACTTTGTAGAGCCACCTTTTGCAGCAATTACAGCTGCAAGTCTCTTGGGGTATGTCTCTATAAGCTTGGTACATCTAGCCACTGGGATTTTTGCCTATTCATCAAGGCAAAACTTGCCCAGCTCCTTCAAGTTGGATGGGTTCCGCTGATGTACAGCAATCTTTAATACCACAAATTCTCAATTGGATTGAGGTCTGGGCTTTGACTAGGCCATTCCAAGGCATTTAAATGCTTCCCCTTAAACCACTCGAGTGTTGCTTTAGCAGTATGCTTCGGGTCATTGTCCTGCTGGAAGGTGAACCTCCGTCCCAGTCTCAAATCTCTTGAAGACTGAAACAGGTTTCCCTCAAGAATTTCCCTGTATTTAGCACCATCCATCATTCCTTCAATTCTAACCAGTTTCCCAGTACCTGCCGATGATGCTGCCACCACCATGTTTCACTGTGGGGCTGGTGTTCTCGGGGTGATGAGAGATGTTGGGTTTGTGCCAGACATAGCGTTTTCCTTGATGGCCAAAAATCTAAATTTTAGTCTCATCTAACCAGAGTACCTTCTTCCATATGTTTGGGGAGTCTCCCACATGCCTTTTGGTGAACACCAAACGTGTTTGCTTATTTTTTTCTTAAGCAATGGCTTTTTTCTGTCCACTCTTCCGTTAAGCCCAGCTCTGTGGAGTGTACAGCTTAAAGTGGTCCTATGGACAGATACTCCAATCTCCACTGTGGAGCTTTGCAGCTCCTTCAGGGTTATCTTTGGTCTCTTTGTTGCCTCTCTGATTAATGCCCTCCGCGCCTGGCCCATGAGTTTTGGGGGGCGGCCCTCTCTTGGCAGGTTGTTGTGGTGTCATATTCTTTACATTTTTTAATAATGGATTTATTGGTGCTCGGTGGGATATTTTTTATAACCCAACCCTAATCTTTACTTCTCCACAACTTCGTCCCTGACCTGTTTGGAGAGCTCCTTGGTCTTCATGGTGCCGCTTGCTTGGTGATGCCCCTTGCTTAGTGGTGTTGCAGACTCTGGGGCCTTTCAGAACAGGTGTATAGCTACTGAGATCATGTGACAGATCATGTGACATTTAGATTGCACACAGGTGGACTTTATTTGACTAATTATGTGACTTCTGAAGGTAATTGGTTGCACCAGATCTTATTTAGGGGCTTCATAGCAAAAGGGGTGAATACATATGCACGCACCACTTTTCTGTTTTTTATTTTACATGAATTTTACATGAAATCCAAATAAAAATAAATTTTAATTACAGGTTATAATGCAACAAAATAAGAAAAATGCCAATGTTGGTGAGTACTTTTGCAAGGCACTGTATTGGCAATCATACTCTAGTTAGGTGTATCTGCTGCATACCGGGAAAAGGATCACAAATTTACTATATAGGAGGTCTATCTACTGATGTAGGATCTTAATTTGAGCATTTTCTCACAGCAGGAAAATAACCGTGCAGCCACAGGAAATGTGAATTATTGTGTGGATTATAATTAATGGACATTTTTGTGGGGGTTGATACATTTTTTGCTAGGGCAAATCAAGTCTGAAATGTAAAAGTGGAAATGACATACTTTAGAAGCCTTTATACCTAAAATAAATTACAAGTTTGTATTAACTTCTGTGCCGGATATTAACTGCAACAATAGGGTGATTTAAACGAATCCTACTTTGGTATACCGACTGTGTAGATGGAGCTCACAACATTTGGGATGTTCCAGGATTAGACACACACAAACATGCACAGACGCATGCACACACACGGTCACACATGTACACACTTGTGCATGGCTTGTGCGTGTCTTAATTTTTCATCTTAGAGGACTGATATACATATGAGGAGAAAGCTGAAGTCATAACCTTTTCACTGACGTCATCAGAGCTCATGCAATTTCCCAGTTCGTCCACTAGATTGCAGTAGAAGATCACATGATGCATCTTGGCCACTTGAAACCAGATGTGTCTGGTTTGATCTGGTTTGGGTAGTGACTTACTGTGCGAAAATGGCTAAATGGAATTTCAGACCTGACATCTTAAAATGACCCTTGTTTTTTAAAATAACACAGACAGGCGAGGAAACTTCAATCTGCTTTTCCTCTGAATTTTTCCCATTGGAAACGTGGCAGAGGCATTCTTGTGACATCCCAACAGTAAGGTTTGAGCTCAGGTAGCCTAGGGGTTAGAGTGTTGGGCCACGAACCGAAAAGTTGCTAGATCGAATCCCCAAGCTGACAAGGTAAAAATCTGTCGTTCTGCCCCTGAACAAATCAGTTAGCCCACTGTTCCTAGGCCATCATTGTAAATAAGAATTTGTTCTTAACTGACTTGCCTAGTTAAATAAAGGTACAATTAAAAAAGTGGTGTAGCTTTCAAATGATACAGTTGAAGTCGGAAGTTTACATACACCTTAGCCAAATACATTTAAACWCAGTTTTTCACAATTCCTGACATTTAATCCTAGTAAACAAATCCCTGTCTTAGGTCAGTTAGGATCACCACTTTATTTTAAGAATGTGAAATGTCAGAATAAGAGAAGAGAGAATTATTTATTTCAACCTTTTATTTCTTTCATCACATTCCCAGTGGGTCAGAAGTTTACATACACTCAATTAGTATTTGATGGCATTGCCTTTAAATTGTTTAAATGGGTCAAATGTTTCAGGTAGCCTTCCACAAGCTTTCCATAATAAGTTGGGTGAATTTTGGCCAATTCCTTCTGACAGAGCTGGTGTAACTGAGTCAGGTTTGTAGGCCTCCTTGCTCGCACACGCTTTTTCAGTTCTGCCCACAAATTTTCTATAGGATTGAGGTCAGGGCTTTGTGATGGCCACTCCAATACCTTGACTTTGTTGTCTTTAAGCCATTTTGCCACAACTTTGGAAGTATGCTTGGGTCATTGTCCATTTGGAAGACCCATTTGTGACCAAGCTTTAACTTCCTTACTGATGTCTTGAGATGTTGCTTCAATATATCCACATAATTTCCCCACCTCATGATGCCATCTATTTTGTGAAGTGCACCAGTCCCTCCTGCAGCGAAGTACCCCCACAGCATGATGCTGCCACCACTTGCTTCATGGTTGGGATGGTGGTCTTTGGCTTGCAAGCCTCCCCCTTTTTCCTCCCAACATAACGATGGTCATTATGGTCAAACAGTTAAAGTTTTGTTTCATCAGACCAGAGGACATTTCTCCAAAAAGTACGATCTTTGTCCCCATGTGCTGTTGCAAACCATAGTCTGGCTTTTTTTCGGCGGTTTTGGCGGTTTTGGAGCAAAGGCTTCTTCCTTGCTGAGCGGCCTTTCAAGTTATGTCAATATAGGACTTGTTTTACTGTGGATATAGATACTTTTGTACCTGTTTCCTCCAGCATCTTCACAAGGTCCTTTGATGTTGTTCTGGGATTGATTTGCACTTTTCGCACCAAAATAAGTTAATTTCTAGGAGACAGAACGCGTCTCCTTCTTGAGCGGTATGACAGCTGTGTGGTCCCATGGTGTTTATACTTGCATACTATTGTTTGTACAGATGAACGTGGTACCTTCAGGCATTTGGAAATTGCTCCCAAGGATGAACCAGACTTATGGAGGTCTACAATTTTTTTCTGAGNAGGCCTACAAACCTGACTCAGTTACACCAGCTCTGTCAGGAGGAATGGGCCAAAATTCACCCAACTTATTGTGGAAGGCTACCCAAAATGTTTGACCCAAGTTAAACAATTTAAATGCCATGCTACCAAATACTAATTGAGTGTATGTAAACGTCTGACCCACTGGGAATGTGATGAAAGAAATAAAAGCTTAAATAAATAATTCTCTCTACTATTATTCTGACATTTCACATTCTTCAAATAAAGTGGTGATCCTAACTGACCTAAGACAGGGAATTTTTACTGGGATTAAATGTCAGGAATTGTGAAAAACWGAGTTTAAATGTATTTGGCTAAGGTGTATGTAAACTTCMGACTTAAACTGTATAAACCATTGTATACAGTTCGTATAGAATATACATCTGCTGTTTTTTTCCCACAAGAGCAGAGTTGGATATACATTATATTAGGGTACAATTTCAAGAGGTGGCAGTTTTGCTGCAAACCAATTCCAGATTTTTGCTTTAAAATATTTATACTTTTTATTACATTTTTTATATTTGGTAATTTAGCAGATGCTCTTATGCAGAGAGACGTAGTCAGTGCATTCAACTAACCATTTCTCTTAAGATCAACTCACTGAGAACAATTGTACAGAAAAACTAACAATATGATATTATATAATATTAAAATGATAAAACAACCATATTCTATAGTACCTCTACTCCAGCTGAAAAAGCTCAGCAGTACAATCATACCATCCACAAGGCCAAAATCCTGTATATAGGGGCTGTGTGAATGTGGCTTGGACTCTGTGGAGGAGGGTCATTGTATCAGAGACAATGTAGGATAGAATACCTGCCTTGTGATCAAGTTGTACTCCTATTCTGGAGGACTGAGGTGTTGATACTTCAGTCTGAACATTATTGTGACTGAAACAACCACTATCAGATCACTGTAAACTACAGGACTTGTCATTGTATCCAAATGATAAGTCATTGCCTTGCCCTTTTCTGCTGATGTCTTTATATGAGACTGCTGTACAAACACCATTACCACGCCACTCCACCTCCCTGTAACATCGTCCAATCAGACCCTCTCTACACAACACCTACCGCAAGCCAGTGAATCTGTTTCGATGGTCATGATATGATTGGGTTTTTATATGTCACCTTTCTATTCCCCTCATACAGAGAGAGTTCCTTGTTTACTGTGTTTGGGTCCAGTGTAAGATGACAATAATCTGGAGAAGAGCAGAGACAAATGAGGGGAGTTGGAKYAATAAGTTAAGTCAGATACTGTATCTACCCTGTCTACCCTGTCTTCTTGGACTAGATCTGCTATTGTTACCTACTGTATTTTGATCTTAGTTTGTGAGGATTGTCTCGAAAAAGAGTTACTTCAGAATAAAGAGACTTGCACTGTAAGATGTCTTCTCTGGTCTTGGGCTCTGGAGGCAGTAAAACATCCACTTGTTTTACTACCAACACACAAACACATTCACAAAGAGATGGGATATGATTGCAATACCATATGACACAATATGAAGAAATGGCTATATCTCATTGGTGTACAGTTTTTGTTCTTACAAAACATACAGTATATTTCAGTATTATTTTCAACCCACCTCTAGTGGAGATCTTGGTCCATTCTCATTTAAGGRAGTCTTCAAATTTCTGTCTCAGCTCAGACAGTCTTTCTCACATCTCCAAAAAGTACTGAAGAGGACCGACAACGATGCTGAAGATACACTGAGACTAATAAGTGTGGAGAGAGTGTATTTTGAGACTCAAGGATTGAGACTCAATACTCTGAATAAATTAATTGTAATTTCCAGTGGCGACCCGTCATTCAGAGTCCCACATTTAAAAAAATCATTGCGTTATTAAAGCCGCATACAAACATGGTCTCTTTTTTGCTTTAGTGAGTATGGCAGCTACAAAATGCAGGTGTTTCAGCCTAGCTCAGTGCTTTCTGTGGAGGTCGGGCAGCCAGCGGAAAATACAGAGCATAGGGGTTGGTAATGTATTTAGTTTCGCTATGATTGGGTCAGTGTTCTGTCACTCATGGAGACACTACGTCATCGCCAAATCTACGGGTAGAGCTAAAATATTCAAGCCCCTTGGGTGCTACCATAGAGTTACATTAGAAGTGTCCATCCAAGAAKGCTCAAGGACATTGGCCACAGATAAAACAACGTCAAATCMCGTTATATCTACCGTCACTTTGATTGGACTGATCATGTCAACATCATACTTTCAAAATCTTAGCTAGCAAGCTARCAGTCATCATCATGGAGTAAGTCAACAATCTACTGGCAAATCCTTTTTAATTCTTGTCATATGAAGAGAAATAATGAAGAGAAATTATAGATAAAACATATCGCTGCTCATCGTCCATTGGACCTAAACATTACACAATAAGTTGGGAATTGCAAATTCAACAACGARTGGTTTGGAAGGAATCAGTGGCTAACTGCAAGCATTGCAAAGCAATCACTAGCCTGATATTCAGTKGAGTGGCTGTGTRGTCCCAAGTCTGGGTTTAGGGGTCTTTTTTCCAAGCTTAAAATGATAAACATTCAACATTGGCCATGCTGGCATTCAAGCATGATTTCWGCCGCGCTCAAAACAATTTTTTACTCAGAGCTGGGAAATCTGACTTCAGGGAGTTCAAGACAACAGGGAACTCAGGAAAAAATAAGCTCCGCGGTCCGGTCTATCCGGTGCCTTCTCCACGCACCAGTCCGCCTGTGGCAGTCCCTCGCACCAGTCCAGTACCAMCAGTGCCAACACCACGCACCAGGCTTCCTGTGCGTCTCCAGAGCCCTGTACGCCCTGTTCCTCCTCCCCTCACTCGCCCTGAGGTGTGTGTCCTCAGCCCGGTACCACCAGTGCCGGTACCACGCACCAGGCATCCAGTGCGTCTCCAGGGTCCAGTACTCCCTGTTCCTGCTCCCCTCACTCGCCCAGAGGTGCGTGTCCCCAGCCCGGTACCACCAGTTCCGGCACCACGCACCAGGCCTACTGGGCGCCTCAGCAGGCCAGAGTCTTCCGTCTGTCCAGCGCCGCCTGAGCCGCCC